>NC_134955.1:49089052-49392082 GCF_965638725.1 Aptenodytes patagonicus | reverse complement strand
GAAATAGAGATCTCCAGGCACTCCATAGTAGACTTGTTGCTTCATTAAGAAGAGTGAGAAGAAGAAATTAAAATTATATTTTGATACCCCAGAAAATACCCTGAACTGATTACAGGGCTATTTTTGCTCTTTTTGTCTGTCAGATATAAAAGTTATGAAGTTCTCAAGATTTCAGTAGTGAAAATAAGTAGTCCCTAAAACTAGTATCTCAAATCAGTCATACTGGTTTCAGTACCAGGGAAAAAAAGAATTACTGACACCCATTAAAAAAAAAAAATATTAAGATCAAAATTGCTTTGCACTTCTGCTCTCCTGCAAAGACAGAACAACTTTTTTCCCCTTTTTGATGCCTCTGACATTTATTGGGGAAGAGACAAGTGTTGGATTTTTCTTGTTGCTCTAAAAGAAGCGAATTTTGAGATTTTATATGTTTGTCTGTAAAACAGTTGTAGTTCCTCTTGAATGCCAAAAGAGGAGCCGATGATCCTTATAATACCCCCCCATGGGACCAAAAAACTTCAGTTTTTATGAGACTCAGCAGTAGAAAAATGAATCCTTGAGTGTGGCTCTTTTGTAAGGTTTTAATAATGTATTTATTAGCACAATGAAAATGCAGAAGAAAATATGTTGTCGAATTAGTGGACATTTGAGATTTCAAATCAAGTCAGTCTAATTATTTTTTTTGCTTCTGTCCCTACTTTCAAAACTGGTATGATCTTTCTCTCCTGCTCCTCAGACAGCATTTAAGGTAAGTGTTAACACTTCATATCACTCAGGAACCAAGATTCCCAGCTGCTAACAGTTGGGATAAAGCACTGATTTCTAGCTCTTGTGATTAATAAATTGGAACTGAAATAGAAAGGCAGAATGAAGGTAAGGTGATAACCCCTTTGACATGATTATAAGTTTTGGTATCTTATGATCTACTTGGGTTGAAAATGGAAGTAGAATCCTGCTCTACCAAGGTATCATTCCAGGTGTTGTAGTTCATGTGAACATCAGTACCTTCGGGTTTCTAATACAGAAGGCACCTTCAGGTCTAGGCATGATGACCAAAAGAAATATATAATAAAACCCTTTAGGAGCAAAAGTGTATTTCTGTCCCTAGTATCTGTAAATGCTCAACAGGTTTTCTCTCTAACAGATATTATATATCTTCCAGAAATCAGAGAGTTTCTTCTTGTTTAAAGCTAACTAATCAGTTGCTATAGGCATTTAAGGGTCCAATTTACATACATTTGCCTTTGATGCAAAATCTGTTCCTGAGTCATGTGCTAGCTCTTCTCTTCCACTGAATGTGTCATTGGCTATTTTTTCTTTCTTTCTTTCTTTCTTTCTTTCCCATATATTTTATGAAGCTGAAAATCAAAGCTATCAGGGACAAAAAGCAAGTCCCAGCAGGTTGAAAATATCACATCTTAGTATTTTAGACATGTGTCAGCTTGATAACATAGGCACAGCACTAGAGGGATTGCCAGAATGTGACAGTGCACGTGGCTTCGAGTTTAGAGAACATGCTTTAAAAAAAGACTGGAAAGCAGCAAGGGCAAGGTAGCCAGACTGTGGGTCTGATCCTGATCTCCTCTTGATCTTAAATGCAAAACCAGGGAAACTTACACCAGCTAAGTCAGGCTGGAGAAACTGAAGTTTTTGAAGCAAAATTCTGATCAGGATGCAAGTTCAAGTGATGGAAATGCTGGTATAAAAGATCTGCATATTGTAGTCCACTCGTATTGATTTATGTAGCCTGAGCATGTTTCATACCATTGCATGTGTTAACTCTAGAAGAAAAAGTGATATTTAATGAAAATGATACCACGCCAATGTCCCTGACATGAAAATATTTGGCTTCCCTCTGCATTAACAGATTAGGAGTTGTACCTACTTCATAAAAATACACAATAATGTTACTTGCCACGGCAAGTGAAGGTAGCACTTAGTACTAAACCTTAACAGTGACATAGTTTGTTTGTGCATTTTTGGTAGTTAGCAGTACAGTAACATTTTGGTGTATTGCGCAGCAATTTGCACCTGAACATCAAAGTCCATTAAAATATTAATTAAATCTCCTTCTTTCCCTTTGTCTCCACCTCATTTAGCTAAGAAGTATTTCATTTACCCTGCCTTCCAGGTAGGCAAATGAGCAATATAGATGCACAGTCACAGAAGGAATCAACAGCAGAGCTGGGAGCGGCACACTGGAGTTCAGGCTTTTTATCCTTGGCTTTAACAACTCAACCCTCAGCTGTCCCCCTTGCTCAGTGACAAATGTCACGAGAGCTGAAGCCAGCAGCCTGCCCTGAGACAGAAAACACAAGTACAAACTATTTCGAGTGCCAGAAATCCATATATACACTTAGTGGGGTAAAACGGGGCACAACGGGACCTTCCACGGCACCTCCTGCGCTTGAGTGAGCCTCTCACTCCCTGCAGCAGAGGGCTAGTCGCAGGCATCACAGAGGCTACATAAGGTGAACAAAAGCAACCATTCAGCAGGACACAGCAGCTCCGCCACAGCCTGGAGGTTACTGTCCTGGCAACTGGACACTTGATTTACTCATCACAGTACTCCAATATGAAGGTTACCCTGAACTTCATGATGCAGGGTGCTAAAACTCCAATTGTTCTGCTCCAGTAACACCTGCCACTCGAGCTAAAAAATTTTTTTCTTTTGCTGTTAGCCTCATAACAGGACTGGTCTGGTCTATCTGACAGAGGGCAGTATTACACAAAACCATGAGCTTGTTGATTATATTATAATTTTATAAGCAGTTGCTTTATTTACACAATTCCCAAGAAAAAGCTTTAGATCTGATAGGAATTAATAGTTGTGAAAAACACACAGAGATCTAAAATCTGAACTGAGAATGCTTTAAATATTGATTTGGTTTTGCTATAGTTGATAGCACTCAGTAATGTTTCTCAGATCACACATGAATTAAGAAAACTGAACTGAGCATAAGATCATTGGTTCTTATCGGCGAAAGAAAAGCTATCTTCTTTTTATCCCCCTGCAAATACAGGAACCATATCTTGGATAAACTAAATGAAATAATTAAATTAAATCATTCCGTGTTGGAGATCTGAACATACCCCATCACTTCCCTCTTCTCGTAACTCTCTGCTTAAACAGGTAAGCCTTATATTGTGCTTTTGTGAGGAAAGTTCACAGATTTCATCATCTCATCTTCCCTGCAGAACAAACTAATTCCTGCAAAACAACTGGGATTTTAGCTAGGCTAAAGGCATGCTTTTTGTGATGTCCTGAACATTATCTGCACAGAAACTGGCTGCCTCTTCCTCCACTAACTTGAGCTGATCCACTGATGCCATCCGATGTATCCTAATGCACTGAGGCCTTCAGTGCCACTAACATGGCTAGTTCGTTCAGTGGGAACGGAATTAAGGATACTGGGGAATGCGCCACTGTACAAGCCGAAGGATGTTTTTTCTAAATAGCGTTTAAAGTCTAAGCAGACACCTGAAAACTCCACTTGTTTTCTTCTGCCTTAAGCATTATTGCACATTTATGATGCATATGGCAGAAGACACTCCAGATGTATTTCCAGAATTGTGTTCAAGTTATACAAGTAAACATCAGCAAGACAGTTTTTACCAGTATCAGTAAAGAGTAGACATCACATAGTGACAGACAGAAGACTGACCCCATAGAGCGAAGATGCACCATTCTCAAAATCTTAAGTACATCCTACATTTTTGTCTCCTAACTACAAATGAACTATGAACTGTGCATTTTAGAAATACATTCACACAGACATCATTTCAGTTGCACGTGCACAGTGATATCCCTTCCCAAGACTGCCTTTCATAAAAGGGCCTATATACTTTCCATTTAACATACAGCCTGCACCCTGTGTAGCGTTTCTTGGCACCTACAGCACAAATAACAGTTGTTCTTACTCTAAGATGTCAGCATGCACATACAAATCTCCTAAAAATCTGTATAAGAAGTCATTTTAGCATTATGCCAGGAAACCATTTCTAGGAGTGAAATGATAACACAGTTTGAAAACTTTCCAGCTGCAAACTTTGTCTTTCTTAAGAAGCTGCACGGACACCTTGCAACTTCCAGCCTGAAGCCTCGAGGTGACACTCAGAACATCATTCAAAGCTTGGTGCCCCTTTGTGGACCCCCCTTGGGCAGGTGGAGAGGGAAGGAGGGGAGGGGAAGAGGGACGACAGAGCGGCAGGGAGCTGAACACCAGCTTACGAACAGAGAACAGAATCACATAACAACACCGGACCAATGGACTCCAACACACACTGACAAGACAGATGGACACAGACAAGACATAAGATTGCTACTGAGCAATAAAAAAGAGCAAAAAACCCCATAAAATAAAGTAGATACAGAACGCTGAGGCTGCCAGAAGCAGCCGATGGTACTGGCATAACTCTTCCAAAAAGAAGAAATTATAATACAACTAAAAATTAAAATTGAAACGATATCCCCCCAAATCATACACTACAGACTTGCTCGGTTAGCCTGAATGCGTAGCTCTGATGAAACACAAGATGGCGTCATCACAGCCCATGCACCGGTTAATGAAGGCCATGGTTAGTTAAATCAGCTAAACTACAGCATGCCACAAAAATGATCTTGCACTGACCCAGAAATAAAGATATGACAGATACTCTGCATTGCAATAAAATTCTTTTTATGCCATCTGCGGTTTGTAGGGCTTTCTTTGTTGGAAGAATTGTTCCTGGGAGAACGCAGGGGTAAAGGGGAGTCTTTTTTTCCTTCTGGGTGTTTTTTCTCTGAACTCAATTGAAAAAAAAGGGAAAAGGGAAAAGACAGAGTAGAGACTTTGCAGAAGTTTAAAAAAGGTAGGGAGCAGAGAAAATAAAAAGAAAGGAGGGATAAGAATCTTCATTCTTTTACACACAACTTTCTTGGGTTGTCTGAAAATGTGGATTTCTTAAGGATGGCAAGAAAAGATTTTGTTGCCTTTATTGGTTTGCAGATCTATATCTCTTTCTTGAGATGATTAAACCATTATTTTGTTGGAAGAACTCCAAAAATATAAATTGAAAAGTACAGCAATGATTTTAAAAATTAAAAAATAGCAGTATGGCACCATTACGAGCCAAAAAAAAAAAAAAAGGGAAAGAAATATAAAAGAAACTAAAATATCAATCACCAAAAATTCATGCGGCACAAGATGAGGTGAAACGACAGAAAATGTTCTTCAAATATATACAATGTATATATCTATCTATATATACACGGAGTATGTGTGTATATATCGATGGATATACCTGTATAATTTTTTTATTCTCCCTGCCCCACCCTACCCCAAGGCTAATTGGTAAATGAAACTATCAATTAAAAGTAAACAAATAAATAAAAGGAAGAAAGAAAAAACTCTAACAAAAAAGAAATTAACGTGCTTTGTTCACCAAGAAATAACAATATCATGCATCTGTCCACGCCAGCGGATGCCAGGGTTAGATGAAGGCATGAATTTCTGTGTAAACATGTGACTGGATGATAGGGGCTACTGCTGATATTGGTCATTTATTACTTTAGCATATACACATATAGATATATATGCACACTGTATAGATAGCGCATATATAGATAAAATATCCTCAGGGGTGGCGCCTTTGGAGCTTACATAAGAAAAAAGACCAATATGCTGAAAACCAAACTCAGTATAAATTCCTAATATAAAAAAAGAAAACAAAAGTTCCTGTAAGTCATCTGCATGATTGATTAGTAAAACTTGTTTGTTTGGTTTTGTTTTGGCCATAAGACTGTAGCTAGGAAATTCCATCAAACAAGTGATGCTATTATATCCTGGGAAGTGCGGCGGATCAATCCCCCTCCTTCAGGTCTGTACGGTATTCAGCCTGTGAGATGGGAAGCCTACTTCTCCGTGTACTCTGAGGCACACGCCCAACGTTAAAGGCCACTTCTTGTTCACAGCATGAGAAACGGAGCAAAACTCCTGCTTGACAGAGGGAGAGACTGAGGGTAACTGGATTTGTGGGGGATGTTTCTCTGAGGAGAGCAAAGAAAATTCCCTGGGTACTTCAAGAAGGTTGATGTAGTTCATGGAGGACAAGAACCAAATCAGCACTCCTCTTGGTTTCTTCAGTCAAGGTTTCTTCACTTCCAGCATACTGCTTTTTGTACTATGCTGGCTGCTTGTAGGCCCTTGGAAGAGAGATTCTGCTTGTTTTCTGAAAAAAAATCTCTGACTCGGGCAGCCTGCAGGTAGCTTCCACCCAGCTTACATGGGTGCAAGCTTGATTGTCCTAGCCCATAAATCAGGAGCCTGAAGTGGATGAGTACAGACCAGTAAATTATAGATACAGACACCATACCAGTAGGACATGTGTCTCCTGTGTATGGGTATATGCTACAAAGCACTGTGTAACTTCCAGTACAACGAACTGTAGATTTTGGCATCTCTATTGCTGTCTCCAGTCCCTCATGTGAAAGGCTTACCAGTCTGATTACACAATACCAACCTTATGGAATATGAAGCCTTTTGGGAAACACAGAACAAATTTCTCTGGAAAAAAAATACCTAGGAAATTGTTGGGCTGATAGGAAGGGAGAGCTGGCAACTGCACCAGGGAAGAAACACGGGCTGTGTCAAGCCAGGGAGCTAGGATTAAGCCCGACAGACCATTTCGAGAGGTTGCATTATGGGATTCAGGCTAACAGGTGAGTGTTTGGGTCTTACTGTTTTGACTAGTGCAATGAGCAGCTTGGGCTATGATCCCAATCAGCTGCCCAGCCACCAGCATCCAGCCTGCCCGGTGCCAGAGCACTGCACTAATGGACATGCTTAACGGGAACAAAGGCAATAGTATGAGGAGACAGCAGCAGCTGCTGTCAGGAAAGCATAACTATAATCCTCAGGGCTTTGAAGTCTCAGTAAGATCAGATTGTAGGGGTGCTCCTCATTTGACTGGAAAGTGATAAACGCTTTCTTTCTTCACGATGGCTCAGTGCTTCCTAGTTAGGAGTAAAGATATTTCCCTTACAAACCTTTCATTCTCTGAGTGCAGCTGAGTGAGTGACCAAACTCCACCAGAGGGCTGTGTTCAAAAGCACAGGCTCGGGACCCTGGCTTCAGCTTTGAGGAACTTGAATATTTGAGCCCCAGATCTCCCCGGAACAGGCCAGAAGAGAGTCCTGTACTCATACCAGAGAAAAGCCTCGCGTTTCTGGCGCAGAAACCAGGTTTCCGAACCTGTACTGGGACAAGCAACATTTCCATACATAGTGATAAGAGAGGGACTGCTCTCAACTGTAAGTAAATGTTTCTTCAGGGCAGATGAACAGTTTTATGCCCTCTGTATCATTTACAGTAAGACATTCTGGGAGATCTAGAGATCTAAGGGTATCTAGGCTTGTCTGCAATAAGATGAATAGCAAGTATTTTTTTATCCCTGAACGTGCAATGGCTTCTTTTCATTATGTAAAATACAGATGGGTTTTGGATTCACAGCTGTCATTGCCACCACTTGTTAAAATAATTCCTCATGCATACATATGTGTCTATGGGGGATGCCTGCAGGCTACCTTGGTCAGGACAGGTCCTGTGACAGCTCCTAGCTTCTAAACAAGGGGATCTACAGAAATCCCAACAGAAATCACTTTTGGAAGAGGGGTACAGAGTGGTAGCCAGCCTGCTACAGCAAGTGTCTCAAGCTAGCCAGGAAAATCCTGAGGGGAGCAGAGCAAGGAAACTGCCTTTACACCATCTTCTTTTAAAGAGATGCAAGTATCCAGATGCAGATCGTATGCTTACTGAGATTCAGGTCTTGGATTCAACAGACAATCAGAATTAAGTGGCAATAAGACCTTACAAATGGTTCTCATACAATATTTAGCTTCAAAGAGGACATGATTTTCTGTCTTTTGAACTAATCTTTGAGTACACCAAAACCAAAGTCTTCAAAAGGACTCTGTAGGGTACTGCCTCTAATCCAGCACCAAGACCAAAGTAATATATTTAGATCTTGGGATTTGATTCTGACCCATATGAAATCTGAAAGCTTTTGATTTGCCGGGCAACATTCTCTGCTGCCCTTGTCTTGGTTATTGCACAGCAGGTTCATAGTGATCTATATCATATCTCACAGCTGTAGCAGTGAGTCCAGTAACCTTTGCATTACTGGACCATGGCACTGAGGGTGATGGAAGGCTAAGTCCTGATGTTTGGCAGAAACTCAAGAGCTTTAAAAGCTACACATTATCAGAGCAACAAAAAGGAGCCTGTGCTGGGTTAGGTTGTTCAGTTTTCAATTTGCTGCAAAAGGGATCAGGCAAGCCAGAAGGCAGCGTAAAATACACTGACCTGCCAACAGAACAGGATGAAGCAACTTCAGATGGGCCCAATTAAAAACAAAAAATTAAATTTAAAAAAGTCCAAACCCATACAATAGAAAATACAAGCAAGTTAATCCGGATCTTTTCTTTCCATCATGTATATATTTAAGTACCAGATCTTGGCGTATGGCCAGAATCCTGAGTTGGCTGGTGAAGTGTAAAGGCAAACATATCTGCTCAGCCAAGCCAGCACCACTGGATTTTGATAAGCCGGCTCAGATTGCTTTAGTGCTCCAGAGCAGAATGGGCTGCGTGAGTGCTTTGATACTGTCTGTATTGCAGACACTGTTCTACGTTCCCTGGATGCACTGGGAATGGAGACAATAAGATAGACAAAGAAACCTGAATGAGGAGCACCATAAACCTGCTACTTTTCCTTCTTATTATGATGAAATGAGCTAAGTTTATGCTTTTGGAGGAAAAAAGGACCTGCATATCCTCCTCCTTCTGGCGACTTTGTACACCAGTGCCTCGGAGAGCAGGAAAACTCAAATCTGGAAGTGTAAATTTCATCAGCAAGGACCATCTGGGAGACTTTTTTAACATATGATCAGGCTAACTTTTATTCTCAATGCCACAGTAATTCCCAAGAAAAGATTCAGATTTCAGTGGCTCATGCGGATCACCATCCTGGAGGAGGAGTAAGGTGCAACAAAAGATACTGGGTGAATTTTCAAGAATGTCTAGTAGTTTAGGAGAGTACCTTCAGCAGATTTTCAGCGAATCATATTATTTTACACAGCAGATATTCAAATGTCTGTAGGCACTTATAGCTGCCGACTGTAACGCTTAGCAGGATTTTCAAAGGCAAGTCATTTTTACAAATCCAGTTTGTACCTGTTTGTAGCATTAGGTTTCTAACAGGAGAGAGTTATTTTTAGTCTGGAAATGTTGCTCTAAAGCAGTCTGAAATTTCATGCTAAACATCCTGTTTTACCAAATTTCTCCTCAAACTTTGATTTTTCCACTGGCAGCACAAGCTGAAAACATTGTTATGACAATTTCTAGCCATTGAAGTAATTGTGATTTCTGCGTTGAAACATAAATGACAATAATGTACAAGAGAAGGAGTCTGATCAAGATCTCGTTTCCTCCTTTAATTGAAATACGTGGCAATCAGAATAAAAAACAAAATGAAGTCTTGAAATGTTAGTGAAGCTTTAATGAAATGATTCCTATCCATTCACTTGCGTATCAGTCGTGGTATATTAGTCCTTTTAGCATGGTCCTATTAATCTCATGTCTCACTTGCATGATAATCACTGTGCTGGCATTTCATTACTACCTTTATTTAAAATCCCAGTACCCACACTGTTTATGCTTCACAATCTAGTATTATTTGGACTGTTTTTCTGCCAGGTGGGGAGTTGAAAAACTCATATAGATCTGTGAAAAAAGAGATGGGAGTAAGCTGAGCTATCTGTTAGCATCAGTTGTTGTGTCACTGCCTTCCCTGCCACCACAGGGAAGTCAAGAGTACGGGTGGAAGTTCCCAGCTACAAGGCAACGCCAATCTCAGGTTACTGCAGGACCAAGTTCTACCAAAAAATGCGGGTACAGCATGACGAACTGAAAAGAAATATGAAAGCACTAGCCTTGGGTGAATTTTAATGTTATTATTGTATTAATCAAACGGCTTCAGGAAACTAGAAACAGAACATTTATAATGCTTTCTTGGGATTTTTTAAAAGAAAAAAAAATCATCCCCAATAAAACAAAGCAAAACCAAACAAAACAAAGCAAAACAAAAAAAACCCTAAACTATTTATATGTTTCACTTTTAAGGACAAAAAATTCTAACCAAACTTCCTCTTTTTCTTTTAAATGTACACAGAAATTCGATGATGTCTGTTCTCTATTATAGAAATGCTTAACTCATGGCAAGCCTCAAAAAAGAAGACTTGAAAAAGCCTGTAAGAAATAAAATAGACTGCAGTTGCCTGCTGGATATCACATCATATATCTCACCAGAAAGAAAAGCCATCAATTTATCAAAATGTATCTGAAAGGGAGAAGTTGAGTCAGTTCCACATGGCCAGTCCTTCTGACTCTTTAATGGATACATTTTGAAGCATCACTGCAGATAACAGGGCAAGAATTACGACTAATTTTGTTATGTTAGAACTATGTTTTGGTGCTCCCCAATTTCTTTGGGCTCACAGGAAACAAAATTAGTACAAACACATTACCATGTTAACTGTATTCAAAATCCCATGGACAAATGTATCCTTTTACAGTCCATCTTCAGAGCAATTAACAAAGATTAAACAATGCTAATAACCCATTATTGCTTCACTTTTATTTCTCTTCTGTTTTTCAAACATTCACCCTCCCCACTTCATAAATTTTTATAATTCGTCACATGCCACATTGATATTTTTGCTTTCCCACTGTGTCAGTGAAGTAACTGCTACAAACATGTGAACCATTAATTAGCTGGGATCACTTTCAGGAAGTTTGGCTTTCCATGCCAACAACTTTATATTAACCAAATAATGACTACACATCTGCATTTTGCTGTTGCCAAGTCCATGGGATCTGATGCTTGGCTGTATAATTTTTATTTTATATACAGTGTATATATACATAAGTGTATATATATACACATATACACACACATATATATACATATACAATTATATATGTATACATCCACACACATATAAATATATGTATGCATTGCTTTTTTGCAAATGAAATCAGAAAGCAAGCAAAACAAGACTGACCTGACTTACCTGTACTGGGCTCACAGTCAATGAAATCTTCATCATCACTGGAACATTCAGCTGATGAAACGATGTCATCCGTTGTCTGGCATGTGAAGGAAAGGAACGAAGGAAAAAGAACAGAGGAAAGAAAATATAAGATACTTGCAAGTCAAGAGGCTGTTAAGAGGCAGCCAAGTATCCTAGAAAAAAAAATATTTCAGAATTGTAACTTTTAAAATATTTAACTTGTACCAAGCATTCCAGATATGCCTGCGAATTTGTGCCCTCCATGAAGCTGGAGTCCCCTGTCAGACGAATAGTGCTTATCCTGTGCTGTTGAATATTTCAGGTGTGCACAGGTGCGGTGTGCCTGCCAGGCTGCTTAGGTTAGCAGGCGGATCGCACTGTGCTATTGAACACAACAAGTACAGCAGGCTACGACACCTGCTTGGCTGGCAAACCATCCTCCGACAGCCAAAGTAGATGTGTCCGGTTGGAACATGCTGGGCTCCTCGATAAATACCAATACGATGTAGGGCCAGCCAGAAGGCACCTACTGAGAGACTTACCATATGAGGCACGTTCAGGCTGAACATGCTTTCTGCAAAGAAAAACATACAAGATAGACTCAGACAATATGCATCACCCAGGCAGCTACCTGTACACTTCGCTGTGTTGCTAGATGCATCACTCTGAGGTAAAAGTAATTCCTGCTCTGCTAATGCACCTCTTGGGCTGGGAATCCTTTGTATTTACCCAGATAGTAAATATCTGTGCAACCCATTTGTTGCACGGTGAAGAACTGCTGCATGTGTCATTCATGCAACCTCACCTGCTTGCTTGCCAAGTGAACAGGGACGTGGCTGTGACTGGACTGACAGGCTGGAAAGTCTGGTTCTGAAAGGCTTAAACCAAACTGTGACTGTTCACGGCCCTTACAGGTTTCAGCACATTCCTTTGCATTTCCAGCTGGTGATATTTTATTTCTTTTTTTTTTTTTTTTTTTTTTCCTTTTTGCTGCTGGTCTAATTAATGAGCGGCATGTACTGCAGCATGTTAGAGAGAAGTGTACTGGTGTCTCTTCCCAGCAGCATCTCCTGCCTGTAATTGCTGCAATTAGTTGAATTAGTAATGCAGACCATTAGGGAGAGTCTGTGGCAGCCTCTGGACACAGGTTGTAACGTTCCTGCACACAGTACAAAATTACCCCAGCTCAGCAGCGCAGCATTGGCTCAGACCATGGCTTCTGCTGAAATTGTCTCCCTTAACAACTTTTCCTTGCAGAGAGCTGCCTATTCTGCTGAGCAGTAGGATCAGTGGGATGACTCCTGAAACAAACAGGAGGGTGGCTGTACTTCAGTACACTGTACTTTAGTACTTTAGTACTTCAGGTGAATATTCCTGGGAATCTCACATCATGACAAGCCTTCCAAAACCTTATTCCTGAAAAAGACTCTCCAGCTTTAAATAAGGTCTCCTTTACATTCCTATGTCTGCTATGGCTGTCTCCAACATGCTGCATGTTCTCTCTTCTCTTTGCATAAGTGTTCTGAGGTCTCAGTCTTTTCTTTAGCCTCCTGTGGTCCTAGCGCTAGCAAGTCCCTCTGTCCCCTGCCAGAAGGTCCTTGCTCTCCCCCCCTCTGTATTTGAGCTAAGGAAAAAACCAGAACTGAGCAGTCAGTCATAAAGATCAGATTGAACCTGACATTCCTTCACTCTTGATTTCAGTGGCTTAGAGTGAGCCAAGAAAGAAAAATAGGATTGGTCGACTGTAAATAAAAATTCTAAAAATAGAGTATCTGTAAAAAAACAGCCATGAAGTAAGGGAATCCCTATCATACGTGTTACTCAGTCTTACCCTGGCATTGCCATTTGGCAATGTTTTGTAGGATGCAATCTTGCAGTAGTCCCATGCTTAAATACTTTCATTAAATACCTTCATAACCTTGCCTCAATGGGGAGGCAAGATTAAAAGGAACTGGAGGGAACATGTACAAAGCAATTTCCTGCCTTACATGCTAAAGTCAGGTTTTTAGCATCTTCTTTCAGTCATAGAAAACAGAATAACACTTGAAATCCTGGTGACTTCTCTCTTAAAACAAAATGTCTTTAAAAGTTTGTTCAGTGAGAGGTCAAGAAAGGAGGAATGCACAAAATATAAATTTACTTTCTAAAATTCTTCTGGTCCTGTCACATATATTTTATAAAGCATTATTTATCCCGAAGGATACCAAATCACTTTATAACTTATACAAACAGTGATCATATCCTCCAACAGTGAAATGCAGCTGTCCCTGGGTAGAAAGATATTAGTTTTTAATTGCACCACTGTAAAGTAATTTAGCACAATAAATCAACAAAACTATACTGCAAGAAATTTAAGTAGGTGAAATGTAGCTAGTGAAACTGGAGATGTATATTACAGTTGTCTAAAGCATCTGTAAAAGAGTGTTAAGGATAGCACTATGAATAAAGAATAAATCATCCATCACTACTAGAAGACCTTCCTCAGACAGTGCTAAGACCCTGGCAATTGGTTTTGATTTCCAGGTTGAATTTAGAGCATGTGGATTTTGCTCCTAGTTGAAGATCTGACAATTCACATGTAGGGTCTCACAGAAGAATAGTGATGGTTTACTTCAAGTAGGAAATAAACATAAAAATTATAACTGTGTGGTTGTCACTTATCAACTGCTATACCTATCCACTTACCCACTTACTTGCTCATATCAAAGGGCTTCATACAACATTAACTTGGAATCAGATTCAATTGAATTGACAATGTGATTCAGTATTTGTAAAGAATAAGGAGTTCCTTTATAACTCTTTTTTTCCCCTCTTGCTTATTAGGGGCATCATATGAAACCAGAAAGGTAGCATGCCCAGAAAAAAACAGGTGATATTTATTTACACAATGTTGGGGTTTTTTTTTTGTTTTGTTTTTGTTTTTTTTTTTTAAACTGGGGAACTTGCAACAGGATACTGGTAGGTAATAATAAAGGTTTAGATGCATTTTGGATGTGACGGCCAAATTAAAGGTAAAAACATCCATTCAGAGCTATTAAATACCCCATACCTAGCTTGGGAAGTTCCTGTGCCACAGACACTGAAGACCAAAGAAGTATCACTATTTGCATTGTCCTGTTCAGGACTCTCTCCCCAAGGCCCCATGCATGGCCAGGGCCAGCAGCAGGGCGCTGGGCGAGGTAAGCCTCTGTGGCCTCCCAGCCACTCTTGTGCGTGACTGATCCTGAACATTGGGGGATGAAGAATTTTGAAGCCAAGATGAGTTCTGAGCAGGAGCTAAAAAGTCATGAAGCCTGGCTCTTGATCAATTTCCCATCTAATAAGCAGCTTAAGGACAGCACATGCAACGTATTTATGCTGCACTCTTAGATACATGTTCTAGATTTCGTTCTATAAAATCCTCATGCAGCTTGTCTTGGTTCTGAACAGAAAAGGGCACAGTCGGCCAGACTCAGACAAAATGCAAATGTGTGATGTGCAGTACTCACCAACCCTGCCAACTCTGACCTGTATCTGCACTTTTTCACGACTGGTTCCACACTTGATTCTATCAATTAATATCTGTCCTTTTCTCCCCATCTCCACTGCATCCTATTTCCCCTGATATTCCAGTTTTTCTTGCTCTGTGATTGCTGTTTATCCCATGCTGCTGATTTTGTATGTATAAAAATGAGGGTTAGAAAAAGAGAAAAACCTCCAGAAGTGGTGTTAGACTGAAGTCAAGGTCATTAACAAGATCTCTAGAAACCACAGAAAAGATAAGTACACTAATCTGTCTTGCCATTTCCTATCTTGTATTTTTAATCTCAGTACTTTCCATCACAACTCATCACTGATTTTCTAGTTCCATCACATATTGGTTTTCCATGCACCTTCCGCTCAGATACCAACATCTGAATCATCCCAGAGGAATAAAGCTATTTCAGTGAGAAACAGCAGCAAATTCCTGACCACAGAGACAGAGTCGAGGAAACCTCCAGAAGACCATAACTTCTTGTAACTAGAACCTGTACCTTTTAAAACCCTCCTGGAGCTGACAATTTTCACTGGATGATTATTAAACTTGCTGCTTCCACAAGCTCACTAGCCTTCTCCAAGACAGGAGAGGCTAGTGAGCAGCGACACCAGAAATCTCTCCACCATCATTTCTTCTCATCAGAAATGTCTCACTGTGAGGCAGTAAGCAAAACTAGCTATTCCATTTCTGATTTCCTTTCCCCATTTTTGAAATGGGGCTCCCCCATTGGGGAGGTAAACGGATTAATTCTTTAGTGTCTGCCCAATGATCTGGAGATGGTAAATGCTAAACATTCTTATGTACAGGCAACATGATAGTAAAGAAACTTCTCTGTATGCTATGATGGAAACAACGTTTGTGTTTTCATTGGTAAGAACATGAGAGAGAAAATATTTTTCTATTCCATATATTAGCTAAATTCTATATTAAAAATAATAATTCATACTATACCATTTTAAAATATGTATTTCATTTTTAAAGAATCCCAGCTTTGAAATTACTTGGCCCTGTATTAAAGGCCATAAAACTAAAGATAGGTATTATAATAACTTTCAATAAAATCTCTCTCTGGCAGGAACCCTTTTTATTCCTTCCTCTGAAAGATTTTTTATGGCATTTATATTATTATTTTTTCTCTCCCTCTCTCTAGTGTTTAATGAAATTGCCTTGGAATAAAACCAGGGTAGGAGAAAGTGCTAAACTCTGAGTCCACCCCGGAGGATTTATGGGCATATTTACCTTCAAATTCTTTCAATTTCACTGAATTGGCTCCCCATTCCTTTCCATGAATTATTAGTTCTGTAATCACCTCCTCCTAATTATTCACTCTAAAGGCCTCTTCAATCTTGCCACGGTGATGGTTCCACATCTTTGTTCATTACCCTGTACGTACTGGTGTGGGATGTAAAGCACAAGGAGAGTTGAGATGGTGTGGCAAGAGCTGCTCAGGATGACTCCATTCCTGTCCAATCCTTCCAAACACCCAAAGCCCTAATTTATGTGTCAGATCCACAACCTTTGCTCCTTTGTTCTACACAAAATGACAGGTGCTGAATCTTCCTTTTCCCACCGCAAAGTTTTTTGACACCTTGCTCTTTGGGTGCACCATTATTTGAGAAAGATTAAGCATGCTGGGTAAAATAAGTCCTGTCACAGAACAGCTTTATGAAATTATAAATAACGCACCCAAGAATGATGGAGTTCTCACTTCTAGTGGGACAGAAAAGACAAGGACCCATAAATTCAAACCCCAGACAAATTCCTCCAGAAGTACATACTTGGCAGTTGCTTCACTCAGTAAAGTAGGATTCAGTTTTCCTACTTGCCCTTTGCTTGAAACTCTTCTGCACACTGAACACATTACTTCCAATTCAACACCGTTATTTGAAAGCAACACTTAATGCTTTGTTGCAAGAGAAGTGTAAATCTCTTTGCCACCAAGGAACCGCAATTTACAATCCTTCTTGAAATATGACCACCACAAAATGCCAGGCACAAATATCTTCCCAACAGTGGAGAAATACAGTTGTATTAATCTAAGCAGTGCATTTGCCTTTCACACCTAAAATGTACAGAGCTGAAACTCAACAAACTTTTCTTAAATCCGACCATTTGACTCCCTCCACTGCTCCCATACTGCTGTATTTTCTAAATATCTCAAATTTATTATGGAATATGGACAATGTACTGACTTCCATGCATAACAGCATACAGTACAAATGCTCCCCCAGAATGGCAAAATGTTAGTGATGCTGTTCTGTCTTCCAGAAACCAAGATGTTTCTTGGCAAAGAACAGGCTCAAGACATTTGCTGCCTTGCCAAAAGAAGATAGCAGAGGAAGTGTCTGTCTCATTAGGTGTCATTTCTAGCTTGAATACCTCAACCTTTTGTACTTTGATAACTGGGCTTTTTAAAGAACTTGTATTCTGTTCACACTACTCCAATTAAATGGGAATCCTTCATCTGTCCTTTCTACACCTTATATTTGTTTCTCACTTTCTATTTAATCTTTATTTGCAAAATACCCTGGAGTTCATTACAGTATAGCAGACCTGAGAGACTCAGCCTGGACAAATCCAAGCTACTACATACAGATAGAAAGAACCTGCATACAAATGGGAAAATATTAGAAATGTTGTGAAAATCATAATGAGGTATTATAAAAGAAGCTGCAATTTGGGACTGTATAAACTTTTAAGGAGAGTGCTGGAAGGGTATTAATACTCTCCAACTCATTAGCACTGGATAGTACAACTTGTATTTTCTTATCACGGCACAGACACAGCCACAAAAATATGCCCTTTGGACCCCCACATACTGATGCTGAGGTTGTGTCTGCCTCTGCAGAGGCAACGCATCAAAGAACGTGAAACTATTAATTTTTCTTCATATAGCTCATTTGAGGTGAAAACAAAAACAAGAGGGCCAAATCCTCTGTTGGTTTAAATTGGCATTGATTTCAACCAGGCTACAACAATTTACAGCAAGAGAGCATAGCTCATTACGTTTAGTTTTGGACAATTCAATGCCAAAAGATTTAAGAGTAATTGGAGGCAATTCAGAGAAGAGCCACTGAAAAGATGAAAGAAATGGAAAGATGTATGAATAAGACAGGCTTAGCAAAACTAAACACCAGAGCTTGACTTAACAAGGACTAAAGGTATGATAAATGTCTACAGGTGTCACAAGGGTGTAATAAACATCAGGAAGGAAGATGAACCATTTAGGGTGCTTCAAAAAAGTAGTGGATAAAATTAAGCCAAAAAAAATTTAGGATGACTTTCAGCAAGACAAATCTCAATAGTGATCTTTATTAACTATGGAGAAGTCTCCCCAAAGAAATACCAGAAACCACCAGTACTGAGATTAAGCAGTTGCCCAAGCCATTCAGGTGTGAATACCATTAGTGTATATGCCCTAGTGGGGAAGAACCCGCCCCATCTATCTTCAGTCCAATCTAATTAACTCTAAATCAATTTGGTATTTGCATCCTCTTCATCACTATGTAGTATACACACATCATTATGCATTTCTCTCTGTCATTCCAAAGCAGGCGGTAAAGCTATCCAGCAAAGCCTTTCAGCTAGTTGTACTCGGAGCAAGAAGATATCACTGTTGTAGACCTGTCCAGACCATGGGAACAAATCCATCCTTGTGTTCCCAGGACCCTGACTGGCTGGGAGCTGGTAGGTAACCAGCAGGCATGTACCCTTCAACAGTAGCCCAGAAAAAGTGCATTTCCTGGCTGCGTGTTCCTGGCTAGACACAAAAGCTGACTTGTTGTCAAATTATATCATTAAGTAGGGATCATGAGAGAGCTACCCCTTAACAAAATCAGCTATTTGTCCATTACTATGGCAGGCAAGAGATTAAGTAACTGGCCAGTTAAGTAAGAGAAAGCAAAAAATAATCCCCCAATTGTGTGTCAATCCAGAGTCATGGGCAGTCATGTTTAAAAAGAGCCTTGAAAGCTGAATTAGTCCTTTGAAAACCAAAAGCCTGTCTCAATAGAATCAATAGTTCATTAAGACTGTAAAGCCTGACTTTTCTTGACCAGGTTTGATGCCACATTTCAGGGACTTTGTTCTGCGCCTAAGCTGTACAAAGACAATGGGGGAAAAACATGTTTCTGACTTTTGTTTCCGTCTGCTGGCAGTGGGAAGGGTGATGATGTTGCGAGGGGTGTGAGCAGAGAGAGAAAGGGAGGGAGGGCAAAGAGGGGAGAAAGGGAAGTGGGGAGGATTAATCCGTCTGTTGTTCAAGGCACCCTGACGGGGAAAGAGAAGTACTGAACCACAGCAGCTTAACCCAACTTCAATGTACCTTCCCAAAAGCAGAAGGAATGTAATGCTACGTGGTGTTCTGCTGATAAGCAAATCCTTCTAAATCCTTTCAATTTATTTCTTGGCCTGAAGAAATTACATACTATTTAGGATCTAAATAAATAAATAAAATTTCATCTCTGGGAATCTAGATTGGTTGTTTATTGATTACGTATGCACACAGAGTCACTTGCTTTTCTGTTTCTTTCCTTTCCCAGTAGAACAGTGCTCCTTTCATCTTGATGTGGTAAAGGATCAACTGACAAGTCTTTTCCAAACTATTCAGTGTAACCCTTGAGATTTGCAAGAGTTTTGGACTGGACTGTGAAATATAATTTCTTGGCTTAAACACAAAAGATACAGCTCTGGCATGAGAGAGGACTCTTTTCCCCACCCTTATCAACCTACTGCTCCGTTCCACGTGCATTTGCCTGCTTCTAAAGAAGCACCTTGAAGACGAAAGTTGTGTGTCTATACACTGAAGTCATTATATGAGTATAGTGCCTCTCAGAGTAATCACACAGGAAGAATTTCCACGCTGAGTGTCTTTTACATCATTTGATACAGCTTGTTCCCCTTCCCTATTATATTTTTACTTCTTATTGAAACAAACTTGTCAGTTGAAACAGAAACCATCAGCCCTCTGTTTTAAGCATAACCCCAGTTATGCAGATGGTGGTGATGCTGGTGAAAACTCCAGAAGAAAGGTACACTACATGTACCGCCATTAACTAAATTAACTAGAATCATAGAATCGTTAAGGTTGGAAGAGACCTCTAAGATCATCAGGTCCAACCGTCAACCCAACACCACCATGCCCACTAAACCATGTCCCTAAGTGCCTCATCTACACGTCTTTTAAATACCTCCAGGGATGGGGACTCCACCACTTCCCTGGGCAGCCTGTTCCAATGTTTAACCACTCTTTCAGTAAAGAAATTTTTCCTCACATCCAATCTAAACCTCCCCTGGCGCAACTTGAGGCCATTTCCTCTTGTCCTATCACTTGTTACTTCGGAGAAGAGACCGACACCCACCTCGCTACAACCTCCTTTCAGGTAGTTGTAGAGAGCGATGAGGTCTCCCCTCAGCCTCCTTTTCTCCAGGCTAAACAACCCCAGTTCCCTCAGCCGCTCCTCAGAAGGCTTGTTCTCCAGACCCTTCACCAGCCTCGTTGCCCTTCTCTGGACACGCTCCAGCACCTCAACGTCCTTCTTGTAGTGAGGGGCCCAAAACTGAACACAGTATTCAAGGTGCGGCCTCACCAGGGCCGAGTACAGGGGCACGATCACTTCCCTAGTCCTGCTGGCCACACTATTTCTGATACAGGCCAGGATGCCATTGGCCTTCTTGGCCACCTGGGCACACTGCCGGCTCATGTTCAGCCAGCTGTCGACTAGTACCCCCAGGTCCTTTTCCACCAGGCAGCTTTCCAGCCGCTCTTCCCCAAGCCTGTAGCGCTGCATGGGGTTGTTGTGGCCGAAGTGCAGGACCCGGCACTTGGCCTTGTTGAACCTCATACAATTGGCCTCGGCCCATTGATCCAGCCTGTCCAGGTCCTTCTGCAGAGCCTTCCTACCCTTGAGCAGATCAACACTCCCGCCCAACTTGGTGTCATCTGCAAACTTACTGAGGGTGCACTCGATCCCCTCATCCAGATCATTGATAAAGATATTGAACAAGACCGGCCCCAGTACTGAGCCCTGGGGAACACCGCTCGTGACCGGCCGCCAACTGGATGTAACTCCATTCACCACAACTCTCTGGGCCTGGCCGTCCAGACAGTTTTTGACCCAGCGCAGAGTACACCTGCCTAAGCCATGAGCAGCCAGCTTCTCTAGGAGAATGCTGTGGGAGACGGTGTCAAAGGCCTTGCTGAAGTCCAGGTAGACCACATCCACAGCCTTTCCCTCGTCCACTAGGCGGGTCACCTGGTCATAGAAGGAGATCAGGTTGGTCAAGCAGGACCTGCCTCTCATGAATCCGTGCTGGCTGGGCCTGATCCCCTGGTTGTCCCACTCATGCCTTGTGAGCGCCCTCAAGATAAACCGCTCCATAATCTTCCCTGGCACCGAGGTCAGGCTGACAGGCCTGTAGTTCCCCGGATCCTCCTTCCGGCCCTTCTTGTAGATGGGCGTCACATTGGCAAGCCTCCAGTCGTCCGGAACCTCCCCTGTTAACCAGGACTGCTGATAAATGATGGAGAGCGGCTTGGCAAGCTCCTCCGCCAGCTCTCTCAGCACCCTTGGGTGGATCCCATCCAGCCCCATAGACTTGTGAGTGTCCAGGTGGCATAGCAGGTCATTAACTGCTTCCTCTTGGATTATGGGGGGTTCATCCTGCTCGCTGTCCCTGTCTTCCAGCTCAGGGGGCCGAGTACCCTGAGGATAACTGGTCTGCCTGTTAAAGACTGAGACAAAGAAGGCATTGAGTACCTCAGCCTTTTCCTCATCCTCGGTGACAACGTTGCCCCCTGCATCCAATAAAGGATGGAGATTCTCCTTGGCTCTCTTCTTGTCATTAATATATTTGTAAAAGCTTTTTTTGTTGTCTTTAACGACAGTGGCCAGATTGCGTTCTAGCTGGGCTTTTGCCTTTCTCATTTCCTCTCTGCACCACCTAACGAGATCCCTGTATTCTTCTTGAGTCGCCTGCCCCTTCTTCCACAAGCGGTAAACTCTCCTTTTTTTCCTGAGTCCCAGCAAGAGCTCCCCGTTCAGCCAGGCCGGCCGTCTTCCCCGCCCGTTCTTCTTATGGCATATGGGGACAGCCTGCTCCTGCGCCTTTAAGGCTTCCTTCTTGAAGATCGTCCAGCCTTCCTGGACCCCTTTGCCCTTCAGGACCGTCTCCCAAGGGACTCCCTCAACCAGCATCCTGAACAGGCCAAAGTCTGCCCTCCGGAAGTCCATGGTTGCGGTTTTGCTGGCCCCCCTCCTTACTTCACCAAGAAGCGAGAATTCTACCATTTCATGGTCGCTAAGCCCAAGACAGCCTCCGACCACCACATCTCCCACCAGTCCTTCTCTGTTAGTAAACAGCAGGTCGAGCGAGGCACCTCCCCTGGTAGGCTCACTTGCCAGCTGTGTCAGGAAGTTGTCTTCCACACACTCCAGGAACCTCCTAGACTGCTTCCTCTCTGCCGTGTTGTATTTCCAGCAGATGTCCGGGAAGTTGAAGTCCCCCATGAGAACAAGGGCTAGTGATTGAGAGACTTCTGCCAGCTGCTTGTAGAACGCTTCATCCGCCTCTTCATCCTGCTTGGGTGGGTGGTCTATAACAGACTCCCAGCAGGATATCTGCCTCGTTGGCCTTCCCCCTCATCCTTACCCATAAACACTCAACCATATCATCATCACAATCGTTGAGCTCTAGACAATCGAAACACTCCCTAACATACAGGGCCACCCCACCGCCTCTCCTTCCTCGCCTGTCCCTTCTGAAGAGTCTATAGCCATCCATTGCAGCACTCCAATCATGAGAGTCACAAATATAGTGCTAAATAGCATAATCCTAAAAATTAAGCCATTACAGCTGAACCCACAACAACTCCCACCCTGAAATCAGTGACAGCTGCTGGAAGGACAAAACTGCTGAAATTCAGGCACTGCTCAGAAGTTTGGCTTTTTGAAAATCACATTAATTTACACAGTGTTGTTTCCCAATGCTTGTCCAAGAGTCTTCAAATGGAAGACATATTTATTTTAGGAAATGCTCTGAAAATAGTTTCAGAGTGGTCTCCCATGTGTAGTGACCCCCTCTCAGAAGAACTGACAACCAGCCAAATGCACCAGGCAGCACAGGCTTCAACCTCCCCCTCTCCTCAGCATCTGCTTAAAGCAGGACACAGGAAGCAAAAGCTGAACAAAAATTTTCAGAGGTATGTAGGAAAAAGCCAGCCTGTTGCCAGAGTTCAGCATCCTGCTGGTGTAGACCCTAGTCCCTGATGCACACAGTCTGATGTATTAACTTAAACTGCCACAGAAATAATTTTATTAATCTTCTGGGCTATGAACTACACTTGCTGAAGAACAAACACATTATCTACTTCACCAGCAGAAGGGCAGGGCAGACTGCTGGGGAGCAGCAACTTCTTATATTGCCCCAGTCCAAATTGCCAAGGACACTGAATCAGAGCCCTCATGTTGCTTGATTTTATATTCCTGATATTGTCATAAACTCACTGACGTCAGGAAAATTGCCTCCTTTCCTCATGCTTCTGTTTATACTGCTATAAAAAGGGGAGAAAACAACTTCTCAGCTTACTTGGCATACAATCAGAATTTTAGTAAACATTTTACATTCTCAAAGCAAAGCCCAAGTAAAGAAAAATCCTTATATTTAGTAAAGGGAAGCCTATGTTTCAGAAAGTTAGAGACTCAAATGATCTGAGATGAATCAGCTGCCCTTTGAAGACTCAGCCTCTAGTAAGAGTAAATGGGTTTTCTTTGCGTGCTAGCTTGCACTTAATAACTGTGTCAGAAGAATATTTTTCATTTACACTTTGCTCCTTTACTGGAAATCAATATGTCATTTGCTGGCATTTTCTCCTGGACATCTTTATTAAACTTGTCTTTTCTTCCTTGGAGGGGAGGGAATTGTATTTGATTTTGTTCTGTTATGGATTGGATCACTCTGAGCAAGAAATAAATAACTAAGTACAGCACAGTAGCTTTAATGACAATCTCTTAAGCCTCAAAATCTGCACACCATGTTGCACTCCCCCCAACACGATTTAAAAGAAACAAATCTGTAAAGAAAGGTTACTATGTAGCGAAAAGGCAGACACATATACAATTTAACTGGCATTTCTATTTCTGTGTTCATTAATAAACCCAGATAAGTCCTGTTTCTATTTTTAAAGCAGTACTCCTATTGCCATAGTACCTAGTGCTGGGATCTCACAATCTCTTACAAATGAGGCTTAATGAGAAATTAGAGATATTGGAGACCTTCTCCCAGCAGACATCTTTCACTGGAGAAAAACTGAGCATGTTCACGTGTTTATCACTCATGGCAAGTGACAGTACGGCCTAATAGGTCGCACCCAATCTGCAAAAGCCGAAGCACCACACCAGCCCACAGCATCCCTCCCAGTATCAAATGGGAAACGATTGGTAAGCCAACCCCAGGGGATGCACAGCAATCACAGTCATTTTCTTAACTTGGGAAGTTCTTTGTCTCCTCCCCTGCTTCTCTCAATTTCTGCTACTCATTATTACATAGGCCACAAAAAGTTGGCGTATGTAATGGTAAAATTCATAAAGGATAAAATACCCTGTTCTATCGTCCAAACCGTGGCATTAAAATCTAATGTGACAGGGTATGTTATTCATAAAGTAACAATAAACATAATCACTCTGAATAAATGTGCCTTAAAACAACTTCTGCAATTATTGTAAGTACCTCTGAGTCCAATAAGATAAACATCTATCTTTGAATATTTGCATTAATGTACTAGACTACTCTTTCCAGACAAATATTCCTCTTTCTCTCCAAACATTAACACACACTTAGAAAATGGCATTTAAATACTTCTACTCACAGGATTCACACATTAACTCACAAGGGGAAGGGGGTTGCCACACACATTTAAATGCAGAATTAATATAATGCAGAATAAACAGATGCAGAATACACCCTGGCCCACTAGGTACACATCAGCACCTAGCACTACTCCCTGAATAACATATATACAAAACAGTTAACAAAGGAAAACAGCCACTAAATATCTATATATAAGCATATACACAGCATACCTGCTAAAAGAAAGCCATAAATAGTTTTAGTCTATAAACAATAAGAAAGTTCATAAACACAAAGAAGGTCACAAAGGTGGCTTTGGTAGAACACAGATTTCCCAGGAGCAGTGACAGCCTCTTAACCACAAGTCCTTCCTCTCTTAATATAGGATATAAATGATTGTCAGCAGCTAGTAGAGAAACATCTGTATACACAACAGAAAGTATATATTACCATTAACTTATTGACACACTAACATATTAACATTATCAGGGTCAAATCTAATAAAAATGATGTTAAACAGTTCTAGACATTATTCCATCCAGGAATACCTCTGCCAAATACTTGATGCTTAAAAATAATGCTTTGCTATCATTAGCCTTTTTTCTTTCTTTTTGATACGTGAATAGACTAACAACTTTACTGGGGGGATAGGGATCTGACTTCACACCACATGTTAGCAAAAACCAGGTAACAAAAAAATAAACAAACAACCTAAATCAGTCCCACCACCAACAGGAATCATGGGGGGAAACTTAGGTAAGTTGGAGACAGAAGTTTACACATTCTTCTCTAATCTTAACTTAAACAAGGAAAGAGATCTACAAAATACTCCCATCATATATCCATCATC
Organism: Aptenodytes patagonicus; assembly: GCF_965638725.1. Classification (NCBI taxonomy): domain Eukaryota; kingdom Metazoa; phylum Chordata; class Aves; order Sphenisciformes; family Spheniscidae; genus Aptenodytes; species Aptenodytes patagonicus. The sequence goes on along the minus strand of NC_134955.1, from coordinate 49,366,760 downwards.
TTAAAAAACATACTTGGTCCATCAAGTATTGATGAAGCCAGGTAAACTTCAACCTCCTGAGCTGCTGAACCTAACAATGCCTCCTGGGATCCCATTAAATTTGAACTGAACTTCACTTAAATGCCACATCAAGTGCAAATGGTTGTCATGCAAGAAAATTCTGTCATTGGGTAGGCAGACTCCCATGCACAACAAACATGGTGAACACTTATCCCTGCTGGGTTTCTTTGCAGCCCCTGCCTAATCAGAACATTTGCTCTCCGTGATGGATAAGAAGGCCATTTTCCTTGCTTATTTATTTAGCGCTCTCTTGAGTTTGATTAACTGTAGTAAAGGCAAATCAATCTTTTGTGTTTGTGTAAAATGAAAAAAAGGAACAAAGTTAGCTTTAATGGCCCAATAGATGCTCAGCTGGAATGCACTTACCGAGCGAGAGAATTAGACAAAGGAATTCAGGCAGCTTTAAACACCACAGGGAACATGCTGAGATCATCTATACTTCTACCTGTTTAAAGGGAAAAAACCAACCCCACCCCATACCCAGTGAAGAGGCTTTCTGTTTCTCTGCAATTCTGTCTACCAAGGCATCAAGTACTACAGGGTTTTTCTCTTGTGTCCTTCAGACTTCCATGGCCAAAGCTGGGAGATGCTAGGAAACAAGTATCCAAAGGAACATTGTCAGAAGGAAAGGACATGAAGCTCTAAATCCATGAGAATACTTCCTCCACTGTCAGTAAACTTGCCTCTAAACTCAGATTTGTTGTAATGTAACATTTTTGACATCAGTAACCTCTCGTAAGGATTGTAAGATAGCATGAAATTCATGACCAGTATGAAATGAAGAAGCTTCTGCGTAACGAATTTGAGTGAGATACTTATCATTTCAAGGTAGCACTCTGAGAAAGTCTTTCTCTCATATATTCTAATTATAGTGTTGACAACAGTGGAAATCACAAAAGAAACTGCCTGATTTTATGCAATGCCCGCTAAAAGCCTTCAGTAATATACAGAAATACTCAGGCCTTCCAGACTATGGACAGCCAAGTATTAGCCCACAGAGAATTTAACCTCAGTCTTAGCAATGCATAAAACAGGACAGCTTGACTAGGATGGAGCCAAAATGTAGCAAGAGGTATTTGTCCCCATATCCGAAGTACTCCAGTCCCTGAATGGACAGATGAAAGTGTGTGCATAGGTTTCTTGCTACATCAGTTTCAGCCTTTTAACAGGAATTAAAAAAGCAGAAAGAATCCAACCATCCTTGTTCTAAGACAAAGTTTGATGCTCCCTTGCTATAACAGCTATAGCAACAGCTTTGGGTTGATGGTATGTCTCTAGTCTCTCCTGGGAGGAAACAAGTTCACTTTCCCTTAAAATTCCTTTCTCTATGGTATCATTATTGTAGCTTCACTTGTGCTATCCAGAAACAAGTCATAGAAGCCACTGACATTAAAAGGTGGTGCCTTCTGGCATTTTTACCACTTAATTTTCAGACTTAGGCCCTACTCACACTAGAGAGCTTACTGGCATTACAGCCATGCCGGCATATCCAAGTTGGCAGAGCTGCTCCCTTTAGATCCAGCGATGCTGACAGAAGAAGGGTTTTTGCCGGCAGAGTTACACCACCTCTGAGTGCTGCAAGCTAAGCTGACAAAAGTTGGCACAGTTATATCCATATCAGGCTTTTGACTGGCAGCAGCATGCAAAATTAAAGCATGTGCATTTTTGCACTCTGGACACTGCAGCGACGTTGACAGAACTTTGGAGTATAGCACTGTAGTATTCTGAAATGCTTCAGACGGCAAAACAGTTTTTAAAGAATCCTGTAATTGTCTCCGCAGTTGTTGGTAGGCATATAGCTTCCATAACTGAAGCCAGGAATTTGCAAGAAAAAGACTGCAGTCAATGGGGGTTTTTTGGACTCAGAGATCTCAAGGTCAGAAGGGTCCATTATTTTCACCTAGTCTGATCTCCCATTTTACACAACTGTGGAGTTACACAGAAGAGCCGAGTGCCAGGACACCTCTGCCACTGATTTGCAATGACCCTTGGGGCAGTTAACCTGTCAGCACACCATGGCTTCATTTTTAAGATAGTGAAGATGTAAATGTTTATAAGCTGCTGTGTGAATACTTGGAGGAGAGTGCTCTGTAAAGCATCGATGGAAGATACCGTGATTGTATCCAGTTGTTTATATTTTGTGAGCAGAAAGACTCACACGGTCAAAATGGAACTCACATATGGACTGCGTTATGCGGGGCTGAGGTAGGAGGGACCTAAGAAATACTCCACTCTCTTTAGTGTTTCTGAAATGAGATAAAGTACTGGATATGACTGCACAGTCCTACAAACTGGGACTCCTGCGTGAGAAGGAAAGGAACTTCCTGCAAATTCTCCTGATCGGTGGAGAAAACCTGCAGCGCACACCTACAGAAATAAACAGCCATTCATCACCAAAGGCAAACAACTCTCAGAAAAACAGCCCTGCCACGGTGGACTACCAGCACTCATTCCATCAGAAAGCAAACCTTGCTTTCAGACAAAGCACAGCTTTTCCAGCAGGTGCAGAGAAATGCTCTGTAACCTCTCTACCGGGTGGCTTTGAACCTCAGCACCTCATAGGTAGTGGAACAAATTGCCTGGCTGGTCCCAGGACATCCCATGTACCCAAGTCTCCCACTTACCCACAATGTGCAAATGATCGAAACAAATGCTACAATCTGACACCATGGAGCTCTTGACAGCTGTCAACTCATTAAGTTCTATTCACTGGCTTCCCACCTCCTTGCCAATGTATTACATAAATTGCTTTTTAGCTGGCAGCCTTTCCCTTTGCCTGAAACCAGTTTGCACTGAGCATGTTTAAGTCCATTGTTTTTTTTAAAAAATGCATTTATTCCCTTCCCTTTGGTGATTTGCCTTGCTTTGCAACAGTTTGAATGGGCTGCAGGATACTGCTTCATTATCAAGCTGCAACTGGAAATGAATATTTTATAGCAGCTGAACAGAGGTTTGGCTGTAAATGACTATATCCTAATTAAACAAAACAAAAGAAGACAGAAAGAAAAATGAATTTAATTAATGAAATATTGATGCAATTTACAGACAAAGGCCTTCCCATTTAGAAGGGAATTCCTGCAATGTGAATTTTATAGAAAGAGTTGGAGGTTCGCTACCTCCTTCTTCATTTATCTAGTGATGTTTATCATATTTCATTTTTGCCTTTTTCAGCCTCTTCAGAATGCCTGAAGGTATGTCTGGTATCTGTCCATACGAAGTCACAGATGCAAGTACTCCAAATGCAAATATATACTTATAATGACTGTGCATTAAGAACATGTAAAAACAGAGCACAAGTGTAGTCATGCTAGCTCAAACTCCATCTAAGCCTTGATTCCTGCCTCTGGCATTAGCCAGTTATTTATGCTTGTTCACAGAGAAAGGATAAACACAAGAGAAACAGGCAGAAGTACTTTTCTCTCACACATGCTAATTGGAGTGGCAAGCATCAGTTAGGAAGTGGTTATACCTGCATCTTTATGCTGCATAGATTTTGTATTTCATAGTTCTTAATGGGCTGTTCTACCACAAACTGGCATATTAGCTTTTAAAATCTATTTATGTTTTTTTCTACAATATCGTATGGCAGTGAGTTCCACATTTTGTGTAAAAGTATTTCCTCCTGTTTGATCTCAGCCTGCTGCTGCTTTATTTCACTCCTCAATCCTTCTTGCATGAGAAACAGTAAGCAGTCATTTCCTAGTCACAATTTCTCTGCACCATTTTGATTTTAGAGACCTCTATTACCACCATTTGGTTACCGATTTTTCAGCCTGAAGAATGCCAGCCTATTTAACCTCTCCTCGTGTGGAAACCACTGCATACCCTTGATCATCCCTGCTAATCTCTTCTGCAGCTTTTTTAGTTGTCATAGATCGGTTTTCGAGAGCTGATGGCCAAAACTGAGTGCAGCACAGAAGGCAAAGCACAACAGAGATTTACACAGTGGCACTGATATTTTCAGTTTGGGTTTTTTTCCTAATAATTTCTAAATTTGTTTTGCTTTCTTGAATGTTAACACATGTCCAAAATTAACCAAATCTGGCCATTTGTCAGCATAGAAACTCATTTTCAATGTTCAGTGTGGTTAAGCACATACGTAAACCAGTGCCCAATAACGCATTTCTTCTGTTATGGCCATCAGTTTCTGATAGTTTTGAATTAAAGGCCCTATAATAGGACGAATTTATTGGTTCTTGAGATGCTTCAGAATGCCATCCATTGAACGGATGGCAGTGGGATCTACAAAGAAGTGATAAAGCATTTGGGAGGATGCTGGATTTCTCAGTCATTCTAAGTCCAACGAGCTGACACCTTTCCGACGTTGCAGAAGGCACCTGAGTGAGCCCAAGGGATGCCTGTCAGGTTCACGGTGTCAGGAGGCAGAAGCAATGCACTGCAATGTGGCATCATTCAAAATAGACTGGAGCAATCCTACTGATGCACACAAGATCAGTAACAGAGAGAAGACTCAGTATTTAAATTAGAAATGTGGAATGTATACCTATGCATTCCAGAAGTGGGGCCAAACTGTAGAATCTGCTCCAACCTGTTTCCTTATCTCTTTTTGCTGGTAAATGTTCTTTATATCGAGTATGTTGTAAAGCAAATCAGGATTAAATATAATGTCAAAATGCTGCCTCAATCAAATTAGAACATGAGAATAGCCCTGAACTTACAGAAAACCACAGCTGTACTTTATAGCCCAACAGACAGTTGAAAATGGAAAAACTATGGCATATATTTGCCCACAATAATCTCTTTTTCTCAAACCATTTGTATAATTTTGGGTGATCGTGACATTTCACTCTGGAGTGGACTCTACTGTCCACTGGGGATCAGTGACAAAATAGTTTTAAGGAAACTGCTCTGGTTTAAAGTTAGTAAGGACAAAGAGAATGCGCATAAATAAATCCAAAAACCACAGCCCCAAGCAAACCACGGAATCTGGTTCTACGTGAAATGCAGTCTTCAGAAACCTGGGAGAGAAGCTATTGACTCTCACCAGGCCATCCATGATTTGACTAACTGAATACCAGTAGGCAAATGTTTGCAGAAGGAAGAGAAGTCATTGTCCTGAAAGCATATAACCTATAATATTCTACAGCCATAATTTCTTTAAATCCTGTATAGCATGTGAATGTAAAGGACATAAATGAAAACACAACTCCTATACAATTCCATGCCTTGCCACTGATTTACAGTAAATATAATTTCTCAGCCACTTAAGCAAAAGAAAGAAAAAATATACCAGGAGTGAACGAATGAAATAAATGTATAATAGACAAGACAAGTTTGAAGGGAGACAGATACCTTTCACAGACTTCACTTACCTCTCTCCCTGTGCTATGATTTGCTTTCTAGCTAGGATCTAAAGAAAAAGTGCTAAAGTGAGACTTTACTCTCCGTCTCCCACTCAGTGTTCCCACCTTCAGCCCAGAGCTGTCAGAGCCTTCCTGCCTGTAGTGTGCCATTCCCTCCCTTGCAGTATTACTGAAGCTCATGGGCTTTGGTCTCCTACTTTCAACATTACTCGTTTTTCACTGCCACCCCTTCTTCTTTTAGACTCTGAGGAAAGCTGAGTGGCTCTTTAATACTAGCAAAGATACTGATATTGACTCAAACGCAGGCTTTTAAATTTGCAGGGGAAAGATTTCTTTAAATTCCATATTATCAGAGAACATACAGCTTATACGTGAAGATACAACAGCTATTACCTGAATTTTAACAATAATGATATTACCCACAGCCTCTAATCAGATCAAGATCTTGTTATTTAGATACTGCAGTATCAACAGGATGAAAGAGACCCTGTTCCAAGTACTGCTGTTTAGGCAAACAAGCAATATATTTAGTACAGCAGACAAGGGAATAACAGCTCAGTTTTATGATAAATTATGATGCTAAAGCATTAGCTTTTGTTCTATGCTGGAACAAACCCAAACATCCTTTAAAAACCATCTCAGAAAAAGAATTATATAAAAGTATCAATTTTCAGATAATAATATTTTTTTTTTATTTGCACCTAAATTTCAGATATACCATTCAGTATGTGCACGACAGCAAAGCACCCACAGGACACAGGAGGGTGTAGCCCCCAGAAAGGGTTAACACTGCAAAAAGGATCCAGGCTTGACATCCATGCTTCTGAATAGTTAAAAGCAGGGGATTTCCTCCTGGATCTCTCTGCATCAGGAGCATAGGAACAAGAACCTATAGCATCTCCTTCCAGGAACAGTGTCCTGATTGCAACCTGCTGTGGTGAGAGAGCCTCTCACCCACTCCACATTAGAGAACATACACCATCCTCTACGCCCCCCACCCACTACCATGCAGATACCTTGCAGAAAGCATGACATGAGCAGAGGGTAATGTGAACGATGGCAGGAAGACAGCTTTAGGAAATACTACCTATAGCCAAGGTCACTGAAGGTGTGCGGAGGAAGTATGGGCAGAACAAGACTCTTTGCCTAAACGTGGATTCTTTAATCTGGTTAGCCTGGGAGATTTCCAAAGAGGCTAACAAAGGCTGAGCTTAGGAAAGCAGTTAGTGCAGGTTTAGCACTAACTGAGACTACACCTTAATAATCTACAAAATAACACTGCCAAAGATTATACTCTTATGCTTGCAGGGCCTTCTGACAAGAACAACTTCAGGAAAAAAAAAGAGAGAAAGAGAGAGAACAAAAATGTAATTGCCTGCCTATCAGCTCCACTATCATAATTACTTTCAAACTCTGACATGGGTTGAATCAGATGAACACCAAACCAATTTTTGCAGCCAGCAATCAGTGCATTCTTAGCTCATAAATTAAAATGTCACTGGTAGAGTGAGTACAAAATAATGCCTCTTTCACTATTTTACACTGCAGAGAGAGCAACTTCCTTCTTTTTCCTTCTGTTTATGAGTGAATGTTGCTTGTATGTCCTTAAGCACTGTACAGCACATTACACTCATCTAATTCAAACCAAAGTTTGCACAGCTGGATGCCACACATGAAAACACAAGAAATTATACACTAAGGAGTGGGGCAGTGTTATCCCCCTAGGTATCCAGAGCCCTATTCTAGATGTGGGGAGATGGTGGCATGAGTTTTTCTCCTGCATCTGCACTTCATGCAGTGTTGGGAATTTGCTGGCTGCACACAGCTTCGGTGGAAGAAATGCCTTAAGGCTCCACTCCACTGTCTTCCCTTTCCCCCTTTCCGACCTGCAGTGAAACTCCTCAGGCTGAAATGAGTAGAAGGCTCCCCAATACAAGGAAAGTTCTCAAAAAAAAAAACATTTTAAGGACAGAAACTACTCATTGTTGTGATTTCTTTGAGGACTAAAGTGATCAGATTAAACTGATGAATCAGTACCATATGTTGAAACCTAACCCATACTAATAAAGTGCTTAATTTCATATTACCTTCTGTGTCTCATTTCTGAGTCTGAGTAGGAATAATTTAATGGGCCATTCTGTGCCCAGTACCTTGCCTATCACTTTTGACTCTCTACTTCAAACCACAAACTCTGCAGCTGAGGGGCAGAGCACCAGGCCGATGAGTTTACCTCTCACGTAACTAGAACTGTCAAGATACCTCATTCTTTTCTCCTTTTTACGGGCTTTTGGACTTTACGTGCACTTTAAATGCATTTTTTTCACTTTAAGTGCATTGCCTAATCTTTACCTAATGATTAAGATAATTTGTCCTCATATAATGTGAATAGTCAAGCCCCAAATTCCCTGTTTGTGCTCTGACTAGCTCTAAGGTCATACCTACTTTCCAAAAGATAAAACTTCAAGCACGTTCCTCTCCCATCCACCCCAGCTGGAAAGGAGCTCTGAAGACCAACACTGGCTGAACTCCTAATTGCTCCAAAATTCTTCTCCAAGGTTTCACCTCCAGATACCACTGAACAAGACATCCACTATACTAGCAAATCCAGCTAATCATTTTTAATGCATTTCTGTAACAGCCAATGTCAGTGTTGAGAGTTTTGCCTTGACTGATATCTTTGAAGAGCTCAGGATTTTCCTTCTGCTTTTTCTAGCCTTCAGAAGCTGAGCTATAAACTTATTGAAACCTGAATATAAAATACTTCCTTATTTAGTACAAATAGGAGTGCCTATCACTTCAACCCAACCAGCAGCCAGCATATAGGATTTTTGGAGTGTTGCATTTAGCAGAAGTCTCCTCTCTTCCTTACAGTTGATTACTTCCTCTGGTTCAGAAAGAGAAATTTCACTTTAAGTGGAATGGCTGACTCTTTGCCTAATCAGTGGGGTAATTTGACCTCATGATGTGACTAGCCAAATGAACAAAAGGTCTTATCTTGTATGTTTATCAATGAGTTGTCTGCTACTGTCTGCCACAGGGAGCTCTGCATCTTTTTGCAAGAGCGTCTTGCTCAGCTGCGCCACCCAAGAGCTGACAACTCATCACACTGAAGCTCAGCAGAGCTGTGAGACAGCAGTGCTCTCGTATCTCTATGATATTGCCATTAATACAATACTAAAATGGCAGTAGGTGCAGACTCATCAAGTACACAAATCACAGAAGAACAAGAAGGAACCTCTGAATGCGTAAGAGCTAGCACTCAGCTACTTCTGCTCTACATCATATAAAGCCACCAATAAACTTATTCTCCCAGACCTCTTCATCCAGAAGACTCCCCTTTTGGATAGGAACCCACTTCTAACTTCCAGCCATAGCTTATTCACAGTTGGGTACTGGCCATTTTGGGCCATGCAACCCTTTAGTTCAAATAAATATTTTCCTACCCTCCTCTTTGTAAACACGATACAGTTTCAGAGAGCCGTCATACCTCCTTTATTCCTTCAATATGCAAGCTAAAGAAGCTAAATTGTAACAAATCTCCTCTCCTAAGACTGACTCCCCGTTCACAACTTTGTCCTTCTCTGTACCTGCGCCAAGCCCTGCCAGTCTTCTGGAACATGAGCAGATATACTTTGAAACAGCACTGAGCAAACTCAGAGAAAGAATTTTTTTTATAAAATACTTCAAAGAACAATCCTGCTGTAGTAAAATGGTGGGTATATTTGTGTGAAGAGGTTTAAGAGGTTTTTACTTCCATAAGTAGAGGAATGCAGCTAACTACGTTCTGTCAGATAGAAAACCAGGTTTGCTACCAGTTTTAACTAGTTTGGTATTCAGAGACTACCAAAAAAATTGAAACCAGCTCTTCAGGAAGGGAATTCTAGTGGCTTAAATGCAGTGAGGTTTAAGGATCAGCCCCACATACTCCTGAATGAATCCAAAGCAGAGCATCTACATCTGGCAACAGAAATGTGTGCCTTGCCTGAGCACAGAAGGAAGTAAAGAGATCAAGCTGAGAAAAAAAGGCAGCTACTTTTCAAACTGCCATCTTTTATCTCTGAAGAAACGCAAGAACTGGAACTGATAACTGTCTTGATACGTTATCAGTTATGATAACTACATTACAGAGATGCAATACAGAGTAAGTCCTTAGAAATTCCAAACTTACAAATCAAATACAATTTATAAATGAGAAAGCCCCACTTTCCATTTCAATTCTGCTCTCCTTATCTGCCATGCTAATATTTAGAAAGTAATTATTGCTCTTGATGATTAAACTTTTTTTCTTCTCTTGAAATGACTGATTTTTCTTTTGAAGTCCGCATCACCCTGAAGCAAAAATCCATTTCTCAGCAGATTTTTTTCCTTTTTGCCTAGCAAGTAAAGGGGATTAGAAAAATTAGAATAGAATGACAGTAAAAAGAAAAAGGAGGAACGGGAAGAGTGAGCAACGAAAGACAGGTCTTTTTTTTTATTTGAGGAATGTCTTTAGGAATTCATGAAGAGCAAGAAGTGAAAAAATGATGAGCTCATCGCATAGGGTATGGCACCTCGTGCTCCAATCCAGAGTTCCTATACTGAGGTGAATGGGCACTGCTGAAAGCTCATTGCTGGGGTGAGGTTAAAATGAGTTCTGCATCAGCAGGCCAGGCCCATCAGCACTTGGCATCTTCATCGTACCACATTACATATAAAATTTTTTGCAGAATTATTGCGGCTGGGTTAGTTCTCCAAAGTGAGCACAAATGTGTCTTCTCCCAGAGTCTGAGTGGCATGACCAAGTTAACCTGCCCTGGAGGGAAAGGAATTCACGCTGTAATGATGAAGGGAGGTGGATGAACCTAGATGGTTGTATACTTTATCAAAAGATTAAACTATGGAAGCTTAGCCATGATTATATCAGACTCATGTTTTTCCTGTAGTACCCTCCATAACAAAAGGCAAAGTAAATAAAAATTAATATACTATAGGATACACCACAAACAAAATACAGACCTATGTGAGTTCCTGTTCCCAAAACTTCTCCCATTAAAGTGATACAATGAGACATTGGGGTTTTTGGTCCTATGGTATACTGAAACCACAAGTGAAAATCTCTTGAGAATCAAAGCCCACACATAGGAATGCACTTGTCACCAACTCATCCCCTCCGAAACCCTGGACTCAGTGTATGCGATGCGAATTTACTTGGCTGTCACTATGTATAACCTCACCACATAATTTGCGAGCGTGCCTCCATACTGCTGCAATGTAGATCATTACTGCATTCTGCTCTTGCAGAATGGAAAGCATAAGGTGTGCACCATTATAGATGAAACATTCTTTCTCCATAGTCACTTCTCTACATGGGGCTGACAATGTGGAAACTAATACTTCAAAGCACTCTTCGGTAAGAGTGGACAAAATGCCATATGTTGAAGACGTTTCCTTTTTCTCATAAAAGCCCAAACCCCAAACTCATCAGTGGTTGTTTCGGGGGGGGGGGGGGGGGGGGGAAGGTGGGAGTTCTTAGAAGATGACATACTGACCATGACTCTCAACTAAACTCTCCGATAGCCCCTGGAGCAGGTACTCAAGCCAGAATATATTTCACACAAACAAGCTGGAGAAGAGCCAGCTCTGGATGAAGTGATTGGCTTATTTCAGAATATGAAGTGTTTCTTCTTGACAGCAAGCCATGCTGCCTGTCCTTGGGGAGACGCTATAAAGCGAGCTGAGAAGAAACCTTGATCAGAAGTGAGACAAAGTATCAGTTTTGGGTTGTATAATGGCTGGCCATTCAATGCCCTTGTGTCTGCAAAGTAGCTTTCTAAGTAGAATCTGAAATAAAATAAAGGTCTTCAGTTGCTAAAGGGGCTAAGCATACATTTCTTGGACCTGTTGTTAGTGCTTGGTATATCATCAGCAAGTTTTGTCATTGTTGTCTTCTTTATTTTAAACACACTGCTTTTGAAGTTAATAAAATGACTTGTTTCTCCCTTGCGCTGGACCATTTGCATAATTATAAAGAGGGTTCATGGAAGAGAGTCAATCAGATAATTCCCACATGCAAATTAAAGCTCTTTCAATTAACATGGCAGGATGTGTGTGAAAACCGTGCTAATGTAGCAGAAGATACCCCTAGTGGCAGTTCAGCTCTCTGCCTGTATGCCAAGGAATCTCTTTGTCTCACTTGGCTTTGCCACTGGTGGCCTCTGCTTTGGCAAGAGAGGGTGGTGGAACAGAGCAAAAAAGGGAGGTTCATTAGACATCCTTATTGCAATGTTACTGGTGGGGTGGGGAAGCACTGCCTTACTCTTAATCTTGTTTCAGGCAAAAGTCAACCTGATTGATGAAACAACTGTGTCTCGCCATATCAGGGCAAAATTGTGAGAAGAATCTGATTTCCAGAAAGCACTTTCATTCACAGATCACTTTGCTTACAGTTCCCTTACTGAAAGATGACTTCTCTCTCCTGTCTTCAGTAATAACACACACTCTTTTCATAAGGCTTTCCTTGCTTCTCTGCTTGCAAGTAATGGCCCCACAGAACAGCTTCTGAAAAGCAGGTATGAGTAGAAAAGGGCTCTGGATACTTGGTAGTACCTTAGGTTATATCTGATAAAAAACAATGAAGTCAGATCTTTAGATTTCATAGATACAAGCTGGTCATCAACTTCAAAATCAGAATTTAATATTTCCGTGAGTATAAAGATGCTATACGGTCCTTTATGGAAGTATTACATCTTTCCCTCAAGCATGGAAAACATGACCAGATACCAGAAGAGATGGATCCTTGTTTTCTACTGTGGCACCCTGTTAGCTTTCTAATCAATGAATGAATTTTCAAAAGCAGCTCTTGCATAGGAGAAATGGCATGTCTGTGTCTTCCAGCAAAACAAACCAAACTGTTTTATTTTAGGTGCTAGCTGCTCCTTACTCCTGAATTGGAACCTGAATTAGGGGTCTGTAAGTCTGGAAATCAAGAGTCCCTATATGAGCATGTCAGAACTCCCCTGTGAAGGTATCTGCTGCTGCAGCATCACTGACACCCTCCCTGGGAAGCTGCAATGCTCCTAACAGCTGCCTCTCGGGGAGAAAACTCACTGTTTGTCTTAGCAAAAAAAAAAAAAAAAAGAACCTGCTGTTTGCTTTAGGTAACAATAATTCAGCAGAATATATATTTATTTGGATGATGAAGGGATGTAACAGCAGTGACTGTCACAAACTCCGAACTATTTTAAAGAAAATGAGAAAATTATCTTTGCTGAATGTACTCAAATTGTATTTTTTTTTAACCTTGGACACTCTCTAATTAAATGAATATGACTTTCACAAACAGGAATAATCTCCTACGAACTAATTGAGAGGATGAACTGGATGAACTGGTACTGGGCAAATTACTTTCCCATTCATGTCTTAGTGGTCAAAACTCGCAAGGGGACAGTGTTGTGAATGAATCCAGCTGAGACACAAGCCTTAGAGAGCTGCAAAGTTTGCAAGGATGCAATTGTAGCTCCCACATTGTGCATATAACATCCAAATTATTGGAGTTTTCATCCACTTACCAGCATCTAAGAATAAAAAATGATAATAATGAAAAGCTGCTGCGTTTGCATTCCTGTGCCTCTGGATTTGACCAGTTTATAGAGTGGTTCAAACTGATCAAAAGTTTTAAATGTTATTTTTGTGGTAGCCAATAAAAAGCAGGAGATCATTCTTGGCAGGCTATTAGTTTTATAATTATTATTAATACTAGTTGCTTTATTATGTAGCACTAACAAAGTAAACTCAAGCTTTTTCAGCACATTTTAGCTTTAATGAAGCAATTACTTGAGTCAAAATCATTTATCAAATTGAGCAACTCCTAACAAGAATTGTATTTCTGACTTCAAGTCTTTGTTTTTCAAATAGTAAAGCGTAATAACTTCTTGAAGAATTAGTAATCAATGTGTCACTCCTGTAAGTAATTATTTTACTTGAAACAAGTAATAAGTCTGTGTTCCCATTTGAGGGCATGTTATTGTAATGTATTGTTAATTCTGCAGTCTTTTGTATAGTATGAATATTCAACTTTAATAATCATGGGAAACTATCAAACTATCTCTAGTGTATGTTCTCTGTAGAAAAAAGAATGATAAGAGTTGCATACTGAGTATCTTTTTAAGTTTCAAACTTCAGAGAAAAACACAATCTATTGAAATGCATTCTGTGTGTGGTGTTTGTGTGCATACTCAGCATGTCCCGAGGTTTTTTTTTTTGTTGTTGTTTTGAAAGAAAACTATAGGCCTAGAAGAACTTGGAATCAGATGTGCTTGTTTCTTTATGCTTATCTCTTCCATTGCATTCGCTGTCAGACCAGGAGCACAGCACAAGGCTCTTCCCTGCCTCAGTTTCACTCCCTTTCAAGTGAAGAAAACTAAATCCATCTTTGGGGCAGAGAACATTGTCGTCATGAGTTACTGTTCGTTAAGCGCTTTAAGATCAGTAATAGAAGTTCTTAGTGAAGTGCAGAACATTACTTGTTTTTAAAAGATAAATTAGAATGAAATATAATAAAGCTTTCCAGCTGCAAGGTATGTCTTAGGACACATTTATATCACATTAGACCATAAAGTCACATTTTCAAACTAATGAAACATTTTCACATGAAACAAAACAGATATTTTACACTGTACATGAACACTGCACCACAGTATGGGACACGACTTCCATCCTTGGAGGTGTTCAAGAGTTGATGGATGTGGCCCTGAGCAACCCGATATGACTAGACCTGCTTTGAAAAGGCATTTGGTGTAGCTCCTTGTTACAGCACACTTGTAAGAGCCTTCCTGAACTGGCCTGAATATTCAAGTTCAAGTGTGAACCTCGTATGAACACACAAACGGACAGGACATCAGTGAAACCCTCAGTCTAAACAGCACTTGGCAGCACAAAGGGTGCAGTCAAGCCTGTGCTTTGAGCCAGCTCTGGTCCCAAAGATGATTAGACACATTACCTCATAACTGTGCCTCTGCAAAGAAGTCTTGCCTCACAGCTGGACTTCATCTGTGGGCATTGTCCTGTGTTAATGCAGCCAGATGGCCTTTCTACCGCAGCTAGCTCAGGGAATGTGCACAACTGTCCATACCTGACTGTGCAGCACTGGCTGTCCGTAATGTCTTCTGCCACTACAGAAAAGCACCATTTATCCCAGACTCCAAAAGTGCAGGTGCCACTGCTGTGTCTCTGTCATCGCCTCTTGCAGCCCAGCGCTTATAGCACCATGCTGGGGCTTTAATTAAGTACTGACAGAAGAGAGAACAGCAGCTACTCAGTCATCAGGAAAGCCTGCGCTCATTCATCATGCACCGTTGCCACAAGTCCAAGATGAAACCAGGTCTCCAAGCTGGACGTTCATGTTATTGCTCTTATTTTGTTTGTTTGTTTGAGGTTTAATGCCTATGCGGTTAATTTGAGGGCGATAAATAGCTTTTTGAGAAAACTAATTTGTACACAGCTGCAATTAATCAGAGTGCGGAGAAGAGTGCACCAGAGCTGAACACCCCACTGAAACAGATGGCTGTGCTGCTGCCACACACCCCTGCATTCCTGCAAAGGTTAAGCCAAACTGCAGAGCCCTGGGAATTTGAGCTCGCACACATGCTGGCTCTGCACACATCAGGCCTGCTAGGGAAAAGCTTGAATGATTTTCACCTGGAAGCCTCCTGGGCCTTGCAGCCATTACTTGAGAAGTTTAATAACCACTGGCAGGGAAAAAAAAAGAAACAAACAGAATTCACTGAACCTTTCCAACCGCACAGCTGAATTTAGCATCTAGTCCTGTTCCTGGCTGTCTTCCTTATACTGCCTGATCCTCAAAACTTTCCTGGTATGAGAGCAAAAAAATATCAGCCAGATGGCAGCTGCTGTTTACAACAAAGCAAGCTGAGAAGAATCCCGTAGCCTTAGTTGTTTCTACTGGTTTCCACCTGAATGCAATAACAAGTTAATATTCCCAAAGAAAGAGAAGTTGGGGTGCACAGAGAGAAGTGTAACATTTTCAAGATTCAGGATTGCAGGGTGGCTCCCTGTAAACCTTGGGGACTGATCTGCAGCAGTACTGAAAGATGATGTACTGATTCAAGTGGAAATTGTGTGAGCTGGTGCCAAACAGAATGCCTCTGAAATGAGAGAAAAATTTCATTCCGTGGCACCCATCGTGCTCAGGGCACACAATGGCACACAATAAGATGATTATTTATTAGGTTATTCACCACTTGCCTGAGGTACACCCAAGAGTTACCAGGAAGAGGTTTAGCTTTCACTTTAAAAATCTTGTCATTTAAGACAAACAACAGGTGAAATCTGGAAAGAGGGTTATGTTTGAATCCTTAACTTCTTTTTAATACATAGATGCTCTTCTACATAATCACTAGGAGATGACTAATATCCTTTAGGTATTACTGCTAAAGTGAGTCTTAAATGCAAAAGAATAGTGATTGTGCAAATGCCATAGCTATTATGAGTGATTCTTCAAAGGACAGAGTAAAAGGTCCTCCCACACATGCCATTATATTATGGATGATAGTCCCAAAAGAGACTAGTGTGAGACATACCAAAACCACAAGACCATGTAATCTCTGCTTTAATGTTGTTGATTTCAAAATTGCTAGAATCAATTTTCATGACTTGATTGAGAAACAAAAGGTAACACGGAAGCCAAGTACTGACTGTATGGGCTTGCTGCAGCCATGGGAAGAGGATTTCATTTTACTCCCCATTTTCCTTTCATGTGCAAACACACACAGTCCTGCAGCAATGCCTTGAGTAAGGGAAGTGCTTCAGCTAGGGAGTAAAAGTAGGTGGCCTGAGGAGTTAAAACCTATCAAGGTCCCTCCAGCAAATCCACATCAGATAATTAGTGTCAGTTTTCTACTTCTTTCTTCCTCACTAACTCTTCAATGTCTACAATAATTTGCTATTGTCTTGCAAAGGAGGGATGAGAAAAAGGACAGTTGCAAATGGTTGCTTAAAGATGTAAGCACCCTTGGCAGGCACTTGGGGAATTCTAGTAGCAGGGCAGAAAGATATCTGCATAGATCTTTAAGGAGACTGAATTTGTGAAACTCAGAGTAGAAAGGCTTTTTATGATTCTGCATAAGTTTTGTGTGCTTTTCCTTCTGGCCAGGACCTTGCTTTCCTCAGATGCAAAAAGTACTTACAGCGATGACTCCAATAAACTCACAGAGAGTGTTTCTTTCCTTTACCCAAAGTACATGCAAATGTATTCAACAGGCTATTGCCTTTGGCAGTTGTTGCAGGCAAGCAAAAGGAGTCACCGTTCCAAGATGAATCATAATAGTGGTGATCACAACAAAAGCAAGGCCCAGAGCATGATGACTGACACTTCTGAAGGTAGAGAGATGCAGTTCTGGGCTGAGAAGTTGAGAGAATTTCCATGTGGTCAATAACAACTGCACATGCAACGTCAGCTAAGAAACCAGAAACCCAAGCAGGAGTTCCCACGACACTTTAGCAATGATAAAAAGCCGTGTTATTGCAGACCTTACAGAACAAAGGCATAGTATCTTCTGTTATTACATTTTACCAAAGACAAAGCTATAGACCAAGTGTAATTTAGTTATTTTAGTCAGAGACAGAAGCCTAGACTTCTAGTTTCTGCTGCTGGCTCTGATATTAGACTTTACCTTATAGGGCCACCACTATCATAGCATCTGTGCAGCTCTTATGTTTTATCTTCATAACTGATAGTAAAGACTATTAACCTTACTTTCAGGAGGGGGACAAAGGCACCAAAAGGCTAACTATCTTACCTAAGATCATATAGGAAATTCATAACAGGAATGAACGGACCCAATTCTCCCAAGACTCAGGTTTTGAATTTTCTTCTTTGCTCAAATCCACTCAAATGGCCATAACCTCAGTTAACTCTGGATATAATTGTATTTTCACCAAGATGGGTAAGAAGACTGAATTTTGAAGCCTTCTGAGTTGCTAGGATGAAAGACACTACACAAAGTTCAGTGTACTGTAATAATCATTGGCCTCATACCTTGCAGTGGTAAAACAAAATAACATCACTACAGCACAATATTCTTCAGATAAAATGCTCTTATTATTTCTACTATATTTGTATATTTGTATATTTCTACAGCGCTCAACTCTGTAACACTCAGGCTCTCCTGTTTACTCTCCAAGCTCCATGCCACTGTTAAGAATTGCTCTGTAGCACCGTACAGTGGAAGCTCTGGGTGGGTACCTGTGGCCAGACAGCAAACAGTGGCAATAAAACCGATTTCAAAATTTATTGCTGCAATATACTGATTGTCTTCACTCCTACTGTGCTGAACGGGCTGAAGATAAAAAGTGGGGGATATCCTATTGGGAGGTATATATCAGCATTAGGAAGCAACCTGATCAATCCCTGAAAGCACATCAGCGCACACTGATCAGAACAACAATGAGAAAGCAGTGTAAGGCATAGCAGTAGGTAAAAACCAACAGCCTAACTGCGGCTGCACAGTTTTCTTACTGCCTGTAACAGGACAGCTGATGCAAAGTTCAACACTGAGCCTGGGATACTCTGCTTTTCTGTGACAGTGGTTTTCTCAAGTGAACTAGAAGAAAAAAAATCCCTCAGGCTAAGCTAGCAGGAGCAGCGCTAACGCCTATCTGAAATGTATTTTTACAATAATAAAAGAAGACTGCTGCTACCAGCTTTTTAAACAGTTATGGGGAGCTAGCACATGGCAGCCCAGCAGAACGAATTGCCTCATTAAGAGCTATTTCCATTAAAGCAATCATCACCCTCTGCCTGCAATTTACATGAGCTCTTCCTATCCACATCAGAGCTGAAAAGGAAACGGGTGAAAGGGAAGAGCACTGATATGAAATAAAAGTTGCACAGAAGTCCTAAATCATACTCAAAGGCTTGCTGTTAGATCAATTAATGAGCTCCCATTGCCTGTTGTACAAAGGCCCCTTTATAAGGTTTATAATCTTCCTGCGCTCTCCTATAAAAGACAAAGAGGTTGAGGTTTTCTGGAGGTGATCCTTCTGCCTTCACTTGCAGATCACAGAAAGCTTTTTAAGGGCTATGCTAATGCGACCTGACTACACTTGTGTGCGTGCATGCGAAGCTGCATCTACTACGTATGCTAAGTGTGAATGTGGGCTCACGCATGTGTTTCTTGCTGCCTACAGCTTGCTGAACGAGATCACTGCTTGTGGGAAGGAGTTTGCTGTACCTGAGAGCACTGATGTGTGTGGGTGAGGAAGATGATGTGTGGGAGGGTGTAGTACACAGACATGAGCATGCGTGTGGGTCTGAGAAATAGTTACAGCAGACAGAATGACATGATTGGGAACTCTTCTATCACTTTTTGGAGTACATGAGTGTATACTCTGTGGGCAAATGGTATGTACGTGGTCATTTAAAGTGTATTGTAAGGCAGCATATGTGGCTACATACACTTCCATGAATTTACTGGGGAGCTCTAAGCATGGTTTAACCTTTGCCCTCTCCCCTTACATACCACTAGTGCTGGCCAGTATGGGAGGGACTGATGCATCATATGGTAAGTTTTTGTTATGCAACTAAATAGACCACCACTCTCTTCCCTTCTTGGTCTTCTCACTCATCCAACATCAGGTTGTTGAATTACTATCTCTGCAATATTCTTGTCCTTGAAGCAGATGTTTTGGGTTTAACTCCCACCATGCACCTGGAACATGCATGAAGCGTGTAGTTCTTTGGGATGGTAAATCATGGGAAACCTTCCCAACATCACTAAAGTTCTTCTCTCCACAAGAAGCAGGCAGGAAGCTGATATGACTTAGACCAGATGCGTCTACCTATTTCAAATCAGATCAAAAGTAAAGCCTTCAAAGGCATAGGCATGAACTGACTTATGTTTTAAGTGATTTTAATACTGCGTGCTTTCTGATCTTGGAAAGAAAGATGACTGTCACTCGTACTTTGCTTGCTCTTCCCTCTAGTCCAAAACTTCTGCTTGATCCTTGCAAACAGAAGCCTGTGTAATGTCTCCTTTCTGCGACTGGCAGTCTGTGGGGCAGGAAAGCAATTCCCACCAGTGTCTGTGCAAATGAAATTCAGCTGGCATCTGCAAACCAGACAAGAGAAAAAGAGGCTGAAGTGAAAAGGAACCTTTTTCAGCAGGGAGCAGAGCACAACAAGGAAATAAAAAGATGAATAAACCTGTCATAGGCTTTTTCTTTATGGAGTAGAGGCACAGTTATTAGGTACCCGCAAAGAAGGCATGCTGGATATATGACTCCTAATACATCGTCCATAATACAGCGCTGTGCAGAAGGCATACAGCTTTTCAAACAGTTGTCAGAGGCAGAAATAAATACAATGTCTTAGTGGGAAAAAATGACCAAAAGGATTAGAAGTGAGCATTTGGGTGGTGCAGGCAGGAGCCAGAGAGCTCTCTCTGACGGCATTTTTTCATACTTGCTACTTGTCAGAAACAGGAAAATTATTAAGCTTTTATTATTATTTTTCTCTTAATAATTTGGGTGAGTTTTTTACTGCTCATAAAATGTGACAGATTGATAGTGCTCACTAGAAAGGAAAGGCTGCAAATACAGAGCTCTGCCAAGCATATCTCCATCCACAACTGTGGCATCCTCTTTACTAAAGACGGGTCACACCACCCATTTGAAACCCCTGATCTGACTCACATCCTCCTGTCCTCAGCTATTCTAGACCTGAAGGCCCCACAAAGACACTGCCAATCATCCTCACTGCTACTGTGTAACTTCCTACCTTTTCCTCTCTTCCTACAGTAGTACTGACAGAGTACTGTGATCTTCACCCATATTTCTCTTCAATTTTCTATGTCTGGGGTCAACTGCACACTCCACCATGCCCTGTAGCATCCCATCTTATCCCAATACCGATCTCCTAAAAATGAGTAGAATGTCCTAACGCCTGAGTTATGCAATCACTGTAGCATATAAAGCTACATATAAAGCTAGTGCAATAAAGCTAAAATTTTTGTCATATATTGGCTCCATCACAGTGTCTTACCCATGTGGCTGTCTGCCTACTTCCACAGCATCCCAGACTTGGGGGGGGAAAGAAGTATCAGTGTGTGCAGGTTAGTTCTGGACACACACAGATTATAATGATGGGCATCTTAGGAAAGTTCAGGTTAGAAATGGAAGGTGTTTGGTATGCTGTTACAAATGCTGAGTGGGAGATGTTTTATTCTGTAAATTTGTGCATTAATACTTTGAACTAAGTAACAGCCAAATTTTTAAAACATTTACCCTGCTGAAATGCCTTTGCTGTTTTTCTGGATAACATTCAAATATTGTCAGTAAAAGCTTTAAGTAACAGCAATAAGTAACATCTAACCACCATCGTCTATGCCTTCATCACACCATTAGACCACGCTGTCTCCATGCTAACTAATAAGAATCGATTCTGAAATGAGAAACTTGAAGATCTTTTCTATCCTTTGTTCTCCAGTCTGCCATTTGATATACTACAATTCACACAGAAACTACTTCAAGACTATTGCACATCCTAGCCCAGATTTCTGTATAGGCAGCCTCATTTCAGACCCTGGCCTGAAAAAGAAAACACAGCGATTTGCAATGATGGATGATCTCAACAGCAAAATTCCGTCTGACCTGCTGCTAGAAGCAAGCAGCATATTACTGCCTTGAGATAGGTAAGTTGGTTAGGATCAAATACCATAAAACCCAAAACTGAACTTGCACCTGAACAGACCTTTTTTTCTGAGATTTAGATAAACCATTTTTCTTTTCCTTATGCATGAAGCAGTGTGTATCAGAGCTCTGGCTGAAATGACAAGTGCCCTATCACCACCAAGGTAAAATAACTGACAATCCACCAAGACTGTCAACACTTCTTCACTTTCACTGACCTACTTATCTTTCACTCTCTCTCCCTATCCTGATGTCTTCCTCTGATCTTTCTCCTCCTTGCCTCCCATTTTCCTCTCCATCTACACAAACTTTTTCACTATTTCAATAAAACAACAGCATAGCACAATAACCATCTCTTTTCATAACATGTTATGAAAAAATACAAGTAACTTTGTTCTTTCTATACCCTAAAAGTAAGCAAGAAACTCATCTCTGACCCCAAGCCTGGCAACTGGTGTTCCCTAGATATGTGATTTTCAAAAACACAAAAATGAAGTCACAGTAGTAAAGGCTCAAATTACATAAAAATAAAAAGTTGCATTACTTTCTGGCTGGCTTGTAACCAAAACACAAATAAGATGTAAAGACCAGTTTTTACACCAGCCCTTCTCTTTGTGATGGCTCTCCTACAGATGTTACCAGCCTCTAGCTTTGAGCTTCTTTCTTCAGTACTCTACCATGCTCAGAAACGTATAAAAGTGCAGCTTAGCTTTACGGAAAAGGCCAGGGCATTGAAACCGTGATTTGTCCTCTCAATAAGGGTGAGTGACATCTTCATATAATTAAGTCCTTCATTCACTCTGCAGTTAAGCTTCATTCACCTCATTTTTTAATATAACATAAGCAAGTTTTATGGGTCATTACTCAGAGAGGTGTGCTGCATACTGCATCTCTTAGATTTGCAGGCCAGAAAAATGGAAACAGGAATGGCAAAATTACTTGGCTGCAAGCATTCAGGGAATGCTGTGAAATGTTTAATGACGTGCAAGTAAGTTTCACATTTTATCTTCCAAAAACTCTTTTGAAGTTGGATGTTACATTTTTTTAACTCCTCACCCCTTTCCTACCTTTTACACTTCACTGAAAACAGCACCTTTCAGATATCAAATAGGGATCAAACAATTAATTGCTCTCCTAACTTGATAAACTAAATGCTGCAAAAGTGAAACATTCACTTCCCAAAGAATTTAAAAATCTAATCTTGTTAATTTGCACCCTTTATAATACAACACAATCTGCTGTTCACACCTGATGGGTAGTGCTTAGGGAAGATGCTCTTCTCAGCACAGTGATGGCTAGACCGCTTCCTTGCTAATGTATAATTACATTCAGAAATAATATTTGTTGGGCTAATTCTAACCTCTGAGAGTGGAAAGAAATGTGCTTTTGTAATTGCATTAAAATGGTCTGAGAACTTATTTTCCTTTAGCTTCTAGATACTGCCAATAAGCTCCTCCTGATGCAGAACCCACAATTTCCAGAGTTTCAATTCAAAATAAAAGCAGTTTCACTTAATTACCTTCATTGATGGCTTTGATTAGTGCATTTTGTACTGCACCAGGAGCATTGATGTAGTAAATGGCTGTATCTCAACCAGGGTTGGTAATTTCTTTCACCATGCAAATTATTTTGCACAATCATAACTACATCTTCAGCATCCTATATGATCTCTCTTTCTGCAGCGAAAGTAGACAGAGATCTGACCACCTATGTACAAACTTGTCTATACAAAAATTTACTACATAAAGGTAAAATCAAATAGATACAATAATTAATCCCATAAGGTAATTGAGGAAGTATCACACTTCACAAGAAGTATTCAGTGATTTTAGTGAATGCATCACTTTCTTGGATAACAAAGAATCTTTCAACATTTCTAGAGAAGTCTGCCTAACTTCTTTATTGGATCAGTACCTACAGAAGTCTGAACCAGATACGCCATTCCTTCTTTTGTTGCTTTTTTTTCTCCTTGGTCTGTATGAAAATGGGGATTAACAAATGTGACTTCAAGAATTATGTGGATTTGTACCTACTTAAATCTGAACCACCAGCCCCTCCTGTTCTAAACTTTTGTGTGATATTTCTGCACATTACTACACAGCTTTTGCACTCTGCAAAATATAGCTGCATATGAGAAATGAGGGAAATGAAGCCTGAACAGACTAGAAAGACAAATATTTAACCTGTTAGGGATCTTGAGTGAAAATGCTAAATAAATATAAGATTTTATTGCTACTAATCTGCAATTCTTCTTGTACAATCAACATTTTACACTAATAATTATAATTTACATTTAATGCTCTGTTCATTCCCAAGGATGGTAAAAAGTTATAAAAAAGCAACCTAGAAATGCAAAAACATTTTGAGGAAACTTAACTTCCAACTGTACCCCACTGGAGGGGACAGAATAACATTCACATACCTATCATCTTTTTGATAAATATTTCTCAATGACCGTTGCAGATTAAGAGATACTTTTACAAACACACACTATAGTTTTTTTTCTAGCTGATAGAAACTTGGAGCAGATGAGATGCAGTGTTTTGACTTACCTGAAGGACCTGGTTTCACCACAGAACTGTAAAGAACAGAGACAATATCAACTTAAAACTGTTTCTGCAGGGTCCTGTCACTGATTTAAAGGCCAAAAAAGATGAGAGAATCTCATCCACTTCTGAAAACTCTTCCCACTCCAAAATCTGAATGTGTTCCTTCCCCACCAGAAAAGAAAACCCAAACAATTCTGACAAGAAAAACCTTGACATTGTACTTCACTACCCAGACAGAAAGGTTCTAGTATTCCAGCCTACAACCGTGCTATGCTGAGTATAACTATTTACATATTACAGCTTGAATAGAGGGGAAAATACAAGATCAACTCACAAACACACTGGCCAATTAAGTATATGGCGTTAATCATAATTACAGTAAATCATGCCAAGCACAACTAGAGGTAATCACAGGGCAGAGACATCTTGGTTCAATTAGCAACAGAATCAAAATTTCTTGTAAAATTCAGAGCAATTTTTATTAATGCTATCCCGTAACAGAAATATTCTAGATAATTTGAATGTCCACAGCTTACTATTTCAAAACTAGCATAAGGATAATTCCATATCAGGTTTATGTATTTGTGTATATGAGGAGAATTCAATTACTGTGAAACTTTAAATAACAGAAGTGTATCTGCAAAGTAAATTGTGCATTAGAACAGTATGTATATTTGAATGGCAAAGGTACTTATTCATACAGACCGCTATCTTAGCTTTTGTAAAAGCAAATATGCATGGATAAGCAATAATTCTTTTAATAAAGCCACAAAAAGTGTTGTACGGAAGTTTTTAAGTCAGTGTGGATCTGAAAGACAAAGCTATTTTTTAATTTCTTTCATTAATGAGAAACAGATCATAGATTTACTAGCTATTAGCAGGAGCTTTTTGTACCATTCAGGTGTGCAGTCTTATATATACAGTGTACCTAAATTGCACAATCCAGTGCTGTGAAAAAATACTTGAACTCTAAGTGAGTAAATTTGGATACTAGAAGCAATAAAGCCATGTGGTGCTGCATACTACCTTGGCTAATTTTCCCTGTTTCTCAACCATGTAAAATTATCTGCATGGAGCTCTGGGCTGCCGTGGTTAAACTGCTCCTAATATCCGTGCATGCTTGTTCAAAGCTAACTTGTCTACCTCTGTACAGGACTACAGCATTCTGTGCAGGTATTTACAGTGATTTCACCAAGGGAAGAAACTAGTTTAAAGGCCAAAGAGGTGGAGTTAACTGATGTACTGTTTATTAGACTTGGTTTTAATAACAGTCAGTAATAGCTCAGAGCTAGCGTTCTGTAACGTAACAGGCTGGGTTTGAAGGAGGATGTGAAGGAAGACAGTCTGCTTTGTGCTCTGTTGACTTGAGTGTGTAGCATCTGGTTTTGCTGCAGCTCTGAACCACATCAGCAATTAACAGAAAACAAAGTGACAGAAGCAAAAGACAGAAAAGCCACAATACGTCTTGGAGTCAGTCCCAGCTAGGACAGGCTCCTTGACAAAAGTTAAGGATGAAAGTGGTATAGTGCAGATACCAGCAAAAATGCCACGAAGAAACCATTTGCAGAGGAGAATGAAGGATAATCTCTGTATCAAATCTGCAACATGAAGCTTTAATTAACATTTCACAAGCCCTGGCACACTGGAAATGTCAGTTTCTATTCAGTATGGAAAATCTGTGTGGGATTTAGAACCACAGATATGGACGAGACACAAAGATGGGACTATGATCAGGACACAGCTGAAATAAAATCAAGCTGCCTTTCCTTGTGGACATGTGATTCGGGACAAAAATAGAAGCAACTTTTACTGTTGGTTTGGTCGCACTGGGGACAGCTATTGTCACTGGCATGAGTAACTGGCTAGCTGCTAGCATTGCTGTAGTGGTTTGGCTGGCACAGATCACCACTTTCCTCTCTGCAACAGCTTTATAAAAATATCACTGTTTGAAAATGTCCAGTTGGTTCAATTTCTTAACCAATTGCTTTCTTTAGAAATAAATACACTAAGTATTTTTGGGACTAAGCCCCCTCAAGACCCTTTTATATATAAACTAGATCACAGACAGTAAAAGTGGAAGGTATGTATTTCAACATATTTATCCTATTACCTAACCCCCTCTTGCCTGCCTCACAGCCAGTACAGCATAATCCCACACAATACATTCAGTAGTAACCTGTACAATCCGGATTTAAATTTGCTAAGCAAGGATGTTTTCAGTGCTTTCCTGGGGAGACTATTCCACAGTTTAGCAATTCTTGCTTTTATGAAATTGCTTCTGCTTTCAGCCTAAATTTATTTAATCTTAGTTTCAGCCCAATACTCCTAATTATATGCCCTCAATGCATCACTCTAAACAATTTATACTCCTTAAATGTTTAATGTCTATTACTGCACTCTTGCTTCAGTACCATTTAGCAAACAATGCACATTCATAATTTGTGTCATTTGTCATCAGCTCGGCTTGTGTTTTAATTTTTACCTCTTTTTTTCTATTTAGGCATCTGAAGTGGCATGCAGCAGCATCACAGGAGAGGCAATTCTCTTCAAAGTTGTTTTGAACCTCTTTGTTTGGTCCTGGCAAACTCTGCAGATAGCCTACTTATAGGATCATTTGTTACTTACATAGCAGTATGGTATCTTAGCACAAATAGGCTAGGAAGAGCCTTGTGTTCCTGACATCATAGAATAGTTTGGGTTGGAAGGGACCTCTAAAGGTCATCTGGGCCAACCCCCCTGCCGTGGGCAGGGACATCTTCAACTAGATCAGGTGGCTCAGAGCCCCGTCCAACCTGACCTTGAATGTTTCCAGGGATGGGGCATCCACCACCTCTCTGGGCAACCTGTGCCTGTGTTTCACCACCCTCAGTGTAAAAAATTTCTTCCTTAGATCTAGCCTAAATCTACCCCCCTTTAGTTTTATGCCATTCCCCATTATCCTGTTGCAACAGGCCCTGCTAAAAAGTTTGCCGCCATCTTTTTTATAAGCCCCCTTTAGGTACTGGTCTCCCCGAAGCCTTCTCTTCTCTAGGCTGAACAACACCAGCTCTCTCAGCCTTTCTTCATGGGAGAGGTGTTCCATCCCCCTGATCATTTTTGTGGCCCTCCTCTGGACCTGCTCCAACAGGTCCGCGTCTTTCTTATGCTGAGGGCTCCAGAGCTGGACACAGTACTCCAGGTGGGGTCTCACCAGAGCAGAGCAGAGGGGCAGAATCACCTCCCTCGACCTGCTGGCCACGCTGCTTTGGATGCAGCCCAGGATATGATTGGCCTTCTGGGCTGCGAGCGCACATTGCTGGCTCCTGTCCAGCTTTTCATCCACCAGTACCCCCAAGCCCTTCTGGGCAGGGCTGCTCTCAATCCCTTCATCCCCCAGCCTGTATTGATCCCGGGGGTTGCCCTGACCCAGGTGCAGGACCCTGCACTTGGCCTTGTTAAACCTCATGAAGTTCACACAGGCCCACTTCTTGAGCTTGTCCAGGTCCCTCTGGATGGCATCCCGTCCCTCTGGCGTGTCGACCGCACCACTCAGCTTGGTGTCATCTGCAAACTTGCTGAGGGTGCACTTGATCCCACTGTCTATGTCATTGATGAGGACATTAAACAGTACTGGTCCCAATACAGACCCCTGCGGGATGCCACTAGTCACCAATCTCCATCTGGACATTGAGCCATTGACCACTCCCCTCTGGATGCGACCATCTAACCAATTCCTCACCCACCAGACTGTCCACCCATCAAGTCCATACCTCTCCAGTTTAGAGAGAAGGATGTTGTGGGGGACCGTGTCAAAGGCCTTACAGAGTCCAGACAGACGTCATCTGTAGCCCTTCCCATGTCCACTGATGTAGTCACTCCATCACAGAAGGCCACTAGGTTAGTCAGGCAGGACTTGCCCTTGGTGAAGCCATGCTGGCTGTCTCGACTCACCTCCCTGTCCTCCATGTGCCTTAGCATAGCTTCCAGGAGGATCTGTTCCATGATCTTCCCAGGCACAGAGGTGAGACTGACTGGCCTGTAGTTCCCCGGGTCTTCCTTTTTTCCCTTTTTAAAAATGGGGGTTATGTTTCCCCTTTTCCAGTCAGTGGGAACTTCCCCGGACTGCCACGACTTCTCAAATACAAATTCTCATCTACAGCATCATCAGCTGACTCGATGAAGCATCTCCATTTCCTCTGTAGATAACACTAGCTGGAGGCTCTAATTCAACTATTGCTGCACTAGATTCAGAAGGAGTAGATATAAATATTACTATGGCTATCTAATTGTTTCATTTTTTTGTCAGTGTGACTCATTCAGCTCACACTGCACCATCTCTGGAACATCACTGTTCCCTTTAGTGCCTTATAGTTTAGTGAAAGTACTTCATGCATTAGGATGCAAGCAGTTCTGTGTTGTCTCTGTAACAGACACTTCAGAAAGTTAAATGCCCTGTTCCTCTGATAGTGCTATAGAGGCACTTTGTTTGATATTTCATCGTACAAAATTGTTTCAGAGTTTCCAATACATAAGGTGCCCCAAATGACCTTTAACTAGTTTTACCAGAACTGCCAAGACCATTGCCCTTAGTGGTACAGCTGAACATCGCTTCAAGTTTTGTGACCTGCAAGTGCAGGACACCATAACTTCTGAGCTCTCAACAGTTACTGTATGCTTATCATCTGTCCCAGGAGAAGAAAAGAATTTGTTTCAAAAGGTGTAACAGGAAACAACATGGCTACAGATTTCATTTTCATCGCATCAGAAGCAGCTGCCTATTTGTACCAGCGTGTGTATGCATTATATATTAAAATATCAGCCCAGGAGCGCACAGAGGGATTATTACAAAGTGGAAATGGATTTTAAAGCATTCGAGGTGGTAGATATTTGGTATGCTGAAGCCCTGCTACTGTAACTGACTGCAAGTCAATGAGTACTAAATAAATGATTCAGAGAAGAACCCAATGAAGCTTTAGCCCTGTTGATGACTTTTTAACTAATTACATCTACTTTACTTCTATCTGATGCTTATATTTTTTCATTCTTTGTGTGAGGATGTTAGAATTTGTATTTACATACTATGTATCTAATATAATTTTGTATGCTTGCATGTATACATCTGTGAATAGGGAAGGAGCATGAAAAATTATGTATTTTGAGTGTGTGTAAGGATAAGTTCTTCTGGCACAAGTGAATGAACAGTTTGCACATTTATGTGAGCAAGAGTAAGTGTGAGCAGGAATGTGGGATGCATGTGTGTAAGGTGTAAAGTTCAGTGAAAGACAGGCATGTGAGTTCAAGTATAAATGTAAATAGTTCCCCATTTGAATGAAAATCTTAGGTAGGCAGAAGCTCAGAAAGGCAGTGCAATTCTGTTTTCTTTTGTGGAAATTCTTTTGCAAACCAGTCTCTTTGGTTTTGAAGGTTTTTGGGGTAGTTTTTATATTCTTGCCCTTCCACATGCAGCAAAATATGTTCCGAAAATGATAGCTATCTGTGAACTCAGCAACTTTGCCAACTAGAAAAACAGCTTTCAGCCCCACAGCCCATTTGGAGCGATAAAGAATTGCTGTGGTCTTGCACTGGAACGGACTGACTTCATTATCACACTCAATGATGGTTTTAACTTCATATTTCCTCAGCTCTGCCTGAAGGAAAAACGATACCCCTGATAACCAAAGAACATTATTAAAGCTAGTTTCCCAAGGAGTTTAATGATAACTACATTATTTCTCCTTAAGAAAACTGAATTGTGAAGCTAGTTATGTTCAGTGTGCTTAACATTGGGAGACTTTGCACTATTGGGTTTTAAACAACAAGCTGGTTTGATTTTTTTTATACATCTGTATGTTGGACTATTCCATGGAAGGGTGTCTGCAGCACACTTTGAAGGTAAAAATGAAGCCTACCTAGTAAGTGATTTTTTAATGACTTTGTGGTCTTGTCTTTTTTTCCATGCTTGTCAACAATGGTAATGACATCTGGATTTAACTATTCATCTGCTGCGTATTTCACTGTTTGATCACATTAGTGATTTCATGACAGGGAGAACTTTAATTGTACCAGCAACTCCTTATTTTTGGCATACGTTGTACAGCTGATCTTGCTGCTATATAAAAGATTAGTGAAGTGGACTTTTTTTTTAAGCTATGTGCATACGTTAATGAGTGTTCCCAGGCTCAAAACCTTCTTAAAATGGTTTCTTCAAATAGAAGGTGATGAATTATACACAGGAATTTGTTATTCTATCATACAATAAATTCTTGTATTCTAAGGGATAATGGGATGGATTCTGTCCTCAGTTATATTTCACTAAAATGGTAATCATACTCTGGTATACTACCATTACTGATATAACATATGCTATGTTAACATCCTTCCAGTGATAAGAAAGGTCCTCTGACTTGATGAGTTCACATTCTAAGCAACAGATACTTCCATCTGAAAAGGCAAGCCAAAATGAACCCTTTAATCTGTACTTGCAATACGCTTTATAAATTGTTCACCAAATTTAATGTCATCCTTAAGGAGACAGCAATTACCCAACCAGATCAGACAAGTGATCCATCTATCTAGACCAGTACCATGTACTCCCCAGAGTGAACACAAACAGCTGTCTCCAGAAGAAGCCTATACTCACCATGTCATGCAGCACCATGAACTGATTCTCTGTAATTCCACAGTGTGTTTCTGTTAATGCCTTAAAACAAATTTAAATCTCTTTTAGGAATCCTACAAAATATTACTGAGGATTTTCTCATTAGTATACGCATGTTTAATCCTCTTTTGAACACTGATAAATTCTTTGGTTTAGGCTCTTTTTGTAATTAGTTTTACAGGTTAATTATCTTTTGAATACAACACATTTTATTCTATCAACTTCAAATGTATCACCTTTCAAATCCACTGAAATCCTCCTGTTCTTGCAGTTTTGGAAAGGACAAGTAAGAACGTTCAGTATTTCCTCCCCAAATCATTCAGGAATTTTCCCCGTGCCTGCCTGCCTTTGTCTGCAACAGCCACAACCTCCCAAGTATTTCCTGCTGCAATTCACTCTTGGTTTCTTGTCAACATTAGCAGCTGTTTTTTGAAGTTCCTTTAGTTATACTATTTCATGATTCTATAGCAAAAATGAATGCTGCATCCTTGGTATGGATGTACCACTGTTTTATATAATGCCATGATCAGTGGAATTTTCTAGCCCATTATTTCTGTATCACTGTGTAGTATTTGCTTTTTGACTTCCGCTGTGCAATGAGCAGATGTTTTTACTGAGCTGCTGGCAATGTCCTCTACGTTTTTTTTTTCTCCCTGAATGGCTTACAGTTAATTTAGAACCCGGTAATGTGTATGAACAATTCAAATTATTCCCTGCAACTGGCATTACTTTGTTTTTGTCAATGAAGGATTGCATATGATGTTCTGCTGTCAATACAGCCTACTTTATTAGGTGCCTCTGAAATTCCTCACGGTCTTCTCTAACTCTGACTCCCATAAATAATTTCTTATTATCTGCAACTCTTGCAACTTCACTGCCTACCCCCTTTTCCACATCACTGATTAAGTAACAGTGGTCCTCAAACAGATGTTTGAGGCACCCTTCCATTAACCTTTTGCTATTTTTCTATTAACCTGAAAACTGAGCATTTATTTCTCTTTTCAGTCTTCTGTCCTTTGCCAGTTTCAAATCAATGACAGACATTTACCGCTTACTATCTGACAGCTTTGTTTCCTTATCAGCTCATACAAGGAATTTTTGAAAGACTAAATAAGTCCCATTTATTTGTTTCACTATACCCACTGTATGGGTGGCACAGAATTAATACTAGCAGATTGGAGAAGCAGAGAGTCAATCCCAGATTTTCGCTCTCATATTATATTAACTCAGGTGCTGTTTCATACAGTAAATTCATTTAATTACCATTTCAATCAACTTTCCTAAAGTCACAATCACTGAGTATATAAATATGTATTAAAATAACGTGTACTTACTGTTTCTGTTCTACAGCAGTTATTTTAATGAAATCTTTTTTTTTTTTTGAGTTGTTCAAGCACTTGCTCCTCCATTCTATCTGAAACCTCTTCTTGT
This sequence comes from Aptenodytes patagonicus, assembly GCF_965638725.1. Classification (NCBI taxonomy): domain Eukaryota; kingdom Metazoa; phylum Chordata; class Aves; order Sphenisciformes; family Spheniscidae; genus Aptenodytes; species Aptenodytes patagonicus. The sequence continues at coordinate 49,335,075 of NC_134955.1, read as the reverse complement.
TAATCTAAGTACCCATCCCTTTTAATATCCTGACCTCTGTCTTCCTAAAAAGAGCAGGTTTGAGGCATGTATCCTCTACCATAGCTTTATTGCTAGAACAGATTCCAAGAAATTACTCGGCAACTCTGTAATGCTTCCTAGGAAGTATAATTTCTCCCTTTACTCCTTCAAGCTAACCCAAGGATTCTTTATTGAACATCCTGATTCTGATATTCCACCTGGGATAATCATTATCCTGTTACTGCAGACAGTTAACTAAGGACTGCCAAACTAAATTATGTGTCCAAGTCAGTGACTTGGCAGGTAGTAGAGAGGGAAGCCCAGGATCATGATCCTTCTTGTAACTTTTACATGACGCTATCAGCTTCAATTTTCAAGTGGTGGAAAAGAAAGGAAGAATACTCAAACTGTAAGTGCTTGGAAGATAACGAGGGGTTGAGTAACAAAACAACTGGATTTGTCAAAACCAAACTGTGTCAAACCAGCCTGTTCTCTCCATGGATTGTTGATAAGGGTAAAACCAGAACATGTTGTATCTTGAATATCCTTCAACAGAGTCTCACATGCCACAGGGAAACATGGGCTACTCATACTGCTACACAATGGCACAAAAACAACTGAAAAAACAGATTCTGAGAATAATTAGCAGTAGTTCACAACAAAAATGGAAGGCTATATTAAATAGTTTTGTCCTGCTTTTGGTATTAATAATTAATTTCTTTAGGACCTGGATGATGGAGTAAAAGGTGGGCTGATTAAATCTTCAGGTTACATCAAACTGGGAGCTTGTAACAAAACTAAAAACCAGAATTTACTTCAAATTGATTTTGAAATCGGAAATTTGGAAAAAAATCATTGAAAATACAGGAGGTGCAATCCAATAAGGATAAATGTAAGTTTCTACAGTAGGTTAGAATAAACCTGCCTGATTACAGAATGGGGAGCGATCAGCCAGGCAGCAGTTGTGAAGAGGAGGACCTAGAGATAAGAGTACATCACAGAATACACACCAGTCAGAAAACTCATGCTGATGTTAAAATGGGGAACAATAAACCAAGGTGTATAAATACAGCTACAGTTTATCGCACAAATACAAACCAGAGATACAGTATTGTCTCCTACACGATGTATTCGATGTTGGTAAATCTTTCTCTTGAGCACTGCGTTTGGGCGCTACAGAGCCTGTGAAGTTACAGGGCAAACAGCTAGAGACTGTCAAGGAGACAGCAACAAGAACAAACAGAGCTCTAGAAAACAGAGACCAGAAGAAAGATGAAATAAGCTGTTCTTTAGCCTAGAAGCTTTGGTCTGAACATGGCAGCAGTATTAAAATATGTAAAAATGTGCTGCAAAGAACATGACTTGCAAGGTGGACGTGACAAGAATTATGAGCTTAATTTGAAGAAATAGAGATTTCAGATAGGATAAATTTTCTAAAGATAAAGGTGAATAAACACTGAAAAGGTTTTTATAAGGAAGTTGCAGAATCTTCATTTTTAGAAGCTTTTTTTTTTAAAAAGAACTGATCAGACAAACATCTGTCTAGAATGAGCAGATGGTTTTATGAGCTTCTTTTCACCCTCATTGTCTGCAATCCTAGCTTAAAAGAAAAAAAAAAAAAGCTGCAAGAAAAATGTCGAAGATTGTAAAAGAAGTGCTCTTGGGCAAATGGGAGTAGGTCATGACACTGAGGAAACAAGGTAGCACTATGCTAGTTAAAATACCTCCTTCACTCCCTATTTTAAGCCATGAGCAGTAACTGCAATGACTGCATCCATCAGAGAGAGCACCATCTAGTCAGAGTAAGTGAATTGAGTCAGATACTCTGGATTCATCCTCTGGCGTGGCGCTGATTCACTGTGCAGCCTTAGGGAAAATGCTTGAGCTTTCTGCATTTGCTTTCCTATTTCTGAAAGAAGAGTATGTACCTACTACCTCAAAAGCATGTCACAAGTGTATCATGGTAGAAGCCCTGATTGAAAAGGTTTGTTATGAAGGAAACTGAAAGAAAGCATGCTTCCTGGAATACAGTTTCAGATAATTTAAGAGCCTAGGAGCATTGTTCTCTGCTACCGTTGCCGATACCTACGTGGTGCAGGGTGTTTTGATCCTTTCAGGCAGGCTGTCAGAACAGCTGAAATAGTTCCCAACAAATACACAGAAAGATCTCAGCAGATGGTCACCACGTATACTTTCAACCTATTTCCCTGCCTTTTGCTTGCCTTTTTGAGCAGAATGATCACTGCTTCTAGTGCGCTCCTACTGAATGCATTTTATAACATCCCTCAGTGGAACAGTTTCAATCTAAGGTTGTTCTACAAAGCATTCTCCTCTGAAGTTCCTGGATGGTCCTAGCTCCTGTGCCTCCTACCTGACATCACACTACCCTGGAAGAGCAGAGGTACAAAATCATTTTTCTATGCACTTAATTTTCATCCAATCTCAAGGTATTTTATGACCATTCATTTAATGGAGCATTATCCTAGGAGAGATGCATCTTTACACTTTACGACCAGAAAGTTAGAGTTCTAGTGCCAAATTCGACATCATAAAGCAGGGCAGCGGCTGATCTGAAAACAGGCTCTGGTTGATTTGATTTCCAGTTGTGTGTTATGATAACCTATATGTATGTTTTTATATATCCACATATATATGTGTATGTGTAAAACAATTGTCTGTTTAGCTATGAAGACAATAGAAGCATATGATTCCAGTTTCCCTTTACTTTTTAATTCCAAGCAAGTTCAATTCCAAAACATGCATGGACAACTAAATGTTTTAAACTACATGTTTCAAGGAATACTGAACACTTCTTAAGGACGGTGTCTTTAGAGGAAAAAGAGTAGAAATTGTACGTGTTGGCTAAAAGTATTTTGATTACTGTATGCCTTATTGAGAAAGCCAAGTCTGACCTTCCTTTTTCCGGAGAGCTTGCATTCCTAATTTTGGTTGCTTCTTTCTTTGTTGACTACAGAACTGATACAGTTTGATTTTCATACATGACTTATATAGTTTCCGTGTGCTTCAAAGCTGTGCAGCCTGGAGGCATCTATTCTGGCCTCAGTCCAAGTCAGACTTCAATACTTAGTGGCAACTAGGGACATGCATGGCAGGAGAACACTAGTCCTCTGCTCTTGGATTCCTTTATTTAAAGGAAAAGGCTAAGTTGTCAAATACAAATAATGGAAGCTGTGACATGGCACAATGTAGAAGTCACTATATAGAAAAGAACAAGAAAATTGTTTGCCTTTTTGAAAGACTCCAATTGATAACTGACATTCCTGTTGCCTTGTTAAGCCACCTCCTCTAATTTTCTACTACGTGATTCAGAACAATTTATAGGTAGCACAGCATTTGCCAAAGCAGATCAGAGCATCGGTCAGTCCCTCCAGTTACAATACCCTGCCCCTTCACGTACCTGGAGAGAACACTGGTTTCTCTCATCTCTTATTCAGTCTCCTACTGTAGCAGATCAGATAACCCTGTTCAGAATGAGCATCCTGTACTCACATCTAGCAATGACCACATAAACCTACATTATCACTCTGTTTATAGTCATTATCTTACATATAGGATTAGGGCAGTTAACATGTCCTATATGAGAGAACTCTTGTACCACACTATTGCAAAATCCAAGCGCTTCACAGCAGTACTTTAAAGGCAATGACTATATAGCCAAAACAATTGCTTTCTCTCACTTCATCAGCCTAACTTATTCACCTGGAAAACATATTTTCCTTTAGGAGAGAGGAAGATCATAAGACTTTGTCCTCGGCTATTCTCTCATAGGAACAGTAATCCTGGGCGAAAGGCGGGCTAGAGAGAAGCAGGAATGAAAGAGAGGATTCAGGAGACAAAGTGAGCACTAGCTATTAGAAGAGGTGGGAGATGGAAGTACTCTTTCCTCTTGCAGTTCTGCATCATTCACAGGAATGAGTGAGCAAAGAGGTCAGGAAGCTGGGATCAGAGGAGGCACTGTGCAGAGTGATGATTCACTGCAGATACAGAAGTGTCCTGCAACTCATCTTTACAATATTCTGGTGCAACTGCTGTTGATTCAATCGCTGGTGGTTTCTTACAGAAGAGCAGAGCACAAAACAGCGCTGCTTCAGGAATACATTATGGCTAAAATATGTATGTGAATTCATATGCAAATTAAACATGGCTTTCCACTCCTGGAACATTGCTGAGTATCCCCCAGTGTCAGAGAGTTTGGGAGTGCCTGTTATACTGGCATCAACCTACACGTCAAAGCTCTGCTATTTCTACAAGGAATAGGGAGGTAAGCAGCTCTTCCTTCCTAGCCAGTGATTAATCATTCTGTACTGCAGCAGAAGCCATACTCCATAGGCTTCTGACTGGCAACGTTACGAAAAACAGCAGGATGGCCATTTGATGGAAAATTATTATCTCCCCTCTCCTGTGTATGACCACACCAATAGCTGCATAGGAGAAGTACATGAACAACCTGTATGAGTTGCAGAGTTGATAGCACGTTTTCTTCACCTCAGCTTTCAATAGCATCAACTCCAGCACTGCAAATATTCTTTAAAAAAAAACCACCTTTTGAGTCTTTATAGCATCTTTATTTGAAAAAGTCTGGCAATAGTGAATTTCAACAGTGCTGAATACCAAAGATTTCTCATTACAAACTTCCTTCTATCAGTTGGTCCTAACCCTATTCTGCAGGAATAATATTGTTCGTTAAGACAACTTTTTTCCCTAAAGTCCTATATCCCTGGCCTCAGCATAAAGGTGCCATTTAAGGGGAACAGTCCAATGCCCACTCTGGTCACATTCTCAATGCATACACATACAGGGAAGAGCAATGAGAGTATTTCAGTGATGAAGCTCCTGATTTTACCACTGTGGACAAGATTTCAGCTGGTGATTTCAGATTTAAAGGCTTTAACTCTCCTTCTCATGTTAGGAAGCTTCTCAGGTTATAGGGTCTATCCCTTAATATCTATGATATTGGGATCTTTCAGAAAAGGACAGAAGTTATGCCTTCAATAATACAATACATGAACACGCAGAAGTGTGATTACTATTGTAATATACCCTGAAGCTATGGAATGCATTTTTTTAAAAAACTCAGTGTACTACAAGCAATGAATTAATAAATCTGTGCCATTTTGGCAGAGGTTTCAAGGACTGGATCAGTCATGGTACTCTTCAATAAACTAAACCAAATAAACTAGATTACCCTACTACTGTCCATGATGCTCACATTATTTGGCTAAAAATACAAGATCAGCATGCAAAGTGTAGTGCTTTTCACTAACATTCAATTCATTAACCATTAAATAGAAGACCATACAAAAATCTCTCTTTAATGTTATACCTATCTGTTTAGAAAAGAAAATAACAATTCCTATGGAAAACTTTCCTACTGTCAGTTGTAAATGAAGAGGCTTTGCATTACCAATGAAGTGCATAAATTAGAGGGAAAGAGAGAGACAGATGGAAAGAAAGACAGTATGAAAGAAAAAGAGTGTGACCGAGTACAACACAATTTGTTAGCTTCAGAGTTCAAGGCAGCCAGCGTTTTTACTGGGTCTGATTACCTAGGGGCATTTGCAGTGCCTTGACCTGAAACAAACAAGTCACTGTGGCAGTGCTTCCATATATTTATGTCATTCCTAGGCTAATGCGATCATCTCTTCAAGTCCTAGTGCAGCACTGCTAGCTCTGTGCAGTTATTATCCATTGGCCGAAAATGCCAGGCAACAGACAGTGGCACAGCACCATCAAATAAGTTTCTCCAACCTTCACTTCATTGCTACTGGATCATCTTTGTCCTTGGGTTGGTCTGGTGGCAAACATCCTCCATAGGCAGGAGATGGCAGCAAGGGGTTGTGCAGAGCCGCTTCACTGAGGAACTCACCTATCTATGCAGAAGGAGTATTCTCTGTAGAGTTCCTCCTTTGCCAGGGTACTTCAGGTGTGCCCTGGGATATTCACAACAGCAACAGTATAAAAAAACCCAGCAGCTTCCCAGATGATCTACTTTCAGCTGCACCCCCACTTGAATTTCCAGGCTTGTGACTCTTGTTGAAAAGAATGACTCATCTAGTTAATGAGGAAAGTTCAGGATACTGGAGTTTTCCAATTCATTCCAGTAGGACTATAAAATCTCCCGTGGCAGCGGCTCAGATGTCAAGACTAGTGGAACATGGCATCCTGGCTGACATAGCAGATGCTACGAAGGACCAACTTTTATGTTCACTCATTTTTTATCGGCTGCATAGGCATGTGAGCTACCTGAATTTTCTAGATTGAGAATATAGCCCCGAAATTCCTAGCGACGCTTTTGCTTAAGCCCTGTGAGAGCTATGCAGGCTGCCAGCCAGCCTTTAGCCTCTGAAGTTGGGTTACTGAGTCTCTTCCTGAGGGAAGCACTCAGTGAAGAGAGGATGGTGCCAGAAGATGCTTCAAGTATTCTACTGTCCTGACTTCAGGGAGGTTTGCTACAGAAATGGTTACAAGTTCAGCATGGGAAAAAGTGACTCTAAAATGGAGAGGTGAGCTGTAAGCCATGCCTTACATGAACTGAGGAAGGAAACGGCAGATAACATCAATGCTCCTGTGCAGCTGAGGGGTACTACAGTGCCACAGTTGACAAATGAAGGATCAATTCTACCAAGCTATAGGTCAGTACTACTACTGGTTTCCACCAAATTGCTCCACCGCTGCTTCACAGCTGAACCAGTGGTAGGTTTAACAAAGGCTTCAGCAGCTGAAGTGAACAGCCAAGTGCACTAAATCAGCTATAAATTATAGCATAATATAATACCTACCCACTCATTTCATGTAATCCACAGAAATGTTACAAATGATATTAACTCTCAACCACTAGTGACTTACACTGGATGTGTTCTGGAAATCCAGAGGCAGTAAATACAGTCTCTTTCTTATTCACAGATGTCTTTCAAAAGCAGGTGAAGCCTTCAAGGGGTTAAGAAAAACCTATACACTAAGAAAATGAATCATCTTTTATTTTAAAATATTCCTTCCATCTCAGTGAGCACAGTATCACCGGTGCTTACACATGCCAGCAATGCAGAAGCTCGTCATCTAATAACCAAGGAAGTATTAGAAGTTGCTGTGATGCTTGAAGTCTGAATCACCTTTAAGGTCCTTCCAGCTGGGGACAGTCTGTTTCTGAGACATGCGTCTCGATAGAGAGGGGAAAGACAACATTCCAGCCTCAGGGTTTCTTATATATTCAGCAAAAATTAGGAAAGCAAGAGGTAAAACTGTCTTGAGAGCAGTGCTGTCAGGAGATGACAAAACTATTTGGGAGTTTTAGGTCTGCAATGTTAAAGGAGAATTTTCTTTCAGCCTCTAAATAAAATGAAGGCTTTATGGAGGGAAGCTTTTACAGAAACTAAGGCACAAACAAATTATCCATGCATTAAAAAGCACTGCAAGAATTAATTTAAGAAAAGCAATAATCCTTTTCCTGTGTGGTGCAGATACCAGACACAAGAGCAGGCAGAGGCTGATAAGAGGTAACTGGAACTCACTATAAAGTGACAGAAAATCATTGTCATACAGAAATGAAATGTTGAAGTTAAGAAATGACATTGACTGAAAATTCTCCCCCTTCCCATTAAAAGTTTGAATGAAATATTTTAATCCAAACTGATATTATTTAGCCATACACCTCACTTCATTTTTCAACATCCCCTCAAATACCAGTCCAACATTTACGTTCAGTTTTGACAGTTCAAACAGCTACTAACAGCATTTGGTAGCTGTTGGTAACTAACAGGTACCACACGATCTCATGCTGGCATGGTACTGGTATCTGCAATTATAGTTTTACATAGCTCAAAGAAATAATCATACAAGTGTGTACTGGGAACAAAAAACCACAAAGGATCAGCTGGACACAGGCTTACTGTAGTACTACTGTTATAATTGTCTGCAATAAAGCTCTTAGCAAATTCTTTATTAAAAAGAATAGGTGTAAGTTCAGCAACACAGCCTGCCTGTGTGTAAAAATCGGCCTAAGGAGACTGATACCGCATTTTGTTTGACAGCCTAAGTGCTCAGAATGTCTACTAATTGTTCTGATCTCTGACCTAGAGCTCGGGCCACCCTTCCTCCTTTTTTAAACACTCATTTTCATTAAACAAATGTAACGGCCCAAAGAAGCGAGTCATTCTTTTACCCTAATCTGGGACATTGCAGGATGGAGGGACACAGATGGCTTTCGAGTGAGAACACAAAAGCTCCGCTCTGAGAGTGGTCACTGTAATTTCCAACCAATGCTGTTTCGGTGACTCCAGCCATTGGGAAGAGCCATACGAGTTCCCTGCACCGGAATAATTGTGCCAGGCAATACCCATTTGCTGGAGATGCACCCAGTTGCTCTCAAACACCTATGGTGTCCCCTGCTTCTCTGTAGTCAAAAGTGGAGGCTTGTCCCAGAAACGCTAACAAGTTTGTGCTGGCTTGCGTAAGGCTCTGGAAGAATAGTGCTGGGCAGGACAAGACACAACTCGGAATAGCAACACGGCGTGTACAGCCTGTCACCTGCTGTGGTTACCTTCAATGCCAGCGGTGACAAGTGCTGAGCTGTACAGGCATTTTCATTTATCTCTGCAGCTCCAGGCTGAGGGCAGACAGCACCCATTTTACCCCATGACGATGCTTGTGAGCTAAGCGTACTTTCAGTTTGCAAGTTAGCAAACTAAGTCCTGTCAAGGGCAATATCAATTTCTACAGTGTCCAAAAAGCAGCTCATTACTCCTGACTCTGCCTGCTGGGTTTCTGGTGCATTGAATAAATAAAAAACATCCAAAGAAGGGCATTTGTTGTTATCGCCAGTGTTCTGCGTTGTTCTCCATGAAGATGTGTCAGCTGAGAGGAGGTTTCTTTAGGCTCTGGCAGGAAAGATCCATCAGATACAATGTGATAGTACTAATACAAACAATTAATTAGTATTTTTCAGTCATACATCTGAAAACACTTTACAAAAGAAGAAAAAGGAAATACCAATTCCACATTACATAAGGAAGAAACTTAGGCACACAGAGGTTAAAGCGCCTTGGGCAATATTATGCTGAAATGTCAGGCAAAGTCTGGGAACAAAACATTATTGAAGAGACCATAGAAAATGGTGTCCGTAATAGCTGGGGGACTTGACCCAGTGACTCACGTAAGGTTTTCCTACAATGGACTCCTATAATCATATAGTTCAGGCCTACAGAATTGATTCTGGTGTCCTCTCTACTGGCCTGTACTAGAGAAGAAGACTGCAGAAGTTATTTATTTACTAGGAAAGACAGATTCAGCACAGTACAAAACAAATTTCTTCACTGAAGAATTTGCTCAGTTAACTACAGAAGAGACTATGCTCAGGACCAGGGAGGGGAGAAGACTGGTGATAACAAAAGGAAGTTTTAAGAGTTCAAGGCAATTTCACCATCTCTTTGGGTCAGTTCAACTACAACTATCCTCCAGAAGCATCCCTGTCCCTGTGCAAGGCCATGAGAGTCCTTTCTAATTCCCTTCAACTTCCACCTGCTGATAGCCGTGTTAACAGAAGTGGTTTGAAAGGTCTGGATTTCCACTAATGAGCCAGACAGCAGAAACAATATTCTAGTTCAGGTGAGTTGTCTTCGCATGTGTGACCATTTCAGGTATCGTTGTCTTGAAGAACAGAAGTGTTAAAAGCAACCTCTTCAAAGACCTTTAGTACTTTTGCAATAGTACTTTTGTTACTTAACTGTTTAACTTCAGTTTTCTGAATGCCAACTTTCAAACAAGGTGTTACAGTAAACATGTTTCTGTTCTGTTTATCAATTGCTGCCAGAGTCTGTTTATAGCAGCTTTGGACTGTGAAGTTTTGATGGAGATCACATGTGGTACCCACTGTGACTGAATCCCTAAGCTTTCCTCACGCAAGAAGACAAAACTAGTTATGAAGAGGCTGTGTAGTCCAGCTAGTTTGAAAGGATGCTTCAGCTTGAATAGTCAATTTTTTTTTATTATTTCTACTGCTAATACCCTCCCATCCTAGCTCTTGCCAAAGGGGAAATAAGAAAAGAAAGAGGGAAGGCAATGCAAAGAAAAAGTAAAAACAAGAAGAAAATAGAAAATGTTTTTATTTATATAGACACAGGATCATAAAACTGAAATGTACTCATCCAGACATCAAATGTCCACTCTCAGGTTAGTTTTCCAGGTTTCCTTTTACAGTCATAGGGATCTCCAGGGGGCAGTTAATTCCTCCTAAGTTAGCCATCTATTTTAGGATGGGATGATCTCCCTCTAGAGACATCTATCTCTTTCCATCAGCTATAAAGTGGATTTTAAGTACTAGCTATGACTATCCAGCTAACTTTTCTGTTGCTGAAGTTCAGCATGATGACAGTCCCACTTTGCATGTCTGTAGACATCTATCCATAATGTAAAACCATGTCAGCAGTGACACGTATGACAGCATGTTGCCCAAACCTGACAAACACCACAGGTAGGAATAAAAGAGGAAGCACTAAGCTCGGTGTACTGCTGGTATTACATGTGAGCTTGAGAAGGAACTGAAAGTGAAGTAAAACTGTGCATTCTGAAGTGCATCTATTACAGTGAATGCTTCTCATTATGAGTTACCAAAACTTTGCACAGCCTGGAAAACATTTTGTCTAGCTGGAAGGTGCGTGTCAAGTAAAGAATGCAATAGGATTGTTATTCCAGAAAAGCCCCCAGGAATGTGAAGGCCTGCAGCACTTGCTACCTTTGAATGGCAGTCCAAGCTGCCTTGAAAATACAGGCAGGTAGGAAAGACATTCCAGCATGCATGAAGGACAAGAGAAATATTCAGAGAAAGGATGGCCTCAGTGCTTCGGCAACAGATAGTTGCCAACTCCCCCACCCAGCTAAAATCATGAATGAGTTTAGAAACATCCTTATTCTTAAATACAACTCACAATTACATTTTACTGCTATACTTCTCTTTTTATGACTCCATTTCTAAGTTAATGTTAAGAAAGTTTAAACCCATGCCTCTTGTTTTCCTTCTTAATTTGTTTGATAGTAAGAGTGATCTCAAGCAATTCTGGGGAGCAGAATACTGTTTTTGCTCTGGAAAGGAACAATCCAAATAAAGCTATTGCAAAAAAGCCCTCTGAATATCAGCAATCCATAACAAATTTGGGGGTTTCCCACCGAAGCTGCAAGTGTCAGACCACAGCCTGCCTGCATAAAGAGCCACTCTCCTCAGCAGAAAGGAAGTCCTCACTAGCAAGTGGCAGGCAGTGAAGGGAACAATCACAATTCTCATAATCCCAGATTATCATAGCTAACCATTTCTGCAGCAATCAAAGAATCCCTGACGGACTGACTTTATTTCAAGAGTGAAATGAAGTCCTGCTTTACTGACAGAAAAGAAACAGCCCTTGGGCCGCACTGGGTAGCCCATGCAATGTAATTCTTAGATCATCATGAGGTGGCAGAAGATAGTTACAAGCTGGATCTTGAGCTTGTCATTGCCTCTCAAAGGTGAAAGCATAAAAAGGAAAGAAAGGCGGCTAGTATAAAGTAACAACTTGATTACAAGCTTGTTTCCTCATTCATTCTCATTACTTCTCTTGTACACAGTTATTTCTAATTCACATCAGTTTTGTTTAATTTCAGTTTGAAAGAAGAGAGTCAGGTTATTTTAATTTATAGCTAGCTTAAGTTTTCACCTCTTTATAGTCACTGCTGTGACTACAGTGAAGTTACATGTGACTCAGCTTTGAAGTTAGCTGTTACAGGTGAGTGAGAGCATTCTAGACAGAGGCATCGAGTTTAATGAAGGCTGACTTAACCTGCTTCTCTGGTATACACTGAATTTTAGGCTGCCAGTTCTCATGGATGAGGATGCATTAGTTTGGAAAAAGAGAGAAAGGCCGGATTACAGAAAACATCAAACAACAGGTATGGTTGACCAGAGGGTCCCATTTGTGCTGTTCTGTAACACAAAACCAAGGCTAGGCAAATAAAAAACCAACTGATTTTAAACAAATAAATGTCAATATTTTATATTTTGTGAAATGTACTGCTGCATTACCACAGCTAATTGAGTAATAAACATCCTGGGAGGATTAGGTGTTTTCATAAATAGTGCTTGCAGGAACCTTAGCCAGGATAATATTGTAAGGCAGTCAATCCTGACACTCTGGGAATCAACATCCAGGGACAGAATCCAAGAGAAATATAGCACACACATGCAAAATCCATGAGCAGATGCACTGGGCAGGTAACAGTGTCCTGTGAAACATCCTGCCCATTTCATGGTCTCAGCTACCGTCTGCTAAGCCTGTCGATCAAATTAAGACTAAACCCTGCAAGGCAGGTGCTCTCCCTTCCTGAAGGAAGAGCTTCATCCTCTTTGCCCTTTGCAAATGTGCTGGAAATGGGAAGGGCACACCCTGTGCAAAGGGGGCAGGGATGTTACAGGGCCCCTAGCACTTGTGGGACTTGGAAAAGCAATTCCATTTGAGTGAGTTTATATCAGTCGATAAGGTTTGTATTCAGCTGACATTACAACAAACAAAAGGTGGAAGCACTGAAGAAGCTGTGGGGAGTTGTGGAAAGTTAAGAGACCTGCCTAAGGAAGGAGAAAGACAGCGTGGTGTGATGTGATGTAATGGCAAGAGAGGGGAAAGAAAACAAAAACAAAAGATGCAAGCCAAGACAGAAAAGGTTAAGTCAGAGCCCTGGCAGTCTAGCACTGTTACTGCGACTTCTTTGGAGGGAGACAGCTGCCGCTGACAGCACATAAACACTCCACAGCAGAGCAGCTTCAGAAAGCACAGCGGAGGTCATTCAGAAGTGCTCCACATCTCAGAAAGCCTTTTTTAATTTAGAAGAAAAAAAATCCAGAGTTTGATATGAATGTTTTTTCTTTGATTTGTTTTCCAGGTCTGCAGATAAAGACGACACAGTAAAGCCTGGAAAGCACATGTGAGTTCATCTTTTTTACAGAAGTCTTGAACAGCACAGCAAGCATCTCAGCCTTAGTGAGAGGACCATGCAGGTGTGCCACTCAAGGTGTATTTTAATAAGAAACATTGCACTCCTGGGCAGGGAAGTAATTAGGCTCACTTGACTTTTCTTTTTTAAAGAGAAATAAATTCCTTAGAAGCTGTAAGATTTTAGCCTGGTACAGAAGGAGCAATGAATAAACCATTCTCATGGAACGCCAACACAGGGCATGAGATCTCAGTATAAGAGGTCAAAGCCAAAGATCGTTTTAATGAAAACCCTTGACAACTAATGAAAATCTTTCACTGGTTCAAGAAGGACTTCAAAGTGGCAGAACTGTCACAGATGGAATAGCAGTCCCAGAAATAAGTTATTAGGTGAATACACCTAGGGAAAAAGGATATTCTGCTAAAGCAAGTACTGTATCCCATTGAAAGCTTTGGATATGTATCTCCATTTGGCACTACAGAATGTAATGCCATGCAGAGAAACTTCAATAAAGCATTGCAAGGGCATTGAAAAGCCTTGACATATTAAGAAATAGTCTTGTTTATAATAAAAAGCTCTGACTGACATAATTTTTTACTCTTGTGACAGAGGTTGAAGATGTTAGCATCCCCGGCTGTCCTCCTCACCCACCAGCCAGAGGTTATTGCCCCTGCAGCAAGGGCAACAAAGATGACTGTGTGTCCTTTCCTCCCCAGCTCCATTTCAGGAACCAGCGCGCAGTGTAACCTGCTCATCTAAAGGGGCTGGCACTGCAGCACCGGCTGTGACCCGAAGCAGCTCAGGCACAAGCGCATGTCCTGATCTGCCAGCTCCGCCAAGAGGCAGCTTAAAGGGGTGATCAGAGACACGTGAATGATAACCTACTAAATGGCAAAATTCAGTAAGTCTTTGAGTCACAAACACTGAAGCTTTGCCGTCTTTTTGATTCTGCCACTGAAGTTGGCCACTTGCATTGTTTGTTCACTTGTGCCAATTTGAACCCCAGCTACCTCTGAAGACAGCTGCAGTATAACCTCATAACAACCATGTTAATATAGGGTCATGTGTGAACCAATTCGTCTGAGATAATATTCCCTGCTTCTCAATAAGCAATGTGACAAGTTAGTATGGAAAATGTTTTCCACTGCCTAAACTGAGTTAATTTAGACCTAGTTTGGACGTTGTTTCACTGTTATCCAGACCTACCTGTCTTTCCTTGACGGAAAACAAATAAGAAAAAAACCCAACTGTCTCTGTGGATGAGAACAGCTTGTACATGTTAACAAGATACACAAAAGTACAGCCATGAAATGCAGATGGGGAAGATTCTCTTTAATCAGTGCACATAATTTGGCATGTCAGAAAGGGCCATTGTTGAGGTAATAGTCTTATTGAGGTCATTTGACTATTCCACAACCTTTTTTAAATATCTGATTTAGGGGTGTCCTGATGCAATGACAGCTTGGTTAATTATATCCTGCTTCTGTATGTTTTTGCTTCTTGCTTCACGGCCATGTTGAAAGCATCTTTAGTTGCCATCCCAAACTACTGCTGGTTTAGCTATGCATTATTAAACAATAATTAGGTGCTAACCTACAATTAGCTGTGTATCTGTGATGAAAAGACCAATTCTTAGATACAGTTTCTAAGGTGCTTCAGAAAGAAATTCTGTTAATGCCTGTTTTCATTACTGTTAGCATACATACACAGTGCTCCAGCAGGTGCCACATGGTCTATCCCAGAGACTAAAGCCTTCAGTCAAGGACATCTGAAACCCACCCATTTCCCTTGCTACAGAACAAAGAATCACAGCTCTATCCAGCAAGATTTGGCTGAAGGGATTGCTTTAGACAACGCCCTCTACCTGGCACTATGTCAAAGGTACCAACTGAATTACGAGTTTCCCCAAATTACACACAAGTAGGAAAGCAAATTCTGTGTCTAGAACCAGGAATGGCTGAACTCCTGCATACAGTCTGATGCCAAAGAAGGTCAATCAAGTTAAAATTGGGTTCCTCATGCTGCCATGTGGGTTACAGCACAGATTTCACTGCTCTCTGCAAATGAAAATCATGCCAGATGCATTAAAATAGAGCAGAAATGGCACCTGGAACAACATGATCCAGTTAAATGAACAATCACTACAAGCAGAGATCAGAAAAAACACAGTCCCGCTACAGACACTATACCAGTTATAGGACAGTCCATGTTTAACTTCTCTATACGTCTTCCAGGGTACATGTACAACTTCCAGTAACAAATGCTTATGAGCACACCCGTCTTCAGTGATGCGAATTTTCTGTCATAGCATTGCTTGGTGTTTTCAGAAGGAACAGCCATTTTCACAAACACAGCCTCCCTTCTATTATTCTATAGTTTTTAGAACTGGCCACCAGATTTTCTTACATCAACGTTTTCAATAAAGAAAATTTGCTTCTAGGAACAGTAAGTATGGCCATTCATGGTCACTGATATCTTTGACAATTTTGAAACCAAAATTCATATTATGGTTTTTACCATGATTTTTATCTGCACATCTCAAAAAAGTTTAAAAAAATTATTTTCCAGACCCCACACTTTCATGCAAGCAAAATTGAAAAATTAATCTATGAATGATAAAAAAATAATTAAACAAACCAAGCTATTAATTCAGTTTTACTTTTGCAAAATGAAAACCAGTCCTCCCCTTTTTCAGAAAGTACTATTTTTTTTCTTTTAAAAGGTCTTCCTGGACAGCAAAAGGGAAGAGAAATGACAGGGGTCTGGACTGATTTTATTTTTGAAGTCTTTGCCTTCTATGGATGAATTTGCACAAGACTGCTGAATAATGCCCTGACTTGCAACATGATGAAGTTATAATTCAGCCCTAATCTAAACCTCCATATAGTTCTACAGTAAAAGGTATCAGTCATATCAGTAAAATAGACTGATCGAAGGAGAGGATTTCTGGCTCAAAGAGGTGCAATTAACAAGTGGAGTTCTGATTTCTAGGCTAAGTACATAGGTGTTTTGAGTTAAGAATTCACTATTTCTCCCCACATCCTTAGTCTGAATTTATGGACCATTGCAGGTGGATGGGCTCCTGAGCTGAAAAGCTCTCAGATGCCAAGGCAATACACGACAGGTACTGCAAATGCAACTTGCCAGATGGAGCTTATCTGTACCCATGGATAATACTAATCACTCTTCTTGTCTGTAACGTCCTATTGGAAGAAATGGGATACAACACTGCCTAACCACTGTCACCTTTCATTGCCACCACAGAAGTTGCCTCTCAGCTTTAGAAGGACAAAAAAGCAAGGGAAGAACAGCTAACAACAGAAGAAAAGTTAAAAAAAAAAAAAATCCCCAAATCCTCCTGACCTTCAGCTACTGCTGTCATTAAATCAGGTTTGAACAGAAGAAAACCAGTCAGTAAATTCAAAGGGACCAAACCTGACAGAAGCAGAGGGACAGCCAGCCTGTGCCATTACCTCTCTCTGCCTCTAGAACAATCCTTGGTGTCGTAAACTGTTACTTACATCCTCTACCCTGTTCAATCTGTAGCTCTCTCAGGGAAGGTGATGACATTGCCCTCTTTTCACCCTATTTCTCCCAGCAGAAGCTCTGATGCCATTTAACTTTCCAATTCTCTGGCTGCTTTTGATGCCTAGTGTCCACCACTACAACAGTAAGCAGGAGAGCATAAATTCCTGCCAAGAGTTGCAGCAGAAGAGCTTCCCAAGCCCCACCAAAGAAAATCTGGCCTTGTGGAAGTCAGAGGGCAATTCAGACTCAGAATCTGATCCAGGGACCTAGCTGGAACTGTACAACAAACCATCATAAAAAGAGCAAGGCACAGACTGCAGGGCTGCAGCTCACTCCAATTGCTACAGCATTTGCTAAGGCCAAAGTGAACATTGCAGATCCTGGTCCTTAGCAATCCACAGCCAGGCTCTCCCCCCCCCCCCTTTCCAGTTCTTGCTAACTTCCTCCCTCCCTTCCCTCCAGGAATCACATGGAGAAGAAGTTAACACCATTCCCATGGATTCAGTTAAGAAAGGACAAAACAAACAACTTGCAAGCATCAGACATTAGCTGAGAGGCAGCCAGAGAGACACCAAGCCTTTTCACAGCAGATTGTAAGTGGTTCTTGCTTCTTGCCAGGGCAACAAATATTACAGCCAAGCAAGCAGAAATTTCTCTGCTGTGCCTGAGTCCATAAACAGAAGGACAACGTGTAATCAGCCATCTGAGCACCAAAGAATTATTCATCTTCAGGCAAGCAACAATACCTCACAATTAGTCAGATGTGGGGGAGGAAGAAGTCCTCTGCAGAAGAGGCTCCCACTGCAGTAGTTCTTTCTGAGGCATATACACGACACACAACCCTCCTTCTTCCTCCCATCTACCTATGCTTTCCACCCTGGCATTCTTCTTTATGTCTAGCAGCTGGAAATCCTACCTGACAGCTGATCCCCAGCACCCGCACACAGCTCTGTTACAGAGCAGGGCCAGCTGCCCTCCTGGCTCTGGAGGAAGCCCATAAGCTCTGCTGCATAGATCCTCCTCTGGCACTGTTAAAGCTGAATGCCTTCAGGGACTCCAGAGGAGCAGGCTGTACATTCTGACCTGCCTAGCATACCTACATTTCTAAATTTCATTCCCACAATTGTCTTTTCTCAAAGGGAAAACAAAATAAGGTGTAACCTCTTAATTACCATATCTTTAAGACTTTTTTCTTAAGATCCTAAGGAAACAAGACAATTGGAATCCATTCCTACTCACTCATAAGACAGGCTTCCTACTTAAATCTAAGTCATACCCATTCAAAGCATCCATTTCTGTTTTTACCACAGCACAGAGTAAATTTTCTGCTCTATGCTGTACACATCTGTAGGATCAAACTGGAACTACAGGGTCATAGTACCACTATGAAAGACCTAGGCCAAGGACCAGGCAGGAGGGAAAGGGAATACAACACCTGAGGAAATTTACAAGTATTACCCATACTACCAGAATAGTGCCTGTAAACGTGGCTGTGAGACAGACCAAGAAGGACCAGTGTATCCTTATTTGACTATACAGGGAAAGTAAAGAACTGTTTAGAGAGGTTTGTTGACAGTTGATGAGTGAATTGAGTAGGACTTAGAAAACAGTAGCTCCTGGTTCAGAACTTGTATTCAGCCTGCTACAGCCTCTTGGTTTTCTAGCTAAAACGCCACAACCCCAAAGCAGCTCAGCAGCTCACCTCATTCTGCAAAATGCCTGTGTTCCACTTGCTGTGGCCTGCCCCATTCATCTTCTTGCCATGAAATCTGCTCTCACCTCTCGCTTCCTGCTGTGTCAGTACATTAAATTCTTCTAACAGGAGGAAAATATATTAAAGGAATAATAATAACACTGATAACGATAGTCTAAGAAATACATATTTCTTTCTCCATACTTCCCCTCGTTCGATTAGTCTCCCAGCAAGAGCAGCATTAATCACTGGGGCAACAGATAAAAGATAAAGACCAATTTGAATTTTGCAGCGTGCTACTGAGTGTGTATGTGTGTGCTCAGGCAGAAGGGAGGGAGGCAGCAGGATAATCTGTCATTTGTATATTTATGCTGCTGGAGTCAGTCAGGACTGGTTCTCCATTGTTACCACAGATTAAAATCATTCATGTCCTTATGCTTTCATTGGAGGTCATCTGTCAGGAAAAAAAAAGGACATTATGACCAAGTTAAAGTCAAGCTATTTGTGCAAATCTCTGTGTATGGCTTGGGCACTGAGGCTATTGCTTGAATGTTAGAAGAACACAACATACAGTAGTTTTTTCTCCTTACCTGACCTGACTCTTTTTACACTAAGAATGAGTTTTACTGCTCCAAAACAGTTACTGGAAAAGAACTGTTGCAGGTGGGAGGAAGAGGTGCTTTTTAGATTATCTTAGTACAAGTATGTGAGAGTCCAGCTCCGCCTGACTTTGAACTGCTGTGGAAGAAGCCATGGGTCCTCAGATCTCACTGCCAGCAGTTCTACTGAATTGAGTCCCTGCCAGCTTGGCAAAAAAAAAAAAAGACTTCCCTTTATCCCTGGGGAAGATGGAGTGTGGAACAAAGCAGAGATTAAAGAGTACAAGAGCGGTTACTAAGCCATATGGGTATGAGTTTCTCTCTTCTCCAAACCTCTGTCTATCCAAAATAGAGTTGCTAGAACCACCAGCCTACCACCTCTAGCCATGTCACTCTCCATCTTTAAATCTTGCTCTTTCCTTCCCATATCTATGAGATAGATGTATCTCGTCCTCTGGATCTTAGTTCCTTGTCTGCACCTGCTACCCTCTGTGGGTAGAGAAAGGATGAATACTTTCATACATTTAGCCATTGGAGCATTCCCAGCATTTCCTACTCTCTGGTTCATGCCTCCTAATAAACTACTGTTATTCTCTGGAAGTGTCCTACCCACAAATCAATTTCCTTAGCCCACCCGATCTAAGACACAGCAAAATGGGCAACATAGCACCAGTGGAAAACTCTCAAAGCAATTATTAGAGAAGATGGTCCCTTCATGAGTCATTATACGGGTGAAAAGCCAACAGACCAAATTTTCTCCAAAAACACACTATAAGAAAGAAGGGGAGCGTTTGCATCCCATGCAATACCAAGAGAACTGAAATCCAATTCCTCACCCCTTTGGCTTTATTTTTCTGTTGAAATTTTGTGGAAACAAATTCTTATCTTTCAGAATATAATAGAAGTAATTTTGCAATCAAAATGAACAACATCCCACCTACTCATATGCCATCTAAGGGAGGAGAGAAAGGTTTGGTTGTTGTACAGCCTGTCTTACTAATCGCTACTTTTAAGAGCTGTACCGTGACAGACATATCTTGCAAAATCAGTGACAACTCATCCCACAGAAGAAAAAGAAACTAGCAGAAATCCTTCTGTTTCTGCTAGTTACCACCACCATCATTCTACAAAAAACCCAAGGCATTAATTAGATGGTTTCAGAAAGCGGGTCTGTCACAACAGCATGGATGTGTTTCTAATTTCTGCACATTCATTCAAATATGAGCTAGGAAAGGTAAGAGGTACATTCCCACCTCTCAGCCAGTATTGTAAAAACAAACAAACAAACAAACAAATAAAATGGAACTATATGCTGTGGCAGTATTTTGGCAATGTCTGCAGCTTCTAGGCATTTCCCTGAAGTATATAAATAGCAAGCACAGCAGATATGCTATAACAAAACATGAGCCAATCTTCCAACTATATTTGAGCTATAACCATTGATACTACTCCATTTATTTCTAAGCAGTTGCTTTTGCAGTATTGGACCTCTTCATCATACATTGTTGCTGCACAACCATCCTAGAACAACACACTTG
Source organism: Aptenodytes patagonicus (assembly GCF_965638725.1). NCBI lineage: Eukaryota > Metazoa > Chordata > Aves > Sphenisciformes > Spheniscidae > Aptenodytes > Aptenodytes patagonicus. Next base: position 49,314,748 of record NC_134955.1, on the reverse strand, counting down.
TCCTATTCTTTCATTTGGCTTGTGATCAAATGTATGGTCAAGTATAGTAGCTTTAGTTCCTGAGTACTGTATTAATCAGATTTTGAAAATAATCTTCCACGTGACTTTCAAGAATCCTTTTTGGCAGGGCAAATGACATGTCTAAATACACAAAGGGATACTGTGCCCTGAAAAAAAAAGTCCATCCTGATGTTATTAAGGGTACTTTCCGAGAAACGTATGCCTGCCTGCCTGCCTGAAGAAGGTAGGTATCAGTTTACTACAGCTGTTATTATAGCTTCTTATCCTTTTATGACAGAAAAGGGCATGCTTTTTGGTCACCTAAAATCAAGCAAATATTTCAATAAGTTCTTGATCAAGATAAAAAAAATCATCAGAGTGCTGAAATTCTAGAAAAATGTTAGACCAGCCCTCCCTTAATATGCTGGGCCAAAACTTCATTTCCAAATTTCACAGTAGAACAGAACTGGGTACATGTGTCAAAAACACCAGCTGAGATTTTGCTGCAGGTCCCAAATGATTGTTCAGATCTGCAGATTAAAGGCAATGTAAACTCAACCCTTGTAGAAATGAATCAGCTAACTCAGGCCTTCTGTAAACTATTAGACTGAAGAAATAAAAAGACAATGCGGGTCCCAGCAGAACACACAGAGGAGTGGCTGAGGTGACTACTTGACAATGCTACTATATAAAAACAGGTTTTCCAAAGAATGAGTGTAAGCTATATTTTGAGAAATCATACTATGCGTCAACTTGTGGCACTCAAGTTTGCCACACACATTCAATCAAATCCCTCCCCTGGAGTCATGAAAAAGTAGTCTCCATTTGGAGCCAACAATGGTTACTAAGTTAAATGTTCAAGTATCACTGGTGATAGTGTCAACAAATGACAGCATACACCAGCATATGCATGAGCTGTTTTACAAATACAATGTTCTTTATTACTGTAATTGTGCTTAGCAGACATACAAGGCTGAGCTTATTTCCATCATCAGTACTTGTCAGCACTTGGGAGCGTAGGCTGGAAAAATAGTATTACAGTAAAATCACGTTCTCTTTTTGGTTGGGTGCTGAACTCCTGGTTCACTATGGCAATTCCAGAAGAGCAGCACACCTGTCTTCTGCAGAAAGTGAATGAAATAATGAAAATATAGGATTATATTTTAGATTATATGAGCTTTACAGGAAATCTGAGTATCCTGAACGCTACATCAATAAATATAATTTAAACACACCACACCACTCCCCCATCTAATATTCAGTTAAAACTTGGAGAATATTTTTATCCCTTTCCCATACAAAACATTATCATATCACAGACATGTTTTTGGCTAGGTAGCTACTACATTACACACCAAAGATTCTGTGTGTCAGTGTGCACTAAATCTATTTCTATACTACCTACTTGTGAAGTATTTAGAGGTCATTTGGTATTATTGAATTAATCACTCTGTAACCTACATGAACAGCAGTTTGCATGAAAATTTTTTATCCCACATTTGGATTCTTGCTTCCAAACTCCGCTTTCTTTCTCTGCCCAAACCACGTTACCATTTAATCATCGCAGAAGAGATGTGACAGTGAATAAGTAAATGCCACTTTGTGAATTTCACTGCAGCAATGCAACTTTACCATCTCACTCAACAGGACTGTAGTGCAGGAGAAAGGACTCCGCTCTGAAAGGGTACAGGTTGGGGGCTTTGGTCTCTTTAAGAAAAAATAGTTGAGGAAGAAGCAGAAAAAGAGGGATGAGAGCCAGACTGCATAATTCTCAGCAGTACCAATGGGCCAATGAACTCAGTCCTTAAAGCAGAGACTCATCAAAAGCTCTTTTTTCAATAGAGCTTTGCAGTCTTGGGATGAAAATGTCACTAGTGACTTATAAGAAGCGAAAACTAAATTAAAGGCCAATTTCTTTCCCCCCCAAATTATTATCTATGAGTGTAAAAGAAAGTACCTAGGCAAGACCAAGGGTGAGACAATTTTATTTGTCTTAGCTGACAGTGAAAGTCTAATTAGACTGACAAATCTTCTGTGCTATTTTCCTTTGCGATATACATTGTAAGAAAGGATTTAGCCTGGAGCTGCACATTATGGAAAGACATTAATCAAGATTATTGGACCCTCAATAGAAAACACAGTTAGAAGGCTGGAAAGCCTAATGGTTAAAATAAAAGGTTGGGAACCTTATTCTGACCCACGCCAATGGGCTGGACTCTCCATATGGATAATGAGCAGATCCCCCCTTCTATTCTTTAGAGAGAACATTCTGCATATTATATATCATACACTGTCATTCTATGGCTCTAAGATCATAGCTGAAAACATCCACAAGTAATTTATTCTCATCACCTCCAAGCTACTGTTTGAACAGTTTCACAAGTGTAATCATCCTCATCTCAGGAAGTTGAGGCATGCACTGGATATGTAACAGAGCACACAGTTTCTGGTTCCTCATGAAGAGCATAACCCCAAGTCCATCTGTCCTCCCAGAAGGGTTCTGATCTCTTTTTCACAGAAAACTGTCTGTGATTTTGGTCTTGGGACCCCAGCCATCCATGTCATAGGGCAGACATATTAGGGGCCTGCCCTAGGTCAGTGGGCCCTAGGGCCTCCAGAAGCTTATCTGGAGTAGTTCTCCTTAAGGACCCATGCACCAGCTGGAATCATAACTTGAATTCGCTGAACTGAACGTGTTTTGAGCAGAAGACTCGTGTATCACCATGCATGCTTTTCTAGACTAGCTATACTTAGTAATTAACTTCAAAGATACCTTTAGACAAATAATTTGAAAACTGAATGACCCAGCTGTGAGCTGGACAGAACGCACCACACGAGAGTCTCCTAAAAAGCTTTGAGCAGCAACTCACTAAATAAATTATGAGCATATAAGCAGCTGACATGGAAGCAGAAGCCAAGAGGATGAGTGTCACTTTAACTTGTTTTCACAGAAGTCTCCCAAACCCAGAAATCCCTGAACTACTTCACTAATAATTGAAGCTGTGCTTTAAATCAGGAAATAGGGACATGTGGGATTCCAGGACCTTTAACAATTGCTAATGAAGTAACCCTGCAAGAAACATGGCAGCCTTGCAAGAATACGATGTGGCACAGTACAGTGACTCTCCTCTAATAGCAGCCTGCACAGCATGCTACTGTACCACACACAAAAGCTAACGGCTTGTCTTTGAGGCCTTTGTAGGGTAACGTGGCAAAGCAGAAGTCCCAGAGAGGATATTATTATGACAGCAGAGTCTGGTGTGTCAGGGCCCTGAGACCGGCAGCAAGAATTTAGTACAACACATATCACTTTTGAACAGACCATACTTAAATCCAGAACAAAACCACGTGTGAGAAAGTCAAATCAATGTTTCTACTCAGGAGCAGCAGAGCACAAGCACCGTTTGCAACTCACTGAAACAAACACAAATCAAAACTCCTTTTTCTCCCTTGTTGTCGGTTAACAGAAAAAGGTCAGCTCTTGTTATCTTCCTTCAAGGCCTCTCTGAAGGATATTTGAATCACAGAAACGTTCCTATCAGTATAGCATACAGTCATACATCTCAACTGTTTCTCACTCAAATCCTGCCTGTTCTCCGCTGAGCTGAGTTTCACTGCCTTGCAGAAATGTTATTACAAATTTTAAAACAAAATGAAGTTACAGACATTTTAAATGCTAATAACATTGCCACTGGCTATTTCCAGTAAGATTTTTCTCTCAATTCCCTTTGTCTTGGTTGTTTGTCCAAGACTATATCCCATGTTTGGGATCTTCACAAATTGAAAAGCATGTCATTGGTTTGTGCATATACTGTGTATTTTTAAAGCACTTAATTTTCCCAGCTGTTTTAGTGTAACTGTGCTCTAAAATACTTCTGGCAGTACTCAGACTACCTAACTGCAGGAGGTATCTTGGTGTACGTTACAAACAGAAGAAATCTTTGCAGTCGTCATGCTCTTCTGTACTTCCTTAACAAGTGATGTGTAAATCTAAATCCTACTGAAATTCCCCTGGATTTTGTATCACTTTGGGATTACAGACTTGATATTCTACACAAGCTTTATATGCATTTCAAAAAGGAGACGTTTTAGTTACTTACATATGAAAATGAGTAGTACAAATAACACAGATACTTTTAATACAGTGAGAATAATAATTCTTTATCCCAATTCTTGCTATTTTGCATTAGATGCTTTACTTCTACTTGTATCATGCTTGGTATTTCTACAATGGTCCAGAACCCTTCTATGCTAAGTAGTGTACATGTGCAGAATAAAAAGTACATTTTGAACCCAAGGAGTCTGCAATCTAAACATAAAACAAGATATCACACGTGGATACAGAAAAATGCATAATAAAACAAAAAATGTGACAATATTGATAAGCTTGATAAACAGTTGCCTTAGACCATCATCAGCCTCTGACAACTTTTTGGCACACATCGTGATGAAAAGAGAGTTTCAATGGGATTGGAAAAATAACCTGCTGTTGCCTTGTGGATGGTACCAGGAAACAGAAAGATTCTTATGATGAAATCTAAGAAGTGAGCAAAAAAAATGCTTGAATTGTGCTGATCAGAAGAGGCTAAACTGTGAATGGCCTTGAAAGTGAAGAAAAATTGTTTATTTCTGAGCAGAAAAGAGAAGAGAAAGCTGGAGCAAGGTAATAACTAACTGTATTTGTACCACTCATAGCCTCAGGTAGCTATATTTTACGTTCCCCAAAGAACAAACTTGTTCTATTAGATTTTTCTACCACTTAGATCTAAAATTGTAAGCAGGCTTGACAATGGTGATGTCAAACACAAGCGAGGCAAAATAACCATTAGGCATCTGAAAACCACAGCTGGAGATACTGCCCAACCAGAAAAAGACAATTTCTTCTCAATTTCACCGCACAAATAACGCAACTTAAGCTGACAGAATCAAATTCTACCAAGAGTAAGGAAGAAAGGTGAGCCATCTGTGCTGCGACAGCAATAAAATGGCCTGATATTGAAATGCAGAAAGTTGTAATGGAGGTACATATTGACCTTTATCTTTCTTTCAGTGGGTAGCATGAAGTGTCAAAGAGTTATTGCTTTAATATCAGCTGAGATGAGGCCATTTGTTGTGGTGCATGTGTATCCAGGAAATCACTGCTCTAACCATGTTTTTAGAAGCACTTTGACACTTTATTAAATCTTCTTGATGCTCTTTCAGCACACAGTGGTCTCTACAGGCTGAGTGAACTGCCATGTAGGTTAGTCAGGAAGCTTTCTGGAAGAGTTCCTCTTCAAGTAAGCCAGGGTCACTTCCAGCTTGACCCAGCCCTCAAAGGTCCAGTGCTACTCTCTGTTACACTCCTATAGCTAAACACAGTTCTTTTCTATAATATAAATTATAGAAAATCTCCAATAAACTAACAAAAGCAGGATCAGGACCACAGACTTCATTCTTCTGGAGATGTAATCGTTCAAAGATTTTCTCTAAAATTAGAGCTAGCCATTAAGGAGAAGGAACTGTAATTCTTTCAAAGTTTATGACAAACAGTGACCAAACCTGGGGTAATTTTCCCTCATTTAGCTGAGACTTTATAAATCACCTGTTGGATGTTCGAGGCTAATAACTCAATTAATCCCAGTCCTGCTGCCAACTGGATTTACAGAGTACCAAAGGGGGCAATGTTAAACCTTGGTTTGGAATTAATTACTCTAATAGTTGTAAATTCCACTGCAGCCAGAGGTACCTCACAGAATCACAGGATGGTTGTGGTTGGAAGGGACCTCTGGAGGTCATCTGGTCTACCTCCCCTGCTCAAGCAGGGTCACCCGGAGCCAGTTGCCCAGGACCATGTGCAGATGGCTTTTGAATATTTACAAGCATGGACACTCCACAACCTCTCTGGGCAACCTGCACCAATGCTCAGTCACCCTAACAGTAAAAGAGTGTTTCCTGATGTTTAGAGGGAAACTCTTGTGTTTCAGTTTGTGTCCATTGCCTCTGGTCCTGTCACTGGGCACCACTGTCGTCTTTACACCCTCCATTCAGGTATTTATGTACACTGATAAGATCCCCCCTGAGCCTTCTCTTCTCCAGGCTGAACAGTCCTAGCTGTCTCAGCCTTTTCTCATAGGAGAGATGCTCCAGTCCCTTAACCGTCTGAGAGGCCCTTTGCTGGACTCTCTCCAGTAGTTCCATCTCTCTTTTGTACTGAGGAGCCCAGAACTGGACACAATACTCCAGGTGTGGCCTGACCTCCTACGCAATTAAGAGGACAATTTTTGTGTTTTCTTATCCTAAGTGACCAGGACTAGATAAAAAATAAAGAGAATGGTCATATATATACAAACACAATCAATAACTGATTAAACTTTCTGAAGCAGTTAGAAAGCAAGCATGCAACTTGTATGATTACAGATTTCAAAGTCCTTGATTTCATTAAGGTCTTCCGTCCCAAGCAGCAGCAATTGTTTCAGGGAAGCAGATGGAATAATTTAATATTTTTCTCCAACTAGACAGCAATATACCTTTCTCTGGAGGTTTAATAAAGGCACACTCTGATTGATAATCATTCTCCAGTGACTCAGCCAGTGTATGCTGGTGTCAATGAAAGTATGTCAATTTCTACAGGATGAGGTTCTGATGTAAATAAAGATTTTAAAACAAATGTTTCATCCTAGTTGATAACATGATAGTATGCCACTGAAATAAATAATTTTCAAAATCTGGTCCACTGCTCAGATTGGTTATTTGCATGATTCTTTTCTTTGCACAGACAAGGAGAGCCAATTTAAGGTGTTTAATCAGTACCATATTCTGGCTGCCACACAAGTGGTTCCAAAACCACTGCATTTTTAGGACTGAAAACACTATATTGGCACAATTAAGCCAGACTATCTGAAACTTTTTTTTGTAGGAATGATTTTTACCAAAGATGTTGGAACTGCTGTACGTTGGAACATCTACATTTTTGCAAGAAAGTGATCTTGATAGCATTCCTTTAAAATTTTCTACAGGAAGGCTATAACAGGAAAATGAAAAATGGCTCTACCTGGAAGTAATGCTCCATTGCTTTTCTCCCCATTATGAACTTCACTGTTGCAGCAGTACCTGCTGTCATAATAATAAATAACCGTACACCCACCCCCCATTAAGCTTTGTAAGTCTCTTAGGAATACATTTCCCCACATATGGAACTGTGGAAACATAGTTAAAATCATGTTCTCATTCACATTGGGGCAATTCTACTTACATAAATGGGGTTGCACTAGAACAGGAGCAAAATCTGTCCCCATTATGGCCACATACATGTGCCATAATAATTCATTCAGCTGTTTGTTCACCAACACAGGAAGACAACATTTTGTGCTGATTTACCCTATACAACATTATTAAAATAGTTACATGGAGCATGATTCAGAGAACATGGTTCCCGTGAACTTAAAAGTAAGCAGCAAAACAAAAGACTAATTAAGAACCCAAGGAAATGCAGGAGGCTAATTGACTCACCTGGATGCTGGGTGGTGAACGATTTTTTCGGGTTGTAGTGGTGGCCATCGTAGTTGTGGTTTCCATGACTGTAGTAGACATTTCTGGTGGCACGGAGGTTGTGGGTGTTGTTCCCAAGATGGAAGGGACTTCCCCAACGAGTCGGACACTTCCATTGATTTTAATGTTGGGGTTGTTCTCCGCTGCCATGTTCAGCACTTTCAAGCCATTGTAATAGAGACCGGAGAGCTGGCCTTGGAAGAGACGCCCTCTGTCCTTCCCTCCTATGGCTATTTGCGCCTGGGTGTTGAAGATCGTTAACTGTCGTCCTAGTGAAGGGGGGTGAATAACATTATTGCCAGACATTTCCTTCACTTTGCATCTTACATTGAGTCCTGGTCAGAAATGATGGACAACGAAGAAGTAGATTCATTCTTGGTAGTGTTTATGATGACTGTAGAAATACAGTATGGAAATGTACTGCCTAAAGCTCATTAATAAGGAAGATTAGCCTGAAAGCAAGAACAGCTAAAACTGAACCTCATACTTCAGCATCCACTCACACATCAAAACTCTTCAGGAGCTTTGACTCAGTCAGAAATCTGAACCCACTCTTTTAGAGTTGAACCCATTTCAAACTACAAATAAGGCTTCAACATGTGGCTATTTTTCTACTATCAATTCAGATTGCAGTACCTGTCAAGCTTTAGCCCATAAATAAACCTTCTATTTTGACTGGTCAAAGGATGGGATTAATTCATAAAGGCACTTTTAATAATGCAAAGGTTTTAAGGGGTGGCTTGAGGACAGTAAAACATCAGAAAAAATTGATGGTGATATAAGGATTGTGTAGGAATCTTAAGACAGGACCAGTCATGATCTTCCACCTGTAAATTTTTTGTTGTGAAGGCTCGCAAATCTAAAACCAAGAAACACCAAATGCAAACATCTGTGATGTCTCTGAAAGAGCAAAGTTTTTGAAATAGCGAGGATAACATAGTGCTTCAGATGGTTAGGCCCCAGAATGCCTTACATGTGACTCCCCTCTTATAGACAGTGAAATTCAAATGTAGGCAGGTTAAGTGGTTTACTCAAGGTCACACCTTGAGTGTTAGGAGTGGTCTAATATAATATGTAATGAAAAATATATTTATTAAATCTAGTAACAATTGCCAATTCACCTAGTTTTGCAGAACACTTAAATCACATTCAGCCTGGACTGCTCTACAAATACTGCTTATGTGCCAGGCTGCACTAGGTTGACTACGTTAAGAAATGAATTGTTTCATGCACTGCAAAGGCAGTGCCTATAATTTCACTGTTCCTCAGAAGATTAGGGGCATGCCACCTGGAATCTGTTGAATTAACAGACCACCAGACTGAGCAGAGCTCAGAAGCATTATCAGTGCAGCATCAAGTCAATCATCATTCAAATATCTATTCCCATTCAAATAAAATTCCCATTTCTATGAAGTTTGCAACACGTGTCCCCATCCCATTCCCGTTCCCCAGTTCTCACTCACCACTTCCTCTCTCTAATCCACCCTGATGAGAGGTGCAAAATGCCACCATGTAGCAAAGCACAGCCTATAACCCACTGCTCATTCCTTCACAGCCAGTGGTTAGAGTAGATCAAAATAGGAGGGGGAGCTCACCAATTTTGGTGGTCGTCGTGACGGGTCTCGAAGCCAAGTGGTGATGCGGTGTTGCATCATCTTATGGTGACAGGATTGACCATGGGGAAGAGAATGGGGACAAGAGAAGAAATGTATCTGAAAGGAGTTCCTGTCCCCAAAGAGGGCCCTAGCTAACTAAGCAAAAGTGTATGGAGAGCTGTAACATACGGACACGTGGAGGTGGGCTGCACATCCCTTGTGCTCCTCACCCACAGATTTGTAAATAAAACACTAGGACTTGATCAGGGTGGAGTAACTGCATTGATGAAGAAATGAGAAATAAAAATGGAGAGTATCCTTCCCCTGGAAAGTGTTGAAACACCTGATGCAATATTCTGCATCTCAGGAGGTTTTAAACTTACCAGAGGCAACGTATGTCTATTAAAACATCAATAAACATGCACTGAAGCCACACATCCTCAAGCATGTAAAACAGAGCCTTTCCTCTTGTCTATGAAGAAAATAGGATCCAATAACAATATCTGTCAAAATAGTGAGCCCTCTCAGCCCAGCTCATGTCTAAGCTAGAGGGAATGGCACTGTATGCTGTAGAAGGTCAAACTCTTGCCATATACCCTGTCCTTAGTTTGCTTTTCTTCTCTGTCCTGTTGTGCTTTGGATTTTTTAATGGATATGCTGTCAGTTCTTTACTACACCATTTTCCCTCCTCCTCACACGTTCCCTCCCTCTAGCACTATATTTCTTTCCGTACTGTCCCTGCCCCTATGTACCCAGACATTTCCCTTGCTACTGTTCTCTTCTTCCCACCTCACTCACGATAGAGTGCCGAAAGTTAGAGGTGAGATGAGTAAAGAACAGGGAGTTATTTCACTAATCTTGAGATGTCACCCCTGAAAATGGAGGGAAGGTACTCAAAGCTTTCCATTTCCATTCCTTTCTCTCCTTGAATCAATAATGTCTGGTTTTTTCATCTTTTACCAAAGGGAAAAGGCGTGGGTGATGATGAGGAAAGAGAATTTTTGCTGTTCCAGCTAGGAGAGCTCCCCAAGCCAGGATAGAAAAGGGATTCCCTCACTTTTACTGGAGGATGATGACTCTCCTCAGGATGTCATGTATTCTAACCCAAGCTCATAGCACAGCTTTAGATATGTCTGTCATATCTCTTGCTTTACTTTCAAGAATGAGGAGTTAGTATATTAAGGCTGAAAAAAAGATCACATCTCCATTTCTGGGCCTTCATCGGCATCTTCTAATGCTGAAAGAAAGTGTACACTGAGGAGGTGGCCCCACTCCAGTAAAAAAGGAACTTCGATTCTGTGTTTTGTGGTTTTCCCTGTTTGTTAAGAGGTCTTCCCATCCAGGATTCATGCACTGCACCATATGGTTAACGCTGGAGACAGCACTGGTACTAGAACTGTGTTTGCTAAAAGAACACTCACTTGTTGGAGTCACCTACAACCTATCGTTCCTCATTCTTCTCTCTACGATGGTGTACACGTGCATGAATAAAGACAACAGGGAAATGCATATGGAATGAGAGAAAACTGTTGAGAGAATATACACTTAATTCTGTCACCATAGGTCTCTTCTAATCGTTCTTTTGATGATATGGTTCTGAAGACCTTACTTCCCCTAACTAAAATTTATTTGGCCACTGAATTTTATTGAGGAACTGTTTACATTAGTGAATTCTACTAGGTGTGTAAGGGTTGCAGACTTACAGTCCTTCTCTTCCACAGAGAACTCTTCCTACTGCTATTTTAGTGTCATACTGGAGAAAAATGATGAGCATATTTTAAGTTTCTGAGGTGTTTTGTAAATATTCTGAATAGTTCAAGCTCTCATTTCTTTGTTTGCTCTCTCATTGACTTCTTCATTTGGAAAACTGAATACCAAGTAAAAATATCACAGAGAAATCTTAGTGAAGTGCAACTTTTCTGTAACACCAGTAGAGATTTTGGGCCTGATTTTGCAAATCCTAATTCACACTAATAGTTCCTGCTTCAAAAGTACTGTCACTCACATCAACAAGACTTCACATGTTAGTAAGAGAGATTTGAAGGATTAAGGACTTCCAGGATCAGTCCTTTTGACGAGATGCTTCTGGGTCTTTATTAGCTCATCCAATTGCAGAATAGGTAACATCTGTGCCTTAGCAGCCACCATGTATTCTGCTAAGGAAATCTGCTGGTTTTATGACTACTTAAGTTGAAGAATTTAGGACTATTACTTATTTTTTTTACTCACATACATAATCTCAGTGAAGTTAATAGTGCTTAATGTTTTGCTTATTACTCATATAATTAAAGATTGTAAACCTGAGCTCCTCTTAAAAATATTTTAAACCAATTTATAAAATTAACACCCCCCCCCCAACAGTAGGGATGCCACTTCAGAAAGATGTTGTGTTATATTTGTTTTCCAAGAATGAACTATTTCATTATTATGAATAATGTAACAGTGGTACCAAAAGACGACCAAATCTATGGCATTCAAAAATGTCAGTCGAAAAGTGTTTCATCTTACCTCACTCAAGCCAAGAACTCATGGGCAAGACAGCTATTCTGTATGCTGTCTCTTTGATGAATCTATCTATTCCTCCATCCATCAGTTCATGTTGTTCCATTTTGATAGCAAGCTACCCTTTCACTTATCATCTTTATAAAGTCTTCTGACAGAAGGTTTCCATGTTACATTAATTGTTGGATGGATGACCAGATGGATGAGCAGGTTGGTGAACAGCTAGGTAAATTATTAATTCTTATTATTTTTTAATTTAAGTGGTACCTAAGTTGCTGAAAATGTCTATCTACTTTGGAAAGAAGGAACAAAGCTATATTGTCTCAGGTGTTACACTGCACAATATAATTCCCTAACACAAAGTGTGAAGACTGAATTTCCTTTCACTTCAGTAAAAACATGGCTCTACCCTTCTAGCCTAAAAACATCCAGTGCTTTCAGAGTGTCTGAATGCTCAAATGTAGACCTTACTGCATGTGTGATTGACTTTTAACAAAGCATCAATATCCACAAAAGGTAGACTTCAGTTCAAAACTTCAGAATGGCTTACAAATGAAAGTGCCTTGGCATGCTTATAAGCTCAAACTTGGAGAAGCAGTGACATAAAAGATTTGGTGGGAAACCAAAAAGGAAAAACAAAACAAAACAAAACAAAACAAAAACAAAAGAAAACAAAGGTGGGGTTCTCAAGCACATGAATTGCATCAGGAATTAGACATGCATCTGTTTTAACAAAATTGAGGCAATCATTGTCTTTAGTGTTAAAGGGACTTTAGCAATTCAAACTTACCAAAATTATCCTCTTTTTAGTGTTAAGCTTTATTTATTTATTTTAGTTTGATCTTGTAAATTAACTGGGCAACCCACTGAGACTCAATAAGCATTTTCTGTATACCTTTATCGTAAAATTTATTTACAAATTAGCTGAATTAACTGTTCCATAAAACCCTGGTGGTCAAAAAATATTTGTTTTATTTACCAATATTTTTGTCTTACTTTCACAAATAATTTAGCTTTAGTTTCAAGCATTACACCATTGTAGACCAAACCTGAAAAGTGGGCAACACTGTCAGCTCTCATTGAAGTCAACGGGAACTGAGTGTGCACAACACTTTGCAGGATCAGACCCTTCACATAAAAATATTTTGACTGTAGTTATCCACATCCTTTGTGTCCTTAACTTAATTCATACTGGCTAAATCAATTTGTTAATTCAGCTGAGGATAGAAGTTTGAAACAGAACATAAATTATATTTTTCCAATCCCACAAAACATTGGTTTTCCCTCTCAGAAAATTTTTTTAACAACCATAAGTTTAAGTCAGCACAGAAAATGCAAGATCTGAGTTCAAAGGTCACCCCCTTTTATCAGCAGTACTTTCTTAAAAGGAAACAAGAGAAGATCGTGTTCTGCTTTCTAGACTTCAAGGCAAGGAGTTACTTACGGCGGTTTGTTTGGGGTTTTTTTTAAATACCACATTCAGTATAGAGGGAAAAGATCTTCCTGACTTATGCTCCACTGTATTACCAAGAGCGCAGTCCACACCCTGCTGAAATCAGTAAGAGTTATTCTGTTACCTTCAACAGGGTTTGGAATGGGCTCTACATCCAAGATTTTTTTTTCCCCTCCAAATGCCTGATAAAAGAACATTACCGTTCTGACACAAGTCCCATTTCAACAGGTCACTGAATGTATGCAGAACTCTCACTCAAGCCAGCTGGATTTATGCATTTTAACAAGTCTTTTGCTGAACTGAGGCCAATTACTCCAGGCAAACCCACAAAATTAAGTAGCACTGCCCGAGATTAAGTTAGGGAAGAATTTGACCCATAACTTAGACAAATGTATCATTTGAGTGTTCAAACTGTACTCCAGACATAGCATAAAAGCGACAGAACAATCATCTTTCTCTGTCTCCCTCATTGTAGTTTAAATGAAAATGTTAAAAAATGTTTTCTTTACAACATCTTTTAAAATTGTTTAATTCTCTTAATAGAACACTAGGAAACACATAGCCATAGTAGCTAATCAGACTAATGAGGAAAAAAACCTTACAGGAAGTGGTTTAACAAGTATGTTTGAAATTTTTTTAAGAAAACTTTGATAATAAAGATATAAATGTCGTTTAAAAACAAATCAAAATAGGAAAATCATGCAGCGGTTAAATTGCCATAATACATGTTATTGCTCTTCGATTTTCTTCTTCATTTTATTTTTTTAGAAAACATCTCCTGAATTTTTGCTTGTTTGTTTGTCATTACTATGATAGCAAGCTTAGAATTTCGTCCCTTTAACTGCATTTTAATAGCAATGTATTATAGCATGATTTATCAACATATGGCAGGTGGAAGCTGACACAAATTATAATGAAAATTAAAACAGTCATTTATGCAGCAGGCGATTATCATTTAAGAAACATTTATTTGCAGGCTTTAAAAATGAGGGTTTAGAATCAAATGGGTTTAAAATGAAAGTTTTAATGAGTGTTACCTTTTTCCTGCAGCCACTCCTCTACGGGCCGGTTATATTTGAAGGGGATTTTCTGTTTTACCATTTGGAACCGTTCACTATCAGTGTTGCCTTTAAAGTTTAAAAAACAGCTTAAAAACAATCTGAAAAGTCAATGAAATAGTTAAAACATCCTAGATTTTTTTTTGGTTTTTTAATGACCTTATTTAGCGATAAATAAATAAGTGCGCGTGTGTGTACATATATATTTGAAAAGAGAGAGATTTATCTTTAGTAAGGTGGAGAATAGTTATACATCCAATTGCCTGAGCTTCTGGAAGGTCGAAGAAGTTAAATCCTATGAAGAAGATATCCCAGATTCTCCTCAGAGTATTTGTTTATCCAGACTGGTTAGAAGGCATGTGTAATTTGTCTGGGACATAAGACCTTGAGTGAACTCAGTGACATGAGTTAAAACATTTTGATCAGACTCTAGATCTGATTGCACAAGGACATGGCACAATATATCAGTCACACAAACACACGGTAAGTAGTATTTTTATAAGCCTTCTCGCAGTAGTAAAAGATGTGTTAGGACTAGAAACCCAGTAAACAGAAAAAAAGAATGGAAGAAATAATAAGAAATTGATGCTGAAAGGATGTAATAGAATGAGTTTAAAAAACCCTCAGAGTGGGAAGATAGATAGAAAAAAAGGGAAGTAAAATTTCAGAGGAAGAGCTGCTAATTAATGATACGCAAAGGCTTGTGTCCAGTTACCAAAGACTTGGGCCTGTTGCCAGAAGAAACAGAAGCTTAGAAACTAATTTAAATGAAAGCAGAAATAATTACCCAAGATGTAAATTCTGGCAAATGCAGTTCCATTGTTCCGTGTTGATGGATGATAGAACTATCCAGTAAAGTGTGTTTTGGAGAAAAGCCCTTATCACTTGCACAGTACAGAAAGGAACAGGATTCATACAAGATCTCTGTCCAAATTCCCTGGCTGCTGAAAAAATTGTACGGGTCAGATGGGTTGGGCCAACCTCTAGTAGAAAGGAGCAGCTCAGTTTGACGGTGTTAGGAGTGACAGTAAACAAGTGCCATCATTCTGCTTTTTCATTTTCTTCAACTACAGTGACTTTCTGACTCATTTCAGTTTTTGCTTCATGTATTATTTTTATAAAAACTCTTCAGTCAGATAGACGTAAAAAGAGTGCATCTTTTACAAACTTCATTATAATATTGTAGAAAACTAGAGTAAACCCCCAGCTTACTGATGTAATGCTACCATAAGCAGAAGTTCAGTAGATCAGTAGTGCTCCAATACGTATTTTGAATAAATGGCAGTCCAAGAGTCAGCAACTGCTCTGCACAATTTGCAGTACTGCTTTTAAAATCCCACATATAAATAACCTAACGTGACTTCATATTTATTTGACTTTCTGAAACAGATGCTGGAATCTTTTTTCAATGTGAAGACACATCAAGGAAAAAAATATATATGACTAACAGCTGGCAGGATGCTCCACCCAGTCAACAGCAGACACTTTCATACTGCCAGCAGTATGACTGGTAAATCTCATGTGCTCGATAATCCTTACTGTGTAAGTGTTGCTCAGAAATGCTGCCAGTCTGTATGAGGTACCTGCTGACCGCAGTTATCCTCTCCAGCATCATCTTGTTACTGCTGACATTCTGGAACAAGTGAGAGGCACTATAGCAACACACCGGCTATAATCCCACAAGGATTCACATGTAATAAAGCATGGACCTAATCTTAAGGGGTATTTGTAAGAATCATTATCTGTATCTCTTTAAGTCCAGCTGTAAGGAAAACAGCAATTTGGATTTGGGTTAATATCTCCAACTATAACAAACATTTAGGAGCCTTGCTGCTTATTTGGGGCAACAGGCAAAACAAAGCAAAAACATTTAAGAGCAGCTTTACTGGCCTGATTCCTTATTACCTTCCTGGAAAGTCATCTACTTTTTTTCCTTCCATGTAACAGATCCATTGTGGGAAACTGCTATCCCCCGTTGTAGAAAGATCTAATTAATCACTAGCTGACACACACTGATGTACCAGTTTCTCTGTCCCACCTCAGATGCCTGCCATGTACAATTGGTTACTCGGATGAACTAGAAGGAAAAGATAAAATATTGGAAACACACTCTGTCAGTCGTTCATCAAATAATATTAAACAATGTACCGTGGTGGCTTGGAGTCACTCACAGACATTAAGTTACCTTTAAGTACATTCCCAGTTCTGATAATTCATATCAGCACCAACAGAAAGTACCAATAGTCAGTTCTGTACTTCTATGAATACAGATTCATAAACATAAAACTTGAATCATGTTCAGTGCAGGATCTAAGAAAAAAAATTGATAAAGAGCAGCTGAGGTAATATAAACAACAAAGAAAAAACCACCTAAAGCTAAAGAGAGAAATATTAACAAAACAATGATTTTTGATCTGTTTATTAATAATAATTGATGACTAATGTAGGCTGGGGTCACGCAGGTCAGCTGTCTTCCCAATTTCTTAATCTAAAGGATAGGTCCCTTTCCTGAAAGTTCTCCCATTCTTTTAAGCCTAAGAGACATCTACATTCGCAGGGCAGGGAAGCAGACCTGCTGGTTTGGGGAGAACAATAACAAAAGTAATTGAGTCAAGCTCACTACAAAAACAATTTCTTTTTTAAAATCAGTTAGCAAGGCATTCTGCTCACCCATTAGACCTTTTATCAACACACTAATCCATGCTCTCCTTCACCAAACCAGCTAAATCTCATAAATGCAATCATAGAAGTCCTGCATCTCCTTTAGGATATTTTTGGCCTGTTGCAGTGTGCCTATTTTTCTGCGTGTAAGAAAGGAGTACTAGGTCCTGAAAGACACTCAGGATGTGTTTCAATAGGACTTAAAGACCTAAATTTCACTGTGAACTCCTAAATTTCTCTGTCACCTGAGACCTGAACGCTTACAGAGAGCCTGCTACTACATCTGTATTGCACATGATACAGAAAGATACGGTTTCAGTAGAAATGGAGGTTATTCCCCACTTTATAGAGTATGTTCTGAGTAATGACTTCTGGTTAGATGAGAGTGCATTGAAATCTTAACGTTGATGGGCAAGAACATTTTCTATAGGGCCAAAGAAATTCTATAACACACTTTATTTGGAACAAAAAACTCCACTAGCTTCATTTGGTATGTACATAAGCAAGCTTTTACTGGCAGCAATGAGATCTGTTTTCAGAATAAAGAATGATCCACAGTTCATAGGAACACAAGAGTCAGCCAGTGCTGGCATGGAGTGCTGCTTCTTGTATGTGGAGGGCTGACTGTAGAAAGGAAAAAATGTAGTGGATTGAAATTTCTCATACGTAGGGCATCTCCCAAGAACAGGCCAGCAAGACTAAGGTAAAAAGGAAGTGGGACAAACATGACAAAGACATGACAGGTAAAAATGGGTTTCTTATGATACTGTCCTAGACCTTCAAGAAAGCCAGAAATGACAACTATTCCCCACCACATCTTTAAAGACTTTTTTTTTTTTAATCAGGTTTAATTTAATTTTATTATTATTTTTATTATTAGGCAGATATAGTCAACAAGATTAAAATATGCATAAAACCATACCTTTAAAAGCTATGAAAAATTGAAGGACATTAGAAAATTCAAATAGGTTTAAATTGCAACATCAGTACCTGATCTATTCTTTTTTGTTTTGTTTTTAAATTTTATTTCAGACATTAGTAAGAATGATTTTTAAAAACTTGTGCATGAGAACGTGTTCACTGATATACCCAGTTACAACATTGAGTTAAAGAACAAGGTTTCCATTGTCAAGTGCTTGTGACAGTCAGTAAATATCAATAAAAACGTACAATTATTAAATTAATATTGACTTTGAGTTGTGCTTTAAAAAAATAAACACAGCATTTAATATGAAAGTTCAAAAAGGAAATATCATGGTTTGCAACACGAAGAAACATAAGTTCAACATGAAGTAAGCTCATCAGACCTCTGACAGCTGAGCCATGATGTGATTAAGGGGGATTCTTGTCCATTTTCATACACAGAAATTTTCAGTAACAATCCTTTTGTGACCTCAATGCAATGCCTTTCTAGAGCTGAATGATACACATGTTCAAACAATACCTTCATGCAAATAACCTAGACCCCCTCCCCTTTTTTCTCTTTGAGTCCAGCTCTGATTCAAGGCTGTACTTCGGAAAAGAATACACAGGATAAAAAGAGCCATTTAAATTTATTTTAGAAAATACACTTAATCCCTTAGTTCTTTTGCATTCAGAATCAATGTGGGTCTCAAAGGTCTGCAGGATATAATTTGTTATAGTAAAATTGTGTTGATTAGTTTTGCTACTTGTGATTTACTAAATATTTTTCCTCCCATAGGTTCTAGCTGCTTAAATGATACGAGTACCAATAGGAACTGCTCATTTAAAATAACCTTCCTCCTTTTTCCTTCATCTGGGTAATAAATTCCTGTATATCAATATGACTCATGATCTGCTTTGCGACTTAGCTTCTTCTAAAGAACTGTACCTCAGAAATACATTCCTTCACCTATTTTTTTCTGCTTTCTCATGCAAAATTCTAAAGCATAGCCGAATCTGGCTCTGTGAAGACTAGGATAAAACAAGCCTTTTCTTTCATTTAGTACTCATATGTACAATTAACAGAAATCCTGCTGCATCCTAAGTATCACATAGACCTCAGTTTTCCAACAAACTGATAAGCATCCAGGCTCTTATAACCTTAAGGATTCTAATGGTAACATTTTGAAATCTTCTGGATCCCTGAATCTTATTTAATGTAAATATTCAAAATATTTCAAACACCACAGACATTCCTGAGGACTAAATATTTTGGAGATGAATCTGGCAGAAGAGTTCTATTTTTTTGTTTGTCCCTCTTTCCCCCAAGAAAACCTGACACGTAAATCATAAAAATCAGAGCCTGCTGGTTGCCAGTCTTCTGTCTTTTTTATGGAGTCCTCTGTATCCCTGCTCCATTGGACTATACAGATAAACAGATCAGATTCACTTCTAGCTTTAGCTCTTGATAATCTTCAATTTAGATCAAACTAAAATGAGAAAAAAATCAACAGAATTTGTTCATGCTAAGCACTATTAGCAGTTCCCACAGGAAATGCTTTAGTGCAACAGTCCAGGGGGAGACAGTTTAAATTTACTCATGGGCAAAGCAGAATTTTCTTCCAAAACCCTACAATGTTGGAAGATGTTTTGCTTTCCGCTCATGGTTCCTTTAAGAAAACAAACAATCTTTATTGCATTAAGCTTATTTCTAAACCAAAATGGATTCTTAAGCCAAAGAAAGTAAAACAGCAATTGAAGCTCTGAAAAATGTTGCTTCTTGGCCTAGATACCAATCATGATGATTTACTGCCTCTCTGGTGTGAAAGAGAAAAGCCGAAAGGTTCCAGCAAATTGCACTGGGCAGAAAGAAAGTACTTGCTTCCAGGTGGAATATTAATCCAACCTGATGTGTGGTCAAGTCTCTGAAGATGCTAAAAAGAATACCATAAGAAAACATTCATCTGTTCTAAATTAATGCCTAAGGCTGTTTTATGAAGAGACACTACAGCAGCAATATTTTCTTCATTGCTTATAAGTCTTTAAAAAGAATGAGACATTTTATCTAATGAGCAGTTATGAAATGAAAGGCGATATGGTGATATTAATGATTTAAGAAAACGTTTTGAGATCAGTGCTCAAGGTTTAAACTGATTCCACCTCTCTTTCCCTTATTGTAGATGGAATTTCAGTAGGAGAAGGGCTAAGCAGTTAGTGTTTGATAGCTCAGTTCACCCAGCGGCCTTTAATGCCAGCTCCCTTTGAGTTTTTATGGATGCTCATAATCTCACTAAGATTTACATACAATTAATTCATATCAATAAGGGAGGGGGGCACGGTAGCCTGCTACAGCCTGCAAAGTCTACCTTTAAGGGCTAAATCCTCTACTGACATAAACTGACTCAGTTCAATTCAGCCCCAAAACTCTTCTAGAGCTGATGCTGGGTGCCCCAGAAAAGAAGGCTTGCATGCATCATGGAGAAGCTACCATTCTTCCCTAATAGCTAGAAAAGGGCACAGATACTGCAAACCACAAAAGTTTCAGAAGTGTGTTGGTGATTGGGACACACTGAACCTTTTAACCCCTTCTGTTTTCAGGCAGCTGCATTTAAAAACTTAGAGTATACTAAATTGTCCCATTTTCACATTTCCTTAGTTACATATTTTGTTCTGAATACTGTGAAGTACAACTATCATTTGTTCACATTTTGTATTGAGCAAGGAAACTCAGACAAGCCTATTAGTAAGGTTCATATTTAGGACTAGAACTTTTCCATAAATCAGGAAGGAATAACACCACTACAGTTAGCTTTAGCATCAGGTCTGTTTATGGACAGCTGTTTATTCTGCTGCATTACTGTAAGGCCGTATTGTGGTTTGTGTTATATAACATAGGGAATGTTTGCATTAAAATCAAACCATATTAAAAAATCTCTACTTGCAGCAGTTTTTATAAAACACTTGAAAAAAGTCCAAACTTGAAACCACAGATCTGGCTTACACAGAAATGAAACAGGATGGCCATGCAACTAAACAAAATAATTATAAGGCAGGTGATCCGGAATCTGTCTTTCTACCTACCATAAACTGTCCCTCTACAAATTCTTGCAAAGCTTCAGTTTTGCCGTGTGTAACAAGGGGTGCTATGGTGGATTAATTCCAATTTGGGATTTTATTTTATTTGATGGGACTGAAGAATAGCCAAGTTTTGACACTGTTTATCTTTGCTTCAGCTCTTGGATATTATGCTTTTCCCTCTGCCTTCACTGTTCAATAAAGTTGCAACTTTTGCTATTGAATTCTCATTTTATTTCTTGTCATAGAATCATGGAATCATAGAATGGTTTGGGTTGGAAGGGACCTTAAAGATCATCTAGTTCCAACCCCCCTGCCATGGGCAGGGACACCTTCCACTAGACCAGGTTGCTCAAAGCCCCATCCAACCTGGCCCTGAACGCTTCTTCCAGGGATGGGGCATCCACAACTTCTCTGGGCAACCTCTTCCAGTGCCTCACCACCCTCATAGTGAAGAATTTCTTCCTTATATCTAACCTAAATCAATCCTCTTTCAGTTTAAAGCCATTACCCCTTGTCCTATCACTACATGCCCTTGTAAAAAGCCCCTCTCCAGCTTCCTAGTAGGTCCCCTTCAGGTACGAGAAGGCTGCTACAAGGTCTCTCCAGAGCCTTCTCTTCTCCAGGCTGAACAACCCCAACTCTCTCAGCCTGTCTTCACAGGAGAGGTGCTCCAGCCCTCTGATCATCTTCATGGCCCTCCTCTGGACTCACTCCAACAGGTCCATGTCCTTCTTATGTTGGGGGCCCCGACAGCAGTACTCCAAGTGGGGTCTCACGAGAGCAGAATAGAGGGGCAGAATCACCTCCCTCAACCTGCTGGTCACAATTCTTTTGATGCAGCCCAGGATACAGTTGGCTTTCTGGGCTGCAAGCGCACGTTGCTGGGTCATGTTGAGCTTCTCATCAATCAACACCCCCAAATCCTACTCCTCAGGGCTGCTCTTAATCCATTCTCTGCCCAGCCTGTATTTGTGCATGGGATTACCCTGACCCATGTGCAGGACCTTGCATTTGGCCTTGTTGAACTTCATGAGGTTTGCATGGGCCCACCTCTCAAGCCCTCATTTTCCCCTTAGTCCTGGATGCCCTTGACTTTATCTTTAATTCCCTCTGATCACAGTGTTTGCCAGGAGCCACACCTTTCCTTCCGTTCATCTCACCGTGGACCAGAGGTAAAAGCTGACCTTCACACTGCAACTCTCCTCAGCTCACTGCCCTCATGACAAAAGACAATGAGGTCTCGGTAACATAAGCACTAAAAATAGGAGAGAGTATTATCAAACAAGACTACAACAGCAAAAGTTACTCAGGCAACTGGAGTTGTTTCTAAGTTTCTACTGCCTCAACCAAAAGCTTTACGCTGCTGCCACTCTCTACTTTATCTTATCTTTTTTAGCCTAAAAAACATAGGGTCCTAATTCAAAGCAAAGCAGCATTCAGGCCAAAATCATTGGGAAATTCAGAGGCAAACTAGGAGATTAGAGTTTAAATGTCTGTCCACAAGGTGCAGCTAACATGAGCCACTGTGACATTATTAAGACTAAGGAAGACTTTGAGAAGTCATCTAATTCACCCCTCTGCCCCAGGACAAGATCAGTAACATTTCAACCTCCCTTAGATTAATCTTTCAATCCTGTCTTGGATGACTGAGAAAATGAGTGCCTTGCCCCGATAATCTAACACAGAAGCACAATAGGAGCAAAACAAAAAGAAAACTCAGACTAGCAAAGGTGGAAGAAGGTTAATCAAACTTTTTCAAGGGTGCAAAAGAAAAGAAAAAGTTAGTCTTGTGAAAAATGTGATTCAGGTCTTATTTTATATGAGCAGATTATACTGAAACTTTTCAGCCCTACAGAAGCTGAGGCCATGGGCATGGGATAAAAGCAGTCTGCTTTAGTTCTCTTTTGATTTACGTTGGAAAAGTGAACTAGTATACAGTATAGAGAAAGCAGTTACCAGGTTCAACCTTTTTACAGATATAAAACAACTTGGGTGTCTACATTACCAGATCTTTGAGATGTTTTGTAAGTAATGAGTAAATTATTGTTTTTTCACTGACCAGGTCCAAATTAAGCCCCATATCAGGCAGCCAAGGCTAAAGTGACTATTAAAGAACAACTGAAACTACATATTGATCTTTCCGTTTTAAACAAGAACAAATTTCATTTTGCAGGAAGAGATATGAAACAGAGATCAGAATAAAATCCACCGCTACTGTCCCCACATCCCACTTCGATTCCTTTGGGAAAGGTCAGGATCTGATTTATATAGCCCAGTGGGAACAAGCAGCAATAACCAAATGCCAAAAGCACTTTATTTGTACTGACGCTTCAAATTCTATTAACTCCCATTTATCTAGGGGTTGCTTATCTGTTTTGTGGATTATGCAGGTTGCTTATCTGTTTTGTGGATTATGCAAAGTCAGGGCAGAGAAACACTGGATCTAGTTTACACGTGTTGGGTTAGGCATTGGAGCTACAGGAGCGCAGCTATTTTGCTTCCAGGACCAACGTGAGACTGAAAACAGAACAACTGCCTTTGCACGGTGCAGGATCTGAGGTAAGAAAACTTATGGCCTTACACTTGCTTCATAAAGAGTCAGTGGCTCACTATCACACCCCTGCAAACAAGAGCACTCAGGTAGACAGCTAGCTTAGACCTGACACAGCCAGCATGGAGGTAGGACTAGAAAGAGCACTGATTCCTGCAGAACCACTTGGGGCTCAAAGGACTGTGCTCCCCATTCAAGAAAGGCTCCTCTTTATGTTTATCAGACATTACACCGAAACCAAGACTCCTTGTTGGAAGGTGCCAGCAGGCATAGATTCCCATTCTATGTGGGAATCAGCTCAGTTCCAGCAGGACTTGCAGTCTCTGCCTTGGTGCTGGCAGTGATGGAGCTGGGTTGGCTCCACCAGAAACCTTCAGATGCTTCTGGATCTCATTTCCCTGTGCACGTATTATCAGGGAGATAATATGGGGAGCTGCACGTACAACAAATAGAGAAAGCATGTCCAGTCCTTTCCCATGAATACAGTGCTGAGTATAGGGAGGCTGCTCCATCAGTAACGTTAATGAGAGTAATGCCTATAAAGCATTTAGTCAAATGCCACCAATGAGGATTGGAAAGCTAACCAGTTAAAAATAACAGAAAGGCAAAAACCCTATGGAAGGGGGCAAGTTCTCTATGGTGAGTGCCAGAAAATAATTAAAAGCAAGTAAGAAACTGATGAAAGTAGTTTTATTAAGAAGCAATAACTACAAAGATTACATATTAGACAGTGCTACAGTCTCCTCCGGGAAATTCTTGAATTATTTAAAATTTTACTGGAGAAAGAGGTGGGGGATATCAGTTGATTACAGAATGGAATAAATGAGACCAAACAGGCCTTTCCCATCTCTAATTGCTACAAAGCAGTGGTCTTTGCCTCCTCTTGAAATCAATTCTTCTGTTTGCATCAGCTTAGAAAAAGGAAAAGAGAATTCCAGGACCCTGTAGTGACCCAGTAAGCCTTCTCAGAGACAGGTGCCATTCACAAAGCCAAGCCATGAACTAAAGGCACGGGAAACATCCATACATTGAAAAAAATATTACTGAATAACACTCTGTCAGAAGTAAGGTAGACCCCTGGGAAAAGGAACTTGTAGTTTCTGTAGATATATTTTTCCTACTCCAACCTTTTAAATCAATTTCTTTCTTGGAAGTGACCTGAGTTTTGGAAATTGCTATGGAAATGCTAAGTAGTGAAGGGGTAAAATACCTGCACATGGCAGACTGTTATGCAGAGTGAATCTCACTGGCTGTGAATTTGTGGGGCTTAAGAAAAAACTAAAAAGATTTTGCAAGTCCAGCACTGGAGTTTTCAGTCTCTAGGGTGCTCCAGGTACTCAGTAAATAGCAAAGATGCAAGTTCGCTGACCCAGAAAGGTTTTCACACTCAGTGAATTGTAGAATATTTTCTATTTAAGTCCCCGAGGATAATGTAAATTGGGGCTTTACCCTCACTTTACTGCTTGGAAAACTGAGTCACAGAGTGGCAAAAGCATTGCCCAAGACCACAGGGAATGGCATCTATAAAGCCAAGGCTGGAATTCAGGAACTTCTGGCTCCCAGTTCCATGACTGGCCCCTTTTATTTCTGACCATCCTTTCACACAGTTGCTCTGCTTCAGTCCACAGCATTGGATTTCAATGACTTTGTGCTTTCCAGTGCCTTTTAGTGAGCAGGGAGAAGGCTGATGCGGATGTGTGAGCCCCTTCTGTCACTGCATGTCAGCTGTGTCAATCTGGGATTACAGCTGGCACTGTTCTTTCTTCAGGCAATAAGATCAGAAAAACACAAAGTTGTTGTTCAAGCCTCTGATCTCTCAGGCCAGATGTTTGTTTGCTCACTCTTACTGCATGTGTGTGTGTATGAGAGAGACAGGGACAGACGGAGAGCCAGAGCGGGAGAGAAGAAAGAGAATATATTATAACAAATCCATTTGACCAGGAAAACTGAAACAGAACTAACCCAGAAGAGAAACGTAACTATATTAATGTCTGGGAGTTCACTGCACTGTGCTGTCTAGCAGGATTCTTACTTTCCAGCAATCTTATTTAGCCTGATTCTCCATATGAGAAGTATTTCTCCATCTTTCTCTGCACTACATTATATAGCTACATTTTATATATCATCAGATGACTGAACTAATAGTAATTCATCTTACTCCAGCAAAGGAGAAATTTATCAGAAATTTTTGGTGATACTGCTTATGCTTGGTACCTGGACATCCATGCAATCATGGACCAGTGAACACAAACAGATGAGAACAGCTCATAATATTTGAGCATTCAGACAGTTAGGATAAGCACGCTTTCATAAACAGCTGTATACTTTAGCCTGGAATTGTTAGCAAGACCAAGCTATCAGGATATACCTACATCTCTTAGTATGTAATTACTGTTCATGGAAAATGGCATGGTGCTGATTTTAGCAAGAAGCATGCTGGATGTCAAAGAGATACAAGGAAAAAAAACCATGGCTTGGATCCCTATGTGAATGCAATACACCTATTTTTCACCATAGTATCTCAGGGACAGGGACTCACCTGTAGTGAGTGTAAGAATGTAATCCCAATATTTAGGGAAATCCCTTGGCCCAGGGTTCTTAGATACAAGAGGGTGAGAACAACTAGTTAGAAAGATGCATCAGTGCCCTATGGGTACTATATGTTGGCGTACTTTAAGTCATCATTCTGACATAAAGCCAAGCCTAGGATTGGGAAATCATAAAGTTCATCTCTTCATGAGTTACACTACATGCCATACTACCATTGTCAAAGGTTAACACGACTTTTCATAAGCATTCACTCTGTGTTGCAAGAATTTCTCTTACAAAGAATCCTAGTCCGTAGGACTAAGCTAAGAGGAAAGAACTGAGATTTGAGAATCAAGATCATCAATGGAAAAAGAATCAGAGAAATGGAGAAAAATTACAGATGCCACTAAACTGCCTAGGTTTTGTTTTGTCTTGGTTTAAATTTGGCTGAGCAATGTGCTTACAATACAGCAGAGTAACTTCTATCAAATTCCAGCTGGAGAGGGAGTGGGAGTATTTCCACGTAATCATGTCTCCCTGAATAAATTAATGAGGGAAAAAACGTGATACAAACATGTACACCTTATGTGACCTCATATTTCAGGTCGCAAACTAAGCACAATAGTAGGACAATTTTTTTTAGAAGGACATCTTTTGGGGCATATTTTTGTTGTTGCCATGGTGGGTTACTGTAATTCTCTGAAGCATCAGACACTTGGCTGCTCTCCATCTCAAGAAGCTGATTAGATGAAGAAACAGGCTCTGGGAGGACAGAATAGAAACCATCCCAAATCCAGGACCATTGGACAGAAGTGTCATTTTGACCATTAAAGCAAATTTTCTTCTGATGTATTTGGTATTTGCCTGTAGATTTGACATATTGGACATCTAGTCTGATTCAGGAAGATGTAAAAATGATGCTACACTAATTCAACTAACAGCATACAGCAAGATAATACGTATCTGTTCTTTTGGACAGCACTGACAAAAAGTTTTCCTCAAATTGTCAGTACTTTCTGACAGTATTTTCTTTATCCAGGCTATAAACAAGATAAAGTATTTTGGCTAAATTAAAACTAGTATTGCCTCTCTGGCATGTATTTGCTTGTTAGAACAACCTTTTATGTGACTGTTACGTAGCAGTAATAGAGACTGCTATATAAGAATGCTTCTTATTCCTTCTTCCCTCTTTCCCACAGCTCAAGGACTATCTGTGGGATCCTAGGTGGGAATTAGGCGGTCATGGCAACTTGCATAAAGATACTATTCTGTGTGTATCTTTCCTTAGGTAAACTCCTTCTTTCAATCCTATTGCTGTTAAATAATACTGTACTGTTTGTTCTGCCCGGTTACCTGACATGTCTTCGTAAAAAAACCATGCATTTCCCTCTTTCTTAATGCCAAGCTGACAGAAATGCCGGTGCTTGATAAACTACCACTCACATGGGTTTGAGGTATTTGGTGCAACTCACGCAACTGATTGACTGCAGTGTGTCATAAGAGCCTGAATCAGTTTTGAGAAATGAAACTTCAACAGAAAGGATGAGTACTAGAAGTCGCAATATAGTCACGTTTTTCTTTTTCTCTCTGTCTTTTCTCTCCTCTGTCCTCAAAGACAGAATTTGGAAGCCAGACAAGCCCTACAGCACTTCCATGCATCTGTTTGGGGTTAGGGGCAAAATGGAAATGAACCACAGCATCATACGTCCTGTGGGAAAGCAAAACACGAAGTACACAGAAGTTAAATTGTGAGCATAGTGGCAACATATACGTAACTTTTTTATCACATCAGATCCTATCCCTTCATCCAGTATGGATGCACATGCATTAACATGGGTGTGCGTGCACAAATTCCAAAGTATGTCTGCTGGTGACTTAATGTGTGTAGGTTTATATCTCAGTGGATACAGGGGACCAAAACTGAGTGTTCATATCATGTAGCCATATTTATCTGTTTTCCAACCTTATAAATATATTATAGATGTTATGGCCCTGCAGTGACAAGCTACAATCAACTCTTGATTTCATCAACTTGTCACGCTTTAATCATCCCTCTTGGCAGATCTTTCAACGTATGTCACAGTACTGCCTTCAAAATGTGCTTCTCCAATGCTGTTTTATTAACCCTGTCTTTTTATATGTTTTAGGCTCATTATGAAATGCAGTAAATCTGTCAAAGGCACTTTACATGCCATCTCCAATTCATGCTGATAGGAAGCATCTGAGAGCTCAATTAAGTCCCACAAAATGAGTACAATATGAAAAATCAAAACCCACAAACAAGTGTATGACAGGAACCCTGGGGATCACATTCAGCCCACAGGGCTAATAAAAATTCAGTGCTCTTGTTCCTAACTCATTACCCACTCACAAGGGCATTTGGATAGGAAAATATTAAGACCACAGTGGGATCTGGCAGTACCACAAAGAAATCCCTTCAGCTTGCACATGAAGCAATGGGACTTATTAATGACTCCAAGTAGTCAAGCACAAGATCCACGTGTCTTCACGGAGGCAACTGGATTCAGCCAAGCTTCTTAGAATTACCTTTGTTTGAGAAGCAAGGTTTCAGAAGTGAGGAGGAGATCATAACAGCCTCAAGTCTGAAGGAGGGAAGGGATTGCTAAAGGGGCATAAGAAGGCAGAAACCAGACTTAGGGGGTGTGGGGGTGGAAAGAAGAGGGAATGAGGAGATGTCAAAACCACTCTGAAAGAGACAGAGGGAATTTGGGGGAGGAGGAGCCAGGCTCTGCGAAGCACAGAGAACTAGTTATTTCCTCTAAAAAGGCTCAGCCACCAAACATTTGGAAATCACTGAAGTAGTACAAGATGAGCTGTGCAGGAGTACTGTGCAGGGATGAGTACAAACTTGGAAAGGAAGAACTGCTGCAATGATGCAGACATCCCAGTTAGTTCTGCTTTTGAGTTTTCCTTGTTGATGTCCCAATGCTCTGCATTACTGAGCTCTTGAGAACTTATAATGACAATATTGCATATTCTTTACAGTATCAGAGCACATGTCAGCTGAAGAAAGGATACGTAGTCTTCTCTTAAATCCTCCAGTGATGCTACTATTAGATCATCCAAACTTATCGTCTCCTTCTTGGCTAATGCATTATAAATTAAATAAAGCAAAGCGGGGAGAGGTAATATCCCATTAGGCCAATTGGTAACAGTTAAAAAATACAGCCAAGCTTTCAGAAACACAAGACCTTAAAAAAAATTACAAGGAGAGAAAATTAAAATGTCACTGATAAAAAAGTCAAGAAGAACTTATATATCCAGAAATGAGGCTGCTTTTTTCCAACTGTATTGGACTGACTCATAAAGACTATCTGTCTTCAGTAATCCTGCCTTGGTTATAACTGAAGACTACTACTACTACTACACTATTCCTCCATAGTTAAGGCACTTTTATTTCCTCGAAGATTAGTGTTAGCTCTGTTTCACAAACAGGACCATTAAGTTACCCTCGTTCAGATGGTCAGCAGGTAGCAAAACACAGAGCACAGAAAAGCTGGCTCAGTCCCCTGCTTTACTCTTGGGAAATCTACTGTCTCTCCATATTCAGCATAAAGCCAGTGAGATGAACCCAAACCAGCATGTGCAAAGAATCTGGACGCAACCTTGTGAGACCTCCTGTTTCAAGGACAAGGTGGGGACTAATATATAAAAATCAGCAGTCATGGCTGGGAGCTGTTTTCTACAGGTCCCCTCTATGCTTTACATCAAACAAATCCCTGCTAAATTTTGACTTTAACAACTACAACAATCACTGCATTATCTGAGGAAATTCCTCATCATAACAAGCTCTTGTGTGTTTTGTGTAATTCCTTTACAAATAACCTTGAGCCTTGTATATGTCCTCTTAATATCTCAGGAGAGGATCTCACTTTCTCCTCCTCTCTTTCTCTGCTGCCTGCCTCCTGCTCCCCCCCCCAATTATCTCCTGCTGTCTTCTGGGTGCTAATGTTTAATCTCAGGATTAGGCAGAAGCCTGCAGTTTGCCTTGAACAGCTTATCAGCTTCCAAGAGACATTTACAGGGAGAGAAAGACTCTAGTTTTGATAGCAGTAATTGTATTTAACTTGTAAGATACAAGGCTATTTATCTCATGGCTGGGAAATCACAAAGGGAGAGAAAGAAAATGTTGCTGATAAAAACTAAATAAAACCAAAAAGAATGAAGAAAAGAGAAAAAGAAAAAGAGAAAAAGAAAAAGAGAAAAAGAAAAAGAGAAAAAGAAAAAGAGAAAAAGAAAAAGAGAAAAAGAAAAAGAGAAAAAGAAAGAGAGAAAAAGAAAGAGAGAAAAAGAAAGAGAAACAAAGAAACAACACCCTCCTCAAAGTCCCTCCAGCAGAGGGATGAGGTGGGAAATGGACTTCATTGAACAAAAAGATCATGTCACTTGTGGAAGGAGATTGAAAATATCACGGGAAATGTGATAAATGGCTTGAGTAGGACAAGAAATTACTTGTTTAAAAGCAGACTATGAACTCTAGTTCAGTAGTCACAATTGTGTAAAATTCAGGGAATTTGATTTGTAGAGATGGGTATAACCATTTTTAGAGATATTGAGTACTGACACTCCATTTAAAGACAGCTGGAGCTGTGATCACCCACATACCTGAAAATGAAATCTGTTTTTTGTTTTTCACAGAAACTTACAATAGCACCCATCATGGGTTGTGGGGTGTCATACAACACAATATTTAAACCAACTTCAGTTTCCTTGCTTATTAAATGCCCTTTCCATTCCACATTTGCAGTATTCAGCCCGCTCTCCGCAAAACAGCTCCATGCTCCATTTCTCCCACCCCAAAAGCCCTGTAAAATCCCTGATGCTGATTTAACTCAAGTTCTGTTTGGCCTACTGTATTATTGGATTTTTAAAATGCCTACAATAGTTTTCGGGGGGGATTAAAGAAAAAAAAAATAGGATCTAGATATTTTGAATCTTATTAGGCTGCAACCAATATTCTAATTCGGTACAATCGAAAGAGCACGCAAGCAGGGCAGAGCTAGTGTCATCCCACTGAGAAATAATCAGCACTTTGTTGAAGTATCCAATGGTCTTCAACAGCAATACAAAACACCTCACATTTCAATTTATAGCCTTTTAGTCACAGAAGACTTTTAGTAAAAGAAGGATAAGATGGAACTGAACCATGAATATCATTCAAGTGTATCAAAAGGGGAAGACCAACATAAATATTTCACTTGTTTCCACCACATAATTCCTTCTCTACAGTTAAAACAGATGAGATAAGGCATACAGTACCTATTAAATCTATAATATATAGATGTTGTATTTAATTTCAGCTGTCCCGAAACTAACTTCTTGGAAATTTTCTCAAAGATGAGAGATCATAAGGTAAAAAAAAAAAAATTAGAAAAACTAACAGTCATGAGATTTTTTCTAGAGCTTGTGTCTCATCACCTTTCACTTAAACGTAAAACTATAACCTTTGCCAAACATTCTCTGTTACTCTGGGAGTGAGTCAATTTAGGATAGAATAGAATATTTTCAGTTGGAAGGGACCTAAAATGATCATCTAGTCCAACTGCCTGACCGCTTCAGGGCTGACCAAAAGTTAAAGCATATTATTAAGGGCATTGTCCAAATGCCTCTTAAACACTGACAGGCGTGAGGCCTGTCAACCACCTCTCTAGGAAGCCTGTTCCAGTGTTTGACAGCGCTCTCTGTAAAGAAATGCTTCCCCATGTCCAGTCTGAACCTCCCCCAGCACAGCTTTGAACCATTCCCACACGTCCTGTCACTGGATACCAGGGAGAAGAGATCAGCACCTCCCTCTCCGCCTCCCGTCCTCAGGAAGCTGTAGAGAGCAATGAGGTCGCCCCTCAGCCTCCTTTTCTCCAAACCAGACAACCCCAAAGTTCTTAGCCACTCCCCATAGGACGTGCCTTCCAGCCCTTTCACCAGCTTTGTTGTCCTCCTCTGGACACAGTCAAGGACCTTGACATCCTTCTCAAATTGTGGGGCCCAGAACTGCACACAGTACTCAAGGTGAGGCCGCGCCAACGCTGAATACAGCGGGATAATCATCTCTTCTGACCAGCTGGTTATGCTGTGTGTGATGCACCCCAGGGTGCGGTTTGCCCTCTCGGCTGCCAGGGCACGCTGCTGACTCATACTGAGCCTGCTGTCGACCAGCACCCCCAGATCCCTTTCTGCAGGGCTGCTTTCTAGGTGCTCCTCTCCCAGTTTATACTTGTGCCTGGCATTACTCCGTCCTAGGTGCAGAATCTGGCATTTGGACTTGTTAAATTTCATGCCATTAATGATTGTCCAATGCTCCAATCTATCTAGATCCCTCTGCAAGGCCTCTTGCCCCTCGAGAGAGTCAACAGCACCTCCCAGTTTGGTATTGTCAGCAAACTTGCTAATGGTGCATTCAACTCCTGCACCCAGATCGTTCATAAATATATTGAACAGCACTGGCCCTAGAATTGAGCCCTGAGGAACACCGCTGGTGGCCGGTTGCAGCCAGATGTAGCCCCGTTCGCTACAATCCTTTGAGCCCTGCCGTTCAGCCAGTTCTTCACCCCGCACACTGTGTACTGGCTCATCTCACACTTGGACAACTTGTCCAGAAGGATGCTGTGAGGAACAGTATCAAAAGCCTTACGAAAATAAAAAAACCCTACATCCACCACCTTCCCTTCATCCACTAGGTAGGTGACCTTATCATAGAAGGATATCAAATTAATTAAACAGGACTTTCCCTTTGTGAACCCATGCTGCCTGTGCCTGATGATCACATTATTCTTTAAATGCCTTTCAATAGCACCCAGTATAATCTTCTCCATAGTTTTTCCAGGAACTGAAGTTATACTGACAGGTCTGTAGTTCCTTGGGTCTTGCCTCACACCCTTTTTGTAAATTGGAATAACATGGGCTAGCTTCCAGCAGGGACCTCCCCAGACTCCCAAGGCCTCTGGTAGATGATCAAGAGGGGTCCTGCCATAACATCCACTAGCTCCTTCAGTACTCCTTCAGTTTGCTAGAAAACTTCCTGAAAGAAACAAGTAGGAACTCAGCCAGCTTTCTTCCCCATCTCGCACAACGTGCCTGGTACTAACCAAGTAATTTCAGATCTTTCCACCAAGTAAATGAAAAATATATTCTAGCAAGAGAAATTTCATGCCTTTCACATTTTAGATAGGTAGGACAATCTAGACCACTATCACTTTAACCTGTGCTTCTGGAAAGCGTTTTATTTCAGGCAATGGCAGGTGAGAAAGAATTATTTAGTCTCACATAGACTACTAAAGATGTAGTTCGGTGAAGACTTTAAACTGGCGTAAACCAGCCTTGCTGATAAAGGAAGTCATCTTATCTCTCCCTTTCTCCTGACTAACCATTTCCACTCCCATGTGGCACTTTTCCTGGGCCTGAATGGCATTGGTAAAGTGATCCCCCTGAGCAGAAGATGAGCGAGAATAGAAAACAGAAATTTGACTATTTAAGCAACACGAGTATGAGAAGGAGTAATTAAAGAATGAGCTCCTCTATCCAGCTCCAGCTGTATACTACAGTAAGATCCATCTACATCAGCATTTTGGTTTGAATCAGGAGCATGCCTCCAAAGTGTACGTCCCAACTCTCTCCACTTGCTACTCTTCGCTTCACATACTGAAATGCTCTCAGGGAATACAAACTGGATTCCTTTCAAATGAAATTAAACTAGAAGATAGGCCCCAACTGTTCAGGGGCATTCAGTCCTTGGGACTGGAACTATTCTGAAAGAACCCCCCAGCACAGATATCAGGGCCTCGGAGCCAACTTTTTGTTTTATAGGTATGCACTTATCAGGCCACAGTGCTTGCCAGAGCAGTCAAAGAGTCCCTGGAGTTCTGCTGTCAAGAGCTAACTGTCCAGCTTTTCCTAAAACCCAACTTCCTCTCAAGCGTGTACTTGAGAGAGAGAATGAAGTAGGGGCACAGAGGATGAAATCTTTTTTCTTTTATTCAGTACCAATAGAACTGCAAATTAATGTCATTTGAAAGGGTAGAGACTCTTAAAGAAGGCCGAGAGATCACTCAAGAGAATGATGAAGAGGAAAAATATAAAATCTGTATTGCGTGGATGAACTAATGAATCCTGATAAGGATCCAGTTGTTTAATGCTGTCCTATTTCTTATTTTTAAAATGCATTAATAAAATCCAGGCTATAGTTCTCTTGCTAAATCATGTATTTCTTCAAATGAAGAATCTTCCTGCCTTTTGCTTCCCTTCCTTTAATCTTCTCCTTTAAAACATTACTCCAATTAGACTTTATTTTGGTGTCACTGATACTCTTGCTTTACAGCTTCTCTTCACCTATTTTTGTTTTTTTCTACTGCAGAAAATGTAGTCAGTGCATGGATGAACGAACAGGAATATCGGGCTTCTTTCGATGTACGCTACAAATCTGGCAACACACAAAGTATTTCTTTGCAAGCAAAGACAGTGGACAGAGAAAAAATATCTCCTGTCTGAGAATTAATGAAAACTTAGGGACTGAGGTATCCCAGTTCTGTATCAAGACAGAAGATTTGTTTTTAACTCTTTTGAGAATTGCTGACTCCATCCCAAACCTCAGGATTCCCAATTTAAATCCTTCTATGCCATTGTAAAGTGCTGCAAATTTGATGGGTTTTATTGTAATCTGAAACAAAAACATGTCAGATACTTCCTCTTCCTGAACTAGCTTTCCTATCTTACCTACTCTTTTTCCAAAATGACTCCTACTTCATCACTAAAAAGATTTATTTAGATATAGAGAAGACTCTCAGCAAGAACGTAAAAGCAAGAAAATAACAGTGACCAAGCACAACCTGTTATCTGGGATGTACACCAAAGGGTGAAGGCATGTAAGACAACAGAAGGAAGGCAGTCATAGAAAACTGTACTTTAAGGCGTAGAAATTCATACATAGGTTAGCAAAAGGTGTATACCCTGACTGAGAAATACATTGTGATGACCAACTTAAGGAATCAAGCATCAACAAACTGGCTATCAGTACAGCCCATGGGAAAAGCCCGTCTCCTTATTGGAGAGATGAGATCCATCTCTTGAGGGAGAGGAGAAAGGGCAAAACTAATGCAAATAAATCATAAATAGCTCAATGTGGCTGAACTAATCCACAACAGCTGAATTGCAGATAGCAGCCCCAGTACTAATGCTGCTATTTGCCACCACCCAGTTCTCAGGAGCTTTGTCTCAGATACCTGTACTGGGCCATATTCAGAGTCTTACTGCCCAGTAAGAGAAACTCTGACAGGGTTGGAATGGTACAAATGGTGAGAGATCACCCCTAATGATTGGGATTATTTCAGTCCCAAAACTTAGCCAACCTTAGCTCCAAGTTAATTCCTTCCTTTACCATTTCTCTCTAACCCTTTTCCTCACAAGAATGCATAAAACTTATGTTGCAGGTGACTGAGATGTAACTGGATGCTATAAAAAACCAGAATGTCAGTGCCTGAATTGTAAGTTTGTTGCTTTTCCATTTTCCTTCCACTTCCTTGTCTTTTATTCGAAGTTGCAAAAATACAGCTTTGGAGTCTTTCAGTCCCATTGGGCTAATTTCATTTAATTTCAATTTAACTGAAGACTGTGTTTTAAGGAAAGCCAATATTCTCTCTCTTTGCTCATTTAATGAATATCCCACTTTTATTTGTACTTTTCATTGAGCAAGTAATTATGAGTCTAATGTATAATCCTTCTACAGGTAATAAAACTTAGAGAGGAGCATGGAAATGCCATTCAGAATGCAGCCCTGCTGCCTGAAGATTGCACCACATGTGATGACGAGGAGGATACTTCAGCTAGTTTATAAAATTTGCAAACTTTAGGCTGTAGCACCATGCAGAAAATCAACTACACATGAAATTGTTCATATTAGAGACAACACAGTGTGCCCAAACATGCATATGCTACAAATACGATGTTTTTCAAACACTACAAATAACTGTTTCCAGAATTGAAGTGATCCTATGCATAAAATACAGGATTCCTTATCTATTATTACACAAGTTTGATACGAATTTCAGTTTCAGCAGTCTCCAGCTGAAACACGCTGGATTAGCCTGGGTCAACCCAACCACAAAGCTTTTTACAGAATTGAAACTCTGCTGAACGCTGGTTTGGTCTTGTACTTGGTACGAGAAACACTAGTGCGCGCTTGGTCTGTGAAAGACAACAAATTATTCATTTCAAAAGCTCCTGTTTGATCTTCTTTTAAACCATTAATTGCCCAGAAAATTGAACTAATAAGGATTGGTTTCCTGTAGTTATTGGCTCATTTAAACTCTTCCTGAACCTGAGGCATTCATAATGCCTCTTTATTATATGGATATTCTGGTATTTAACGTGAATTGAGATCGAGCCACAGTCCTTTCCTCTGGGAGGGCTGGAACACTGCCCTCCTCCCTTGGTTATTTTCCCTAGCCATGTAGGATCTTCATTTTTTTGACTTTTGCCCCTTTTTTAAATTCAGCTAAAAAATTGGTTTCAAAGAAACTAGAAAAAATAAGGGAGACACATGCACACACGCGAAGTATGATCTCATAAGCCTTATTTTCACAGGGACAGGCTGAAAACTTCATCATCTACAAACAGCCAGAAACTGACATACATGCACGGAAAGGAAAAGGCGCCTGGAATATAAAGGTGTCCTTTTCCCTTGGGGTACAACTGCATATACTCAATACTAGCCCAGAACATAAGATTAATGCTGATTCTATAAAATCATACATCTTCTAATGAAAACACAGGAATATCTTTAGCCAAGACAGAAGCAGAGGGTACTGAGGTAGTCTCTGGGTGTGATTTATTTTCCCTTTAAAAAAAAAATCTCTAAAGCAATGGGCTGAATTTTTTGTTTATTTACACCAGGGACTTACTACAGCAAGTAATATAAGAAGAAAATTTATTCATGGGGTTTTTACTGACTGTAATTGGCTGCCGACTGGATCAGAGGTGTTTTACCACAAAATAACTGATTAAAGAAGCAGAAGATGCTCAGTTTAAGCCTCTCCTAGCTACACTTCCCTCTGTAACCAGTGGATAGCAGAGCTAAAATCTAACTCAGCTGTCTATCATGGCGTTCTTCGAAAGCAACTATTTCACAGAAATAAGGATAATTATTAAAATGTACTCTTTTGCATATACATCACCAAAACACTGACAAAGTGTCATGTTGAATATGTGGTAGAGAGCACCACAGGATAGATCACTCACATTAAAAACTGTCTTGTGCACTGAGTGAGTGGAAGAAATGAAATTATGCCCTTGGAGTAATTTATTAGTGTAACATTGCATAAACAATTAGGATATTTCTCGTAATTTGAGGTTAAGTGGCTTGTGGGCAACTCCTGCACTACTAGCAAATTGCCTCATGTTTATCACAGAATTATTCCTTCTGTCCCAGGTCAGTTATGTACAACCTAGAAAGGAAGAACTGGAAGTTGCCTAGACTTAATACTAGAAACCAACAAGAAGATCATGGCTTAATCTTAGACAACAACATGTGAATAAGAAGAATGTGGTTAACATTGGAATTCTTTCCTTGTGCTCCTCCTGCCTTTTGTAACCATCCACATCACCAAGCCTCAGCTACCTTATGCACTGTCAACATCACATACAGCAATCTGTTTTGCACTTGGAGTGAGTTTGACCTCTTAGCATGGTGACATATAGTATCACGAGGTTGTGATTTGCCAGTGGTGGGATAAAACATGGGACAGTGACTCAAGAGCCAGTTGTTCACTATTCCTGGTGGATTTAGGGTGATGATTTCCGAAGAGATACTGAATTGTTCCACTGCATTTTGACCTAAAGTCAACTAAGAGTTGACAGTTTTGGCTAGATTGTGTGTCAACCTTTGTATCTGCAAACCTAAAAGAGAGAATGAAATTCAGACGATGAAAAATTATGAGGCAAGCATAAGGTCTGTTCAAATACTTGCAGCTTTATCTTCCACATTCCTTACACTTCAACTCTATATCTATATAGGCAGGATCTTGGGTGTGGCTAGAGTCACCTCTCCTTTTCATAAAGTCTGTCCAAAATTTTTCTCCCTTAAATAATTAGAAAATATCACAAGTAGCAAAACCAAGTTTGTTGTTGAATCAGTTTGTAACTCTCTGCAGAACCAGGATTCACTTAGCGACCTCTGAAATAGCAGGATCTATGTGCATCATACCGCACAGTTGGCATGCTTATTCTTCCAGCGTAAAGGACCGTTACTTTGTTTTCCAACAGACAGAATATGCACCAGCAGGCTGGTCAATTTATTGTTGAGATGAAGCAACAAAGATTTATATAGCAACCAGTTGTTATTAAACATTAGTTTGTAGGTATAGATACACTGAAAGAAAGAGAAAAAAGTATGTACCTGTTGGGTAGTGTTCATTCACTGGCCAGCTGTCAACCTGAAGTGTGGCATTGCCACCATTCCTGGTAAAGCGTACCACATGGTATTTGCCATCATTTACAGGTGTGCTTTCCTCTTTAATAGAGATGTCCACTGTGCCAATATTGAAGACTACACCAATCTTGCCTTGCTCCTAAAAGAAAACAAAAAAGAAACAAATGCTTGTAAATTGCTGCCTAGTAGGAGAATGTTCTTGGCCTATAAATCTCTAATGCGTAATTGTGCTGGTAGATGGCACTGAAGAATACACAGAATCGTCGTTTAGAGCTTTGTCAGGACACATTTCATTGGCTCTGCTTCAATACAAACATTGTCTTTTGCACTCTTCTTTACAGTATTCACCTGAACACAGTGATTCATTTGTTCCCTTAAAACATCACAGAAGACAGGTGAGAAATCAGGCAACAAAAACCAGGAGACGTGGATAAATAGTTATTTGAGCAACATCTCTACTGATTATTAGTAGTCACTTGTTCAATTGTCATCTGAAATACAGCCACAGGCAGGCTGAATCCCAACAGCTGTTTGTTCTGTTATTCTGCTTGTGAAACAAACAGCCCCCACCCCAAAACAAATAACCGTGGGATCCAGCAGGGAGAATGCAGTTACAGGATGGATGGGATTAGAAGGGAGCAAAAATGTAATTAGCCAACTTTAACTTTGACCACCTGAGGGAAGCTAATTGCTCTTAAACTAAATGGAAAACCTTCCAGACTTTCAAAAGACAGGAGTGGCCACAGTCTTTTACTTTTCTACATCACACCCCAGACAGTGCCTTACCAATAAAGCAGTCCTCCATAGTGTTTTCCCAAAACTTCCACCAGTCACTGACTGAAAGGGAAAAGCGGGCAAAGCCAGTTGTACTAACCATAACACCTCCTGCAGCACCAGTCATGTAGTTCCAAGTAATGACCGTATTCAATGACTTTAGGTTGTAAAATACACACCCAGAGTATATTCAGATTAGATATCCACATTTAATACTACTGATTTAAACAGTGCCAGAAATTCCCGTCACTGTACAGTATACAATTAACAGGAATGCATCTTCAAGCCCACAACAAGGAGAGGCACAGTACGCTGGTGTCAACATTTATGAAGGCCTATTAGGTGTACTGCACGGATTCAAATCTGGTGCAGACAGGCAGAACTAAAATGTATCATATAGGAAGCCAATACATTTGCTAGCTATCCATACCATAAAATTGGCAATAGCTTTGTTAACCCTCTCAACAGAAAAATCAAGGAAGAAACAACAACAGAGAGTAGATAGCCATCTCGTATCCAAATATAGCCTTTTCAAAACAAAACTGAGGTATACTAAAGGGGCAAGAGACAATTTTGTTACTGTTATTACCTTACATAATCTGCTTGGTGGGCAGAGGACTCCATCCTTCAGGGCTATTACCCTGGCTCACTTCACTACATTCACGTTAGCAAATCTCAGCAATAAGAAAGAAACCTCTCCTCTTGCACTTGAGGGCCACCTCAGATTCCTCTCCTGGATTTACTCCTGTCTCCTGGAATCAACAGACTTTTGCCTTAAAACTCCCATGTCTTCCCATTTCTCACAGAGGCCTTTCCCGATTCCTACTTTACCTTACATTTCAAAGTTTACTCATACCAAAATACTCATCACAAGTTCCTTATATCTTCAATACCCTTCTTTTTTTGGACTTTTTTTTTCCCTAACACCATCCCCCCCTGGTCTTCAGACTACAACACTGTTATTAGGAAAGGAAAACAAACAGTCCTGGAGCTGAAGAGGTCATTAAAAAATTTGGACTGTGCTTCAACTACTTGAAGCTTAGCACTGTAACAGTAAGCACCCTGGTTTTTCTCTCGTTATAATGGTAAATTTTAGATTCTGCTAAATGTATGCTGGATATCAACAGCCTCATGTACATTCACACTGCTATGCTTTGGATGGACTTCCCTTCAAGATGTCAATAATTTTTTTTCACTGGAACATGGGGTAAGTGGCTTGCTGCTCCCAGCAGATGCAGGAACTCAGATACCATTTGGAAACAATCAACCTTTCTTTTCTTATGCTACCGCAAAAA
Organism: Aptenodytes patagonicus; assembly: GCF_965638725.1. Lineage (NCBI taxonomy): Eukaryota > Metazoa > Chordata > Aves > Sphenisciformes > Spheniscidae > Aptenodytes > Aptenodytes patagonicus. The sequence continues at coordinate 49,274,383 of NC_134955.1, read as the reverse complement.
TAAGGGAGTTTTCCGCGAACAGAGATTTATTTCAGGTAAAACCATTGCTGAGGCACAGCTTTACCATTTCTTTGACATATGAATTAAGTGATCTCCCAACACTGTTTTAGTGACTCTTTTGCTGGGAACCATATAATTATCTTTATCTGCATAGCAATTAGTGAAGAACAAGTGATTAATTTTTGCTCAAAGACTCAAAGAATGTCTACTGACCAGGTAACCTGGCTACTGACTCCATGTGGTTTTGCAAGGTGCTGCCTTATAATCAACCTCTCGGACAACCTCTCATACAGCTTTTCAATCACCATCAATACATCAAATCTTTTGAAAACTGCGGCCGCTCTGAGAAGAGTCCACCTTGGTGAAGGCATAACATAAGCAGGTAAGATAAAGAGCTGCGCCTTGTCTAACGGAACAGATCTCCACCACCACAGAAGAGGAAGGGATTAAGAGGTATTCAGCAGAGTGAAAGCTGTGTACCTTCAAGCCCTACAGGCTTAATGAGGCAGAGATAAAAACTTGCAAGTAGGGAAAGGGATGGTGGGAAGTTTAGCTAATCTCCCCTGCAGAAGGCGAAAATGTTTCCGATCTCTCCTTTGAGAAAAAGGAGATAGCACCTTTCGCCATTCCCTTTCCCTGGGCTTGAAGGAAAAACCCTATTTAAAGGGCTAGTGATAACCCATGGATAAGAGGGCAAACTGGGAAAGAGATAAGATTCTGGAAGCATAGGACTGCACACTGCCAGTGGCCTTTAGTCTGCTGGAGAGAGGAGGGAAATGAGCAAACTGGTGCCCTCCCCATCCCAAGCAGATCGCCACCCCTTCCCCCCGAGGGAACACAGCCCTTCTAAAAGCAGCGTAACACTTTGTTGCAACTGAGAAATGCAAAAATTTGTCAAAAAAAAAAAAAAATCACAGGCCTGACTGAAGGCCTACTCCAGCTTTCTTCAGTCCCCCCTTGGGAGAGCTCCCTGTGACTCTTTAACACAAGTTTTGCAGAAGCACAACTTTATGCCAGATTTTGATACTCTTATTTGGACTGAGTAGGAGCTTGTAATGAAAATGGTTCTGTTCCAATTACCAGGATGAAACACAATATAATACAATACGCCAAAAGCAGGGCTATTGAAGCCAAACTGCACACACAGACTTCAAGATACAGTTTACTCGTGATATTTTATATCTCCAGGGCACCAGACAGTATGAAAAAAGCAACAATTAGTTTATGCATTCCTGGCAGAAAAACAAAGTGAAGCAAAACACAAAGAAAATCCTACAGCAAAGAACAGTGACCATGGACACAGGGGGCAAATCCAGGATTTATTTTCAAGATCTCTTCAATTCTGCTTTCCTAGACTACCACACCTCATTAAAAGCAGCTTTTACCAAGACCTACCTTCCTTCTAAATCTGAAAGACAAGCTTTACTGTTAAACTTTAGCACTTCATGATGGACGTGACCTTTCATTCCTTTCCCCTTACATTCAGCTTGTAGATTTTCTTTCCATGTTACCAAACACAGGTATTAACTAGACCAGTAAGTATGTGACAAAGAAAGGTTTACCTTTGAGCCACTATCTGTAATGTTTATTTTGTAGTTAGAGAAAAAAAATCCTAACCATACAGCAAGGGAAAAGCTGCATGCAGAGCCACACAGAATACGCAAGTTACATGCTCCAAAAGGGTTCAAGAGAATTTTAACAGACAGTGTGCGTTTTTCCTCTCTGCATCGGTATACACTGGGCTGCCCTAAACACTTTCCATGAAAAAGTGACCATTAATTAATGTTTTTGAAACCTCCAAGTGACATCAAGTGCTAGCACTATATCTTGGAAAACTGAGAACCATTTTATTTATAAATAATGTAGTGAACTCAGCATTCAATCTGTATTTTACTTCTCCCCTTCTTTATTTAAGGCTACTGTGCCAAAAAGGATTTTTAAAGTTCCTCAAGAATTTGTCTTTTGCTGATTTGTCCCATAAAATTGTTGCCCTCAAAAGCCACATTACCGTTTCCTCACTTACAGTCCTTCTGGAGATAAACTTCTGCCATGATGTCTCTAAGACTTCAGGCAAATAATTATGATCACATAATGGGATGGTTGTAGATAAATTATAAGAACAAAAACCCCCAAAGTACTAAAAAGAATGTACAAGGCCTCACCTTGACCTCTCTATTCTACACCATGTCCTTCCACAGGCTCCTGGCAACAGTTTCTTGTTACATGCATTGTTACCAAAACATTTTGAACATTATTAAATTATATAGGGGCTAATCTACAGCCTGGATCAGGAGATCTGCAATCTATTGCTTGTCCGTAAGCATTATTTCACTTTGGGCAACTTCTTCTTTTACCTTTCCGTGAAACAGATTCTTCATCTGTGACAGAGGGGTGATAGTCAAGTATCTTTCCAAGCTCTACAAGCCCTGTAAATCCAGATATATTTTACTTAAACATTGATGATATCCTGACAATCCTAACTCTTTCAGCCCTGAGAGCAACTACAATCCAAGAGGAGGAAGTCCTAAGGTTTTCTCAGCTTCTACTTTCAACTCCCAAACCCATTCCTTTCCTCTGAAGGGACCTCAAGAACATTTCTGAGCTCTGTCATTTTTGCAGGTATGTTTTTTCTTTTGTTTCCCTCCACCCAAGGAGAACTAGAGTCTGTCTCCATGCAAGTTGTCAGGCCTTTGTTTACTCTGTGCTGTGCCTTTACATTTGGAAGGCATCTGTCTTTCTGTAGCAGACCAGGTGGAAACAAAGTCAAATGGGGGTGGCAGTGATTTTGCAGTTGGAGTGTGTTAGAGATGACACATACGTGAACAGCCACATGCACGGTACGCTCTGAAAAGGGCTTTACCTTTGGGTCTTCTTTTTCTTATTCTAAAATTCAAATAATCCAGACTGAAAGTATATAGCTGTTCCCTGTGTGCAGAAAGCATTTCATTTCAAAAACCAAGAGAGAGAACCCCAGGCAATAGGACAAATCCTACTCTCAGCTGCATCAATATGAATCGATAGCAATTCTGTTGAAGAAACTCGATTCCTACTGATGCAAGTGGAAGCAGAGTTTATTCCAGTATCTTTGTTTTGTTTCTTCTTCTGAAACTAAATGTAAAAAAAAAAAAAAAGCATTTATAAAACATAACTCAAATCCGACTAGAATCCCAGGATAACTGTGTTTTCTCACACTCATTTTACTTCATCATTTTTGAATAGTCACAACTGTGCAGACTGCCTCCTCCTGCCCTGGCTGGTTCCAACATGACTAGACATCAGCCCAAACCTGGCAGACAATATTCCTAGTTACTGCTTCCTGAAGATCACTGCTGACTTTGCTGCTCTCATTTGAAAGCGATGCAAGCTTTACAGTAATACAACAAGCCACTTTGCACTGTAGGAAGGTTTTCTAAACTTCCTTCTTCCCACAAATGCCACACACATACACTTCAACTCTGCTACCCTCTAAATTCAGGAAAATTGCTTTGTTTTCTTATAACCCCAAGCACTGCGCTTCCTGGAATGGCTTACTTCTACTTAGGCTCCTCAGACTTGCAGTCTATGTTTTTAAAAAGAGATTGAACTTTTATTTCTCCCTCTTTGGAATTTTTTCCACTTTATTCTTTAAGTCTTTCTTTGCTTGATTTCCTTTGGGTTTTTTTGTTTGTTTGTTTGCTTGCTTGTCTGGTTGTTTTTTATTTTTGCTTTGCCTCAAACTAGATTCTGGATGCTAGTCCAGCTGTCAGATCGCTCGCTTTCTGTGGTTTGGGGGACTTTGCACAACAGTGCCAAATGTAATGAGGTATCCAGGAGAACTGAAGGTATAGATGTATATTCCACAGAGGACATTCACTAATTACTACAACATCAAATCACTTTATGTGAACTTTCACTGTAAACAGAAACTCAGAAAATTCTTTACTGATTAGAAAGGTAGTAAAAACCAGCACTGTGCTTAGAGGACCCTTCTGAGCTGCAACTAGAACTAAATGCATGGCTGGACAGGCCTTTCCAGTATATGTATATCAATGGATTTAAGAAGGGGAAATATTAGAACCTGTATTCAGCACAGATTATAAGGTAGTTACTTCTACTCCACTCTGGTCATATTTAATGCCATTTTTAATACCACTGGGAGGTAAGTCTGAAATCAGAATTCAATGTATACAAAACTCTAGAGTTGGGTAAAGGGACAGCTTACTGGATGAAGTCTTCCTTTATCCAAATAATGATGGCAGGGAAGGCATGCTCAAGAACCAGTACAGCCACCCTGGCAAATATAATAATGAACAAAAGCAGCAAATGTTGTTAAAGAAACGACAGGCACTGAAGCTCACTTGACTTGGAAGCTTTTAATCAGGGTTCCGACACTTTACAGTTATCTTGAAACAAGAAAAAAAAAAATGTTATTAAGGTAGAAGGAGGTACACAGGCCAGCTAATTTTGGTGGATTTTTGAGGGCTATTATAAGGAGCTGTAGGTTGTTTTTTGTTATATACCGCTTCTTTAAGGTGCTGAACCAGATCTACTAAATGCCAGTTACAAACCTATTTATCAGAGAGAACGATACACACACAGGACAAAATAAATAGAAATTACTACCCTTCAGGGCCATGGTTTTTAAAAGAAGCAATTCTCACAGATACATAATTTATAAGGCTAAAAAGGACAATTGTTATAATCTAGTCTCCTCTAAAATTTTATATGAGGCCATATATCTTGTCTGAATTGATTCTCTGTTGAACTATAGGATATATTTTAGAACAACACTTATTTGTGATTTGAACATTTACAGCTGAGGTAAGAAGCCTCAGAGTCATTGCAGTTGCTTCTTTGATGAGATTGGCCCAGTGCTGAACATGGTCAAAAAGGCAAGTGGAATGTCAAGAATTATAATGAAAAGGAACAGTGTACAAAAGGAAAATCTCTGTTATAAGTTAATGGTGCACCTTTGACTTTAATTCTTGAACACAGTACACAGATCTGTACAGGCTGTCTCAAAAATAAAAAGAGGAGATATAAAAGGTTCAAAAAAGTACCACACTTGAAATTGTATGTATAAAACCATAAAAAATAGAGATGATTCAGCACTTTTTTTTTTTTAATAACTCAGAGAACTACAGATATGTAATAAAATCATTTGGTAATAAAGTTTAAGCAAAAAAAGTACATTTTTAGACAGTACATAACTGAATTGTGCAACTCTGTCACAGAATGTTTCAGATGCCTAAGATACATTCAAAAATAGACAAATTCATGGGAGGAAAGTCAATCAAGAGCCACTGAACACAACAATGTGACTATAACCTCCTGCTCAGCAGTTCCTTAAAAGCAGATCACTACCATTTCTTTTAACTTTTGCTTCCTATATTGAAAAACCATCTAGCACCATACTTCTATAAATGACTTGTAAGACTGTGATCAAGTCAAAACTTTCTTGAAGGTTCTTACTGATTCTTATCCATTTTATAAAGTGGTGAAACACTGAAACTGGCAAAGATTAATGAGAATATAATCTTTTTCATTGAAGGTTTAGAAAGGGTAGTTCAGATAAACATCTGCCACGGCCAGGCTGCTGTATTTAGTCCTGCCTCAGAGTAAGAAAATGCTAGAGCAGATGACTTAAGGTTCCAGCTTCATCTTTCTGTGACTGCAAACTCTCGCCCCAGCTTTATAGAGCATAAGGGAAAACCACTCAGCTCTCTGAGTTCTCACTTGAAAGCAGGTTTTCCAGTCCATCATTTAATCTTCCCCATGGCCCCGAAACTCCTTCAGTTTACTAATGTACTTCAGTTCTTCAAACGTAGACATCAGAAATGTTTAACTTTAGTTTACAGACATTACACAGCCACTTTGGTTTTTATGTTCAAAGACCACATCGTATCTTTTGGCCACAATCTACCACGGGGGCTCACATGTGAGGCTTATTCACCACAACCAACAGTTTTATTCAGGAGTGCTCTCTGGGAGTGTCCCTTCTATTGAAAGATGACCTCTACTCTTTGTTTTGAGACACATTACATTATTTAGCTCAAATAAAATGTATACCAATTTCCTTGTTAAGAGCTTACCAAGCTTTCCAAACTGCCCTTCGGACACAGACTATTAGATAATACTTTTTTAATGGCCTGTACTACAAGAAATTGTAGCACAGCAATACCCTGCTACTAAAGTATGTCTTATTCTTTCCTGTTCTTGAAATTTTTTTTTGACCAAACACCCTTGCAATATCACAGAAATACTGAGTTACCAGTGGGATGTGAAAATGCAGTTCTCTTGCTTTACTTTTACCTTATCTCCTTCTCTCCCCTTTGTCTTTCCCTCTTTCAATCTTTGCCTTTTGCCTAATAAAAGTTTCTTTTACAAACAAAACTATCCTGAAGGCAAGCCAAAAAAAATGGACAAGAAGCTCAATTCTGTGACAGCTGTACCAGAGTCAGGAGTGATTAAGTACTACATCACACACAAGATATTTCGGCCAAAGAAAAGCATGTATGAGATACAGAAGCCCCTTGTTTTTTTCAGCCCAGATACCCTGCATCTGATAAGAGCTTTGTGTATCACTGCAGGTTTTTAGGTAACATTAATACACAACATCAACAGAATTACACTCAGGAATTAATTTTGCACCAGAAGTTTCCATATTTCATGTAAGATGATATCATCAGTACGGCTTGAGACCTTTCAAATTTTAACTCACTCATAAAGGTAATCAAGTCTAGCTGCAGTACATGGTTGAAAGACAGAAAACATTTCTTTTCTGCTTTTACTGCTGCTCTGCTGTACCTTGAACAAGCCACTTCTGTTTCTCTCCCTCCATTTTGTCTTTTTATACTATGAAGCCACAGGCTTATCAAACAGCATATTTGTATATTATCTACCACAGTGGAGCCCTGGTATCCAGTGGGGCCTCCAGACGTTGTTGCAGTACAAATAATTACTATCAAGCAGAGTATCCTGATCTACAGTATCACCATTACCATGACCAGGCTTACACTAAGCTCACCCTAAACCCATTTCCTCAAAATCTGGGGAACACTGTGGCACATCTAGTTGCTCTTACTTAAATCTGACACCCGCTGAGCAAAGCCTAGTAATCAGTGATATTCAGCGGTCTTAAAGGGGAGGCTTGCTTCTGTGCTAGTCAGTGCATAGGACTGTGTGCCCAGTTAAATCTTTTCTTCCCATGACCTAGGAAAACACAGTACACTGCCAGTCAATTACCAGGCAGTAAAATGTTACAAGAAATACATGTAGGTGTGTTTAGGCCACACAATTTGTGGAAAACAATTGTTGTTACACGGCTGGTGAAGCTCGAGTCATGAGGCTGTTAATCCCTCTCATGGATGGATAGCATAATGCAAGTAAAGAAACAGAAATTAGCAGCATGCTGAAAAGGGGCATTTCCTAGGGAAACAGAATTCAAACCGAATTCAGAAAGTAATACCTGTCCATTGGTTCACTAGCAAATACATTATTCAAATGGCTAATTTGTTCCCCCAGCTTACAATACGCATCATGAAAACCTGCCCTATCTGATGGTGTGAACTCCAGATATAATTAGGATTAAACATTCTGATGGTGCCTTTTGAAAATATTAATAGTATACCCTGGAAAGTTTTGTGGAATGATACCTTTTAGATATGATTCTGGACTAGGGCAGAAGCAGGAACCATTCTGAATGCTGATGTTATTCTAAAGGACTGAGCCAATGCATACTGTGTGCTGCATTTTAAACTCAAAGCATCCCCAAGCTGCTGCACTCCTCCTGCATTACAGAAGTTGGCTGATTAAAAGCAGGCCTTCACATTTCTGTTTCTAAGTGCTGCCACATAACTCACTCTTCAGAAAAAAATGTGACCAGCTGCTAAAATGTCACATCCACCCAATAAAGAAATGACTGCAGCAGCAAGTCAGATTTTAATAGGGCACAAGAACAAGCAACTTGCTCAAAAGCAGAGGTCTTCCAGGAGAAAATGTATCTCCATCCATCTCACAATGTCTCCCTTGGAGTTTTAATCCGCTGGGTAACATTGCCAACAATTTACGCTGACAGAAGCTAAAGTGGCAGTTACACAAAATACGGCATCAAAGATCTGATACTTACAGGCAGCATGGAATAAACTACGTACCTTAACTACTAGGCTTCCTTATCAAGAGCACAATTGTGAGACGTCTGTGGGCTGAAGGCACAGCATATATCACTCTGTAATAGCAATCAGGGCTGTCTGTCTCAACCCATAACCCGCAGAAAAGTGAGCCCTTGTCAAGAAGATGGCATTAAAAAAGGACACTGCTGTCTGACAGGAAAGGTGATCACAAACATCAACTTTCCACCATCCAATTAACCCAAGCGCAGTAGATAGAGAAGTGCAAGGGCTGAAGAGGCTTTGGACAAAATTAATCCCTTTAAACTTGGTTTTACCTAGACTATATTTGTTTGTAAACTCTCTTCTACCCTTAATCATAAACAGTATTGTAGGGTTTCAGAGTGTTCCAAAAATACATGCCTAAAGGTATTATATGACTAAGCACTATATATTACTATATTTTCCTTTTTCAGTGTGGTTTTTTAATGGAATTCTAATAGAATCTAATGCATCCAGGGTCTATGTTCTATGTTCCTTTTGAAATCTATGAAACAGATTTCATGAACTGTATATAATATCAACAGCATATTGTAAACAAAGTAGTTAGTCTTCTTTACCAGACAATCAAGAGGCTTGAGCTAAGGTTCAATAGGCCCCCCCAATCAAACAAGATAATGAGGAAAATATAAGTATATGTAAACACAAACAGCGCCTGGATTCAATAACAGTTTTTTTCTAGCTTTTCAAAGCTTGCTTTTTTTAAATTGCAGAGTTTTTTTTTAAAGCAAGCATAACGTGGCTTTTGAGATGTGGCTGGACTCCAGCAGAAGGCTTTTCCAATCCTGAATCAAAGGGGTTTCCTAAGATTTTGAATGGGAGTAGAAAATACAGATTACAATATACATGAACAGTACGTGAACAGTATAGGAAACATATTTCTAATGAAAATGCCCTAATTACCCAAAATAATTTACTTCTCTGCAGATTTTAACAACTTTCTATGGCAGAGCTCTACTTGGTAAGGAACAGTGGAATATTAGACAGTGATGGAAAAAGAGAAGAGAAGCACACAGTGCTTTTGAACACACAGCTCACAAAAGGAGGCCGCCAACCAGTACCATTTGCATGTTGGAAAGCAGAGACAGAGAGAAATGACTTGCCAAAATTTTGCAGGAACCAGGAGAAGTTACAGGAACAGACCAAATAATTAAAAAGTCCTTTACTTCTTAGGTCAGTACCTTGTCATTTACATTACCTTGACTTTGCTGCCAAACATTTCAAACATTCATGTTTTACATACACATAGGATGCACTAACTACTAAATAAATTCACATAGAATCCTCCCATTTTCCTTGACAGCCTTTATATCTAGCTCAATGCACGTTTTTCCACGATCCGCTGTTGGGGGATCTGTCTCTAGTATTTTGTGGTGCCCATTTCTAGGCCCTTCAACGTGATCACCTCTACTCCCAGAGTGGCACTTGGCCCCTCCAATCCCAAAGGCATTTTTACGTTCATCTTCACCAAAAGTCAAAAGGCTGCATCTGAACCTTGTTGGAAACAGCACCTTACAACCGAGACTGAATTTTCCTATGGAGAAAAGATGAGAATTTTACTGAATCAAGATGGGCTGCTGGGAAAAAGTTACAACTTGGCTATTTGCATATTTGTTTTGTGTTGTGGAATTTGCTTACTGTAAAGCTGCTTGGCAAAGTGGTATCAGTCAGAGACCCTTGCCAAGTTTGTATTATGTTAGTTAGGTCAGAACTCCTGATGTCAAATTGAAACTTGATTATTGGGAATGGATGTCATACAGAAAGCTGAAGTACTTCCAGGATTAATTTTTTGGCATAGTAGGTGTGGGAAGAAGTAGAGAGCAAGGAGAAGATTAATGTCACAATTTCAGCTTCTGTACCTCTTTCTGATATCTTCTCCTCTGTACCTTCTAGGAAAAAAATTATGAGATGTGAAAGGACAACCAATATATCAAAGAAAACTGCTTTCTTAGGGCTCTGCTGAGAGCCTAATCCTATTGCAATCCCAGCTGCCCTTAGATGATGAGGGTCCTCTAGATTCTCTAACACTTTGAAATCACTGGGAGAGAAACACAAGTGAATTAAGCATGAGGATGCATTCCTTGACTCAGCTTCCCTCTCCTTATGGCCACTCACTCATTCACATTAGCTTCTGTGGGAAGAAGCTATGTTTCATCAGGCCTTCAGGAAGAGACAAAGGACCACCTTTACAGACAACCCTCTATTCGTAAATCATTGTAGCTACCCATCAGGAGCACTGGGCTAAAGGCAACTCAGGGCATGAGAGTTAAGACCAGTACAGGAACAGCCCTAAGACGTCTATTCCTCAGTCAGGGCAGAGTTTTTGTGAGTAACGTGCCAATGGAATTTAGAGCTACAGGACTGCTGTGAATTAGACTATACTGTTTGTGCTTATGCAGTGGAAGGAAAAATTTTCTTGCCTTTGTCCAGCACTCCATGATTTGGCAACACTCAGTAAATATTACCCAAGTACAAGAACACAGTTCCTCTCTTCATTCATTATTTTCTCAGCATGCTGTTGAAATTAATAGGTCAAACCCTGACATTTGTATTCAGGAGAAAGCCCTACAGAGGACCCAGATCTGAAAAAGGATTTAGCTTGATACTGTATGTTCAGCATAAATATCATAGCCTTTAGAAATCAAATTTTAAAGAACTGCCATTTTGTTTAGGGAAATAAGAGTAAGATGTGCCTTATCTCATCTTTTTGCAATGATATGACTATAGCCCCAACTCCCCAGCTTTTCTCCTTCCTACACAATCTACCCACCTGACTGGCTGATTGGGAGAGTCAATTAAATTGTAACAGGTTGATTGTGTGAAATAGAAACTGAAGGAGAGATAAAGGTGATGGATGTCTGTGGCCAGCTATTACGGGTGTTGTCTGTGGCTGTTCTTCATGCAGATGGAGGACAGTATTGGCAGCATATGGCATGGGAGTTTGGGCTTGGAAGGCAGATACAGCTGACTACTGATAAAAGGAAGTAAAACCAAAGCAGCATGGTGGCTAGCAAGCCAGTATGACAGATTGAACTGTTGACCACCTTCCTAGTTTCTGCACCTCTACACCCTACCCAGATCTCTAGGATCTCACCTCCATTCCTACTGCCTGCCTTTTACCTCTGCCTGCAAAGAGGGAGCCAAGAAGCCTTAGTCGGAAAGGGGCTAAAGCCAATAGCCATTCCGGCAGATGCAACCAGGCAGCAGCCAGTCAGTTGGTGAGGCCGGCCTGGGTGAAAGTCTCATAAAACACTATGAATACTGCTTGTTCCTTGAAAACCTTACCACAGCCTGGATAACTAAGTGCTTTAGAAAACGGTCATTTGGGCACTTTGGTTGGTGGGATACACAGAAGCATAAGGTGATGGAGATCAGCAGCTGTCCCTACAGTGAGACTCTCACTACAGCTTCAATGGTAAGTCACATAAGAGTGTGGCATCCCAGGCCTTAGAGAATAACAGGATACCCTGCACATCACAGAGTCACCTGGCCACTGCTGCCACTGAAGCCAAGGTCTTAATCTTTTGCACTAGCTGTGACCTAGGTTCCTGTGGGGTTAAAAGTTTATTGCCATTTCTTTTTCTCCTGAACAGTTTTAACACTAATCCTGGATAACCTTTCTTCTCACCTGGTTCTCCTTCTTGCCATATCAGAGTTTGGACTTGTTTCTTCTCCCAGTAGATTCCCTGTTTCATTCCTCTTGGCATCTTTCATCCTCTTCATTTAAGAAGACCCAAACTACACTGTAACAGGAAGGGGATTCTCTGAAGACTGGTAAAATCTCAGAATGATTTCACCAGACACTTTGTGATATATTTTCTGAATGTTTACATCAAAAGAGGAGAAGCTGGTTTTAGTTGACCTTCTTGATAAGCAGATATTGAATAGATCATTAAAAATTACCTGCTTTCTCAACCTCACTGATGGGCCTGCCTATGTCCATGCATGATAGTGTAAAGAGTTAGTAGCCACATCCTTTCAATGTCTCTGCTATATCTACGCTATGGATAGACTATGGCCTTCATGAACTTTTTAAAGGGCAACTACCAGCCAGCTCAGTAGAAAATTTAACGTTGCCAGTTTAAAAATAAATACACCAGAAATTATAATAGTGAAAACAGAGCCATTTACCTCTTAGAGCACTGGCTTTCACAGACAAAGAAATGCACCTGAGGACAAAACACATCTTCAGGATCCAAAAGATTATTCTGCAAATTGGTGTACAATGCTAGTGACACAGCCTTGTCAGGCTACAGTATAAAGAAAACTATACCAACAAAACAAAGCAGACAGCACGTGTATGGATGTGGGAGCACTTCAGAAAAAGAAAATAAGGAATGCTGGCGTGGATTCCCTGTGTTTGTAGCTATCTCGTGTTCTAGGTTTTCTTATATTAGAGCAAGAAAAAGGACCAGAAAAGGAGAAAATACAATGAAATAGGATGTGTCTGCTTTTTACAACGTTCCTGTTCATCTCTGTGGAATCTCACTGCTCCTCTGAATGAATATCATTATCCTCAAATTGCTCTTTACCTCCTTACAGTATTAATAATTGAAGACTCTCCTTCAGAAATCGGATGCAGTTTTTTGGGGAATGAGTAATATGAATAAGTTTATGCTGATCCACCAAACATCAGTCATGCTCCTGTACCAAAGCAGAATGTAGTGCATGACATAAGTGAAAGAAGCTCCAGGAAATTCAAATAACACCAGCCCGGATGCAGAGATAATCTATACTATAGCTTTAAGGCTGGATAAAACAAGCAGCTTGTGGTTCTGTATCATGATATCGTGACGGTCTTTTTTCACACTGGAACACAAGTTAACCTAATTACAGTCTCCCTAAATAGATGGGTACAAATGACAGCCTGAATGCACAGCAAATCCCTACGTCAGGGCTCTGAAAGTTTCAGAAGGGTTTGCACAGCTTCTTGCACATCGAGCCTCACACACTAACCGAGAACTGTCCCAGTGCATGAAAGGAGAGCATCAATGAATGGCCAGAATACTTCAGAGAACACAACAGCTGGTTCAACATTTCAATTTTGTTTTCAAAGAAAAATATCAAAGATTTCAAAGAAAGCACATTATTCCGGCTTTTAAACTTTTCAGATTTTCTGTAGAAAAATGAAAAATTAATAAAAAAATTACAGTGGTTTTATTTAATTACCCAAATTTTGTTAGAACATTTGAATTTCTAGACATACTACTTATTCCTCCATTTGGTCTTTATTTTCATCCTCCCTTTTCCTTTGAAGAAAAAAAGGAAGCAGAAAAGATGACAAAAGGAGATAAAGCAGAAATGTTTTTACAATTTATAAGCCTAAACTGCAAATATTTATTTTATCTGAAGACACAATTTTCTAAAACAGCAACAAAAGTTAGTTTCAGTGGAAAACGTTCAAACTCTAAAAATATGTCCAGTTAAAAAACGGCCTTATTATATTTATTTATTTATACCTTTCCCTCACAGTGAAATATGTGGGTTTCTCAAATTGGAATTACATGCAGAGCATAACCACTTTGAACTGGTAACTAGTAGGCTCTACTATTATCTTAAAAAAGACACATCATTATAATCTGTTTTAGTATACAGTATTTACTCAGTGCAGTCATGGCTATTGCTAAAGAGGCTGGCCTGCCTTAATCTCCCTGCCAAACTTTGGGCAGCGTTATCTCAAGAGACCAATAAGAAGAATGACTATCACAGGAGATAACATTGCTGCCCTTCTAATAAGGACTCTTCTTGACATTGAAGCATGAGCTACGTGGTGGCAAAGGAAAGTTTGTTGTGTATGTTTTATTCTGGAGTTTGTTCAAATTTTTTGGTAGCGTGAATAAAGGGTGCCTGAAAGAGAGAGCCCAGACATAATCTAAATGTGATGTTAATTCTTCATAGATTAAGTTAGCTTAGCATTTTCATACAGTTGTTTTCTGCTAGAACCCAACATTTTTGTCTGCCATAACTACAACAATGGAATAGGAGAAAAATAGTTGAATATAATTTCTTCAGGCAAAGTTATTTGGATCTTATGGTGTTTTGGTGCTTTTTAAAATGCACTTATCAATTCACTTTTACCATGATGCACTTTCTTCTTTCAAGTGACCGAGTCTTGGATTGTTTGGGGGTTATTTTTTTTTTCATATTGCACATTAAATGCTTAAAGATGCCACCCTAATGTAGTACGTTCAGTATCACAGTCAGTGTAACAGCTCTGCAACCTTCAAGGTGGTAATGGATGCATGCACTTCCCCCGGCCTTCAGGGCTACATTTCTTTCTTTCTTTGTGAAACTAGGTAGGTGGTTTCAAGAAGAAAAGGGAACATGAAAGCCTTGCCCTCTTTTCTAGCAAACGCTTCACCAACAGCATGATCTGAAATGGGAAGGAAGCATGAAAGAGGCTTTCCTGTTTTTGTGAGAAAGGTTAATAGCAATAGCTACATTTAAGAAAGAAAATAAAAAAACTGATGAGGGAAATCAAAAAAACAGCAGCTATGTCTCAATCTGGATCAAAGCGATAGAGAGGGAACTGTGCCAATTGTCTCCTGTGAAGCACCAAGCGTCTCCCCATTTTTATGGATGATTTTATAGGCGTGCAACATACAATACTTAATTAGTGTCTCTTTTTTTTTTTTTAAACATCCAACTGCATGCAACAAACAGCAATGAAAACTCCCTACATGCCATCCTCACTAGCCGATGAACCTTCTGGGAGGACTTCAAGGAAGAAGAGTGGGATTCAAGCCCTACAACCCATTCTCTTTTCAGGCTTTCAGGACAGATGGCCAGTGAGGAGCTCTAAATTATTCTCACTGCATACTGAAAACAGACTGGTTTTTGAGGATTTGCAATTTTCCAGCCGTTATCAATTGGGCTGAGATTCTAACTCATTTGCTGGAGACTATCAAACAGCTACAAAAGAACAGTGATCTTCTTTTATTACCTGTGTGGATTGAGTTCAACTGCTAACTAGAAAGGAAGGGTATTGTTTAATCCTGGCACCATTCCTTTGACTTCAGTGACGTTTATCTAGAAACACATTTGGCTTGAAAACTGTTGCTTTAAATTGATCCTCTGAGCCTTCTTAACCCTGTTAGCAGTTGAGGATTGGGTATACTGCATTATTTTCTGAGATTTACCTGTGGTTTATTTGCAAAAGCCACTTTTTTATCATTGCATTGACACACAAATGGAACCTGCACTTAACCCTGCCACATTTGCTAACTGAACACAAATCAAAGATTTCCACTCTTCATTGTCAAAAAGATGAACAATTTTCTGTCCAACTCAAACAGCCCTAGTATATCCAGATCAGTCACTTTCCAGAAATTATGTAAGCCACAATACCAGGTCCTGACCACTAACATCTCAGAACATTTCCCTCTTTTGACTACGGGTTTATGTGTACTTTTCTTGCTGTGACAATCAATTTTGAGAAAAACATTCTGCAGTTCTATTTGTGTATGTCACTTATACGTTATAGCAGAGCATAGTGCTTTCTATCTTGTATACTAGGGTAGGAACAATGATCTGAATTGCTCCTTCCTGAAGAGCCTCTCATAAAGCTATGAAAAGGAAAAATGGGGGAAATAAAGGAGGAGGCAGACCCACAAAAGCATCAACACCGTGTACCAAAATACTACTGCTAGCACAGATCAGTGCCTCTACTGGGTGCCTGAGATAGCTGAAAAAGAGAACAGATGCAATCACCTTGTGATCAGAGGTGAGTTTCCTGGATTGTTAAATCAGCAACTTTCCCAAGTGCCAAATGAAATATGTTTTAAATGGTATTTCAAAGTTACAGTTGGTTACATTTGGGCATGCTGACCTTAACAATGTCATGTTAAATATTTTCTTTTTAATTAAGGTAATAGCTAAGCTCTGAGAATGAGTATTGTTTTTCACTTCATTACTTTTACTGTTAAATGGAAAATAAGATATAGAAACAGATTAGCAAAGCAGCATGACAGAAGAGACCCTTCAGTTAGCCTGAACCGTCACCACAATACTCATGGGTCCAGACCCATCAGTTTTTAATGCTAGGCAGGCTGTGTGTGCAGGAGCCCTGATCTCAGAATTGCTCAGCACCCACAGTTCCAAATACAGCTCATAGGATCGACCAGCGTGCACCCAGTCTGACAGTCACGCTAGCTGGTCTCCACACAATACAGGTTAAGCTTCTGCATAAATACATGGAAACGTTTTTTTTAGCCGCAGAAGGGCAGTTCTGCAAGCTCCCTTTCTGTTGGCTGCTGGAGTGTTAACACTGAATCTTCTTCCAGCACGATAAAGGGAAAAGTTACATATGCCAACAATAACTTAGGAAGCACAGACAATAATCAATATCACTTACCGAAGTTTAACCAGATTGCAACATGATACAACATTGCTATCATGTAACATAATACTACAGTTTCACGGGAATGACTTAGATTTGAATTAGAAACTAAACTTAGTAGAGCTATACAGAGACTTTTGTAATAAGAAAGTCTCAAAAAAATTAAGATACTTCAACCTGGGAAAGTTTAAAATGGGAAAGAAAATACGAGATATACAAAATAATGTACAAAACTTGATTCATCTTTTCTGATTAACAGACAACTAATGAAACTAAGATTTCAATTCACTTTCTTTTTTAACACAATGCTCGATCATAATCTAGGCACATACTTGCTACAAAATATTATTGAGACCATTGCATTAGGAGTTAACATTCATACAGATAACAAAAGTTTCTAAGGACGCAATTTTCTTTTTAAGAAACCAAGAATAAAGACTCTTGTGCTCCAGAGTATATGATGAACTGATAGTGCTTACAAAGCAACTTTTGCAAGAGTCCAAACAGGGAGCTGCTTCCTCTTCTTGTGTTGGCTTTGCTTGGTAAAAGTTACTGGCCTAGAAATGCCCTTGTGGAATGGGCTGATTATATTTCTGCATTCAAAATTAGCATTCTGAATATAGGGGCACTTTTTACAAGCTTTCATCATGGATTTGGGTACTGTTTTCATAAGCAGTAAATGCTCAGCCTGATTTTTCAAAATTAGGCCCACCCATCTCAACCAAAAACAGAAGCTCCTTTACCGTTCATAATTATTAGAAAAAAGTGTTAACTTAAACAGTAAGACAAGTAAACAGCTTCCCTCATGCTCTCTTTTTGCAAGCATCACATCAGTCTCGCTCACAGGATTTATTACAGTTTAAGGGAGGGTCCCTCATTGGATCCATTCCTGAAAACACCGGTAGCACATCACTGCTCACCAGGTAAAGGGGGACAGCTGGCAGAGCATTTACTCCAGTGACTGCAAAACAGCAAGTCATCTGTTTTTGTGAAGGGAATCATGGCTTAATAAATGAATTGGAGAGCTGCAGGTCAGAAGATCTTAATAGTACCCCTTAGGCTGGAAGGGACTTCCAGTGTATTTGCAGGAAGCATAATAGAATTTTTGCCCCAATTCCTTTCTCTTTAAAATGAGAACAATGTTTTTATTAAACAGCTGTAGACTGCTCAGAGATCCCAGAATAGGCGAAGTCTAGACAACTGCAAACTTCACCCAAGAATTGTCTGACCTCTTACTGAAATATTTGCAGATTTGTTTGTAGGCTGAACAGTTCCTGATAGCAGGGTAGCTTGTTTCACTGCTCAGTCCACCCATTCTGTCTGCAGCTGTTCTCGGGGAACACATATAATCATCACATTTGTCACGATGGCAACGGTGATAATGATACCGTGTGCACTAATGAAAGGCAAGTACATATTTCACTTTCCGTGAGGGTTGGTGCTTGGGCAACATTGCCTGCCAGCTGTCTCTGTCCACAGCACAACCTGTAATTTAGTTAACAAAATGAGCCATTTCAGAGATCAATCATTATCCTGCCTGTCTTTACCCATTTACTGTTGCTGCCTGTGATAAACATAGTAGGTCTCACAAACAAGGTCTTTCTGGGTGGAAAGGATGGAAAAATCAGCATAGAAAAAATAGGACTCTTGTCCAATCTGATCTGCCTATTCAGAGCTTTTTACCATAGCGCTGGAACTTCTGCTGCTTCTCATCTCTAAAGTTCAGCAAAAGCATCTTGGACATACAATTTATTCTCGATTTTGCATCTTCACTTCTAGCTTCCTTGATGCTTTTACAAGGTTTTGTGTGGTATCTGTGTTCTGACCAGAAATTATCACTAAAAAGCTGTTTCTGCTTTACATCCATCATGTGTTTTCAGATCCAGGTGGATGCTATGGTTCAGTTAGTCTCCTAGCCAGATGAACATTTAGGGGTCAAACAGCTTCAGTGGCCATAAAGAAACAACGTTTGACACTATTGATGTTTCACCTCCCATTTACATTAAAGTTAAGGAAGGAAATCAGAACCTTTCATTGATTTAACTTTTCCCTCTGTTGATGGAATAGGTATACCCAGACCCTTCTCCTAATCAGTAGTGGGAACACTGCTCACAGTTCAATATTAGTCAAGTATAGAGCAATTCTGAGCATAAATCTCTCCACGTCATGGTCTACAGCTTCAAGTTCTTACTCAGTTTTCCCTCAGTGTTTGGCTAATGTTTGGTATTGCATCCTCCCTTAATTCAGTTTCCATTTATTCCACTCCTGTGTCTTCATCAACCAAAGAGAACTTGTCTCTTCGAGAAGTGCAAGGATTTGCACATCACAAGGAGGAAGTGGGAAGGAAGGTCTGGTTTAGCCTTGAGGGCTTCAGAGTACTGGCAGAAGAGTCCTAATCCATTTTTGGAGAAGCTACTCAAGTATCCCACTGTCACTGCTGAGGAGGGGTATGCATGCTCCCTGCTCTCTGAATGCAATCAACTTAGGTTCAAATGACTCTCCAGCTGATTTTGAACGTCTAGAGCCATAACCTAATCACAAGGATTTCCCCCATTAGATTTGGTCCTGAAAATGGTAACTTGGAAAGAAAATTTAACCATCTTCAGAATACAGTTCACACAAAGGTACTGCATTGGAGCACAAAAGGTGGTAAAGGGATGTTATCAGGTCTGGATTTTCCCTATTCAACACAACAAAAGCAATCATATGCTACCATTTCATGGGAGTGTTGTGCAGCTTACTCCGTAAATAGTTGCGAAGAGCTGTGATATCTACTGAAAGATACATAAATTGTTACTATATATTATCCTCAGAATAAAATACAAACTGTGGTGATCCTAAAAACAGTTACTTATGTACTTAATTGTTAAAGGCAAAGTTGATTTGCTAGCAAAATTATGCAACTTTTCATACATTATCCTACAGAGTACAGCCAGTAAGTACTGAAAGGTAACATATAACCCCTTTTTTTCCTTTGGGTTTTTTCTTCTTTTTGGAGGATATACATGATGCTTCTGAGAATGAGGTGCCTGCAAACCTTACTTCATTGTCAGGCAATGTAACAGAAATAAATGTCACAGATTATTAAAATACGGTAATATAAACCCAACATTCTTTCTATAAGTAAACAAATGTACTCTTTGGATTTACAAAGATACAACAAAACACCAGATAAAAGAAAACAGGTGTCAGCCAGAATTTCAAAGGGCCTTTTTAAAAAGCACTCTATCAAAAGACACTATAAAAATCATAATAGGAGAAAAAGTGTTGTAAAGAATTAGAAACTGATAAGAAAAGACAGTAAACAGAAAGGAGGAACAAAATTCTGTTTTTTTTCAATATGAGAAAGAAAACAATGGAGAAGTTCTGCTTAAGGAGCCCCATCTCACATAATTGTCAGCGCTGTGAAAAAGGAGGTGAACAACAAAGAAACAAATCTGCAGCTGGCACAAAATTATTTAAGTTATTTCTTAGTAGGAGCTCTATGGAAATGGTCTACACAATGGCAAATTAAATTTACTGTTGGCAGATGCAAAGAAATGCATGCTGAAAATAACTAATAACTGCATATATGCTGCTGAGTTCCAAATTAACTGGAAACGCCAAAAAAAAGGCCTCTGTATGTGTATCTCAAACTGTCAAGGTCTAAACTTGAGATACAACACGGGACAAAGATACTAAATGAGGGACACAGCAAAACCACTCAGGCAGAAAACTTTAAATACTCTGGGATTTATTGTGGATAGCTTTTTTTCTGAAACCTCTGCTCTGTTGTTCCCTATTTCTGATATAAGCAAGTTTGACATTAAAATTTGGCAGACACTGAACAGCGGCAGAACATAAATTAATCTGGGACAAAAAAGAAAGTGATATCCCTTAAAGGGATGGACTTTGAAAAATATGTCCACAGATACGTCTGCACGCGAGGAGGCCACTGTAGTATCATCTACCCTGGATCCTACAACATGTCCAGATGGACGCTGGTTAGATGAACCACTGGTCCGAAGAATAATATTCACACCTATGGCATTGCAATGCAATCCAGTTTTGCCCTTGATAGTACTTTGTCAAGATGTACATAGGCAAGGCGCATATTCAACCTCTTTCATTTTTTATTTGATTACAAAGGAGTCATTGCTCAGACTCAAGTCTTAGATTTTCCAGATTGTGACACGTCTCTGACAGATGGATGATTCACGTCAAATGAACAAAAGCCATGCACAGCCTTACATCAGTGTTGGAAAGATGCTCAAAGCACAAGCCAAGTGCGTTTATTTCTCAGGGGATCCCATTCCAGGCAAGGCAAAAGAACAGCCTGCTTGGCTTTGTGGGCGATGCAAACAATGGAGGCAGTATTCACATTGCATTAAGTGTTTTGTAACAATCTGTGAAGCAGAGAATATGATCCGTCAGAGGGATGGAGCATGTAGGAGGAACAAAAAACTTCTGAAGATTTTGCCAGCATCCATGGGTTAAATATGTAAGAAGCAGAAAAGGTTTTTAAGGAATGGAAGCTACAAAAAAATGACTCCTCCCCCAACCCTGAGAGCTCCCTACTGACATAATTAGACTAAAAACCAAACTACACAGACAGGGCAGCAAACTCACTTTGGGATGTGATCTAGTTTAAGTAGACATGGGGCTGCTCAGAACTAAGGTAGAAGAGAGAAAGGCAATGGGGCTCCTGTTTTTTCCTGGCCTTGTCGTTGTTACAAGCGTTTGTATTTGTGCAAATGTCATGCATTTAAAAATTCATTCCTTACCAGAGTAGGATCATTACATTTCTATCTGCCCCTGCTGGGATAAAAATAAGGTCAATGTGTCACAGGCAGGGGTGATCTCACTGTGTAAAAAGAAGGAATATTACTAACACGAAATCAGTACTGAGCCACACATATCCCTCTCGGTCCCGCACACTGTGAGAAGACGTAAAATTCAGAGATCAGAAAGAATGAACAAAAAGGAAAGAAGGAAAGAATAAATAAAATAATAAACATCCTTTCTTCACAGCAGTAGCCATCTTCAGGTTCTTATTAATACATCTAAGAGAGAGGGGAGTGGCAAGGGGAGAGGATAAATAAGCTGCACAAATGTCCCTAATCTAACCTCTGTATCTACTGATATGCTCCATACACAACCCAGACCTGTTTGGAATGACCATGTGTTTGGATGTCCTCTACTGATCTATGTCCCAGTCAGCAGAATGCACCAATCTAACCATTTGCACAGTTTAAATTAAAAACAACCTTGTGCACCTGGTGAAATTCTGATATGAAGAAATAGGCTTGGAAGACAGTATGGCTGTGGATGAGTTTAGTGGAGCGGGTAAGAAAGAAATAGGACATTTGACATATATATCTATATTGAAAAGAGAAAAAGGGCTAATAGCAGATGCAACCACCTTGCCTTCTCTTCATGTACCTCCATTGCTTCATCCAAATAACTCTTGTTATTAATGTACCAGGAGAAGACATTTCACATTTACTCCTTAAGATCAACCTGACAGCTTACCAGCTGTTTCTGTACTCTTCTTCCCACAATGGCATGAGTAATCCAAAGAGCGTTCTCACTTTCTCTGCTAGCAGCATGGTTACCTGCTGTTCGTTTCTCCTAGTCTGCTCCCTGAGCAGGGATGTACTCTCTCTTTTATTTCCCACTCACTTTGCAAGCCATAGGGTTTGATATCATATAAGCACAGCTATTACCTCTATCTCATCCTAGAAGTTCTCACGCTGGGAAAATAGCCTCCCATCTCTTATCTCTAATATCACTGCCCCAAAGATACATTGGTCTATTCCAGTACCTTGGCCTGAAGAAGAAATTTATGGGCCAACATACATTTCAGCTGTTTCCTTAAATAGTAGAGCAAAAGTACAAGTATTGAATAAGGGATAGACATAGTCAATTTGGGGGAAGGTGCTCATCTTTTATAGGTACCTATTGGTGTCCAAGAATGAAAGACACAAGTGTAAAGGGCATTGAGGGGCTATGAGTCTTGTACTCTTAAAAAACAAAACTCTTAGGAAAAAATACTGTAAGAAAATCACTAACTAGGACTTGAGCCAATCCTTGCAGATATGTATAGCTTATCCTGGGTTGCACCACATCACCCGAAGTCTGGAAGTCTGAGGAAAGTACATTTAGTATCACAATCAATAGCTGGAAGGAGACTTGAAAAACAGAATGACATGTGCCCCAAATTCTCTGGTGTATCTTGTGGGCTAACACCTGCCATGTCCCATTATATCAGCTTGATTAAAGTTAAGGGACCAGGATGTGTGCAGCCTTACTCAAAAGAAATTCCACCCCCTCTTTTTTTTTTTTTTTTTTTAGGGTATTTTTCCTGTTGCCTGTGCCATTCACTGTTTTCTGAGTAATTGTGTCTGTGTAGGCAAAAGGCCTGTGGGACTTGTTTGCCCTTCTGGCAAACCACGCAGGCATGTCCTAAAATGGAAAGCCAGACTTCCATTGTGTTTGCCAGTGCCATACAACTGGCCTTTTTGAAATGCTACAAAAAGAAAGAGAAACAGAGTAAAGGAGGATGGCAGTGCTTGCCAAATGGCATCTCCTGTCATATGCATACACTGGTCTGGATAGCCACTTGGGTGCAGCAGTAAAAAGCTATTAGCATCGGGATAGAAACAGGCATCCAACTTCCCCACCCACCCAGATGGAGGAAAACAGAGCACCTCACTGGTAATGGTTTTCAGAGAGAAAGGGATACAAAGCAGGAAACAAAAGAGGACAGACTCCAACACCACCTTCCCCCCCCCGCGCCGGTTCTTTTTTTTCTCCTCTCTCTCTCTTCTAGTGTCTAATCCATAAAGGAATCTAAATCTCATCTTAAAAAAAAACCCTCTGTTCCTGGATGCACTTTATAGACAATGCAGTATGAACAGAGGAAAGCACTGCGGTTAATAAAAAAAGGACTTTCCCATCTCATTTTCTGTAATGATATAATATCTAACATACCCAATAAATGGAGACAAAGCATAGAGAAGAAAAAAGGTTCAGGATTCAAAATGTGAGGCATAGGTATACCCAAGTTGCTTTGAAGCTTTTGACTGTCTCTCTGGAGCTCTCTTGAAATAAGGTAATAAACAAAATCAACACTAATACCGATACTGCTAATAGTAATAGTTTATCCTGTGGCAGAGCAAGAAGAGACCACCAAGAAAGTGGTCTCGCCACACTCAGTGATAGGACAGCCATCATAGCATAAAGGAAGTGATATATGATACAAGTGAGCAACACAATGGGATGCAGGACAGGTAATGCTTGGTTTCTCTTCAAACAGGACTTTGTTAGCAGTAGATCAGACAGAGAAAAGATACTGATGGAAGAGCCAAGGAAACACAGAGAGAGACAAAGTTTCAGAAGGAGGGAAGAAGCAGAAAAGAAATTTATTAAATCACAAATCAATGGAGATGGTAAGAAATTTTCAGCATTTTTCTTCTCCGCATAAGTTCTTAAAAGAAAACAGAGTTATAGAATAACACACTAAAGTTCCAACAAAATCCATATTGCAGTACAGTCACTATTATTATTACTGTTTAATAAAACTTTCTGTTCTATACAGACACAGCCCTAAGACCACCACAAAGCATTTTGAAGCACTTTGAAACCAGGACATGGTACACGGGTTATCAACTAAATGAAAGCACAAATAAAATTTGCAATAAAACATGTTGAAGCAATTTTGGGCCTGGGAATTAATCTGCCACCATGAAGTCAGTCCACTGGAAAAACTATTAGCTTGGGAAAAGTGTCATAATGGGAAAGTACAGGTTTAAATTTTAGGTGCCAAGTGATTACAGCCCCATCTGAACTGGGCCAAGGAAGCAGGGCTAGCACACCTTCTGCTGCGAAAAACACACAGATATTTAAAGAACATAAGCACAGTTGGAATGTCAGTTCTACCATCTGTCTTAAATGGATCATCGTCAACAAGATGGTACCACTAAACACCATTTTGAAGCCCTGATTTTGTGTCAGCTCTGAGACCAAGACAAGGGTTTAAGGTATCCGGCTTTAATGGATTTGAATGGTAGCTTCAGGATCTACCTACAGCCTCTAGAATGGTGTTTACTTTAGCTCCCTTCAAACTTACCATTGCTTGTTGGATTAAACAAGATTGCAGCCAAAACCAAATACAGCATCCAGTATTTATAATGGAAATTAACATGAAACTCACATTTACCTGTTGGGTTTTTTTTGTGTGTGTGTGTGTGTTTGGTTTTATCATTCAAGACCTGCCACAGAAAAGTAAACATCAGCATTTCACAACCAGGTTAAAGCAAAAAAACCAGTAGTGATGGAAGAAAGATAGGTGAACACAATGCTAGTATGGCTGACAGTTATGCTTGTTCCACCCAGCCTCCAAAAAGCTTGTTTAACTTGAGTAGACAGCTCATTACACCAACTTTATTCACAGAGCCAGGATCGCTACATACCAGAGGACAGCCAAGTCAAATTTTAATGGTCATACTTCTGAGAATGTGTCTGTTCCTTTGTAAAACTCTGTTTGATTTCAAGCCACTGGCCCCATAATTTGCCTTTTGCAAGGCACAGCTGATGGTTCCAAGATCATCTGTGGTCATTCTGCACTTTTCTTATGGCACTTGATTTTAGCATAGATTAAATTCTCCACAGCTGTAACCAAGTGTAAAATTTAGAATTTTAGAATTAAATAAAACTTCTCCCTTCATCTTCTCTTCAGAGAAATGAGAACATACTGAAAATATGGAGATGACAACTGACTGATGCCCAAATTATTAAATTGTGGAGGTTGTTGTCGAATGAAAATTCAACCCACTTTCATAGAAACTATTAATATTGATATTAAGTCATCCATCTCCTTAAATGGTTCCAGAAAACGTAAAAGTTCTCATTGTGTGTGGGAGTAAATCCTGTATGGGAGATATGGTGAATACCAGAACCTCACACCATGAATTGTAAATACCATGCTCACACTATGCAAGCATGACTCATTGATCTATCTGTACAGATGAATTGCACCGCTACCGAAATGAGATGGGATGTTATAGATCCTTAAAAGCACATAGCAACATCAAACATCACTTTAAAACAGGAATTGCTTACCCAAGCAATGTAGAACTTAATTAGAGCATAATCTGACCCATATGTCAAGCCAGAATATTTTTTCCAATTCAGTTCAAACTAGTGCTCCATCCCGAGTCTCACTGATACTTGATGTACTTGCATTTGCATATATGAACACAAAGCAGTACAAACTCTCTTTAGTTTTTGAACGCTACCAAGATTACAGACAGTTATGCATTGTCTACAGTTGCACATACACTTCAGTGCGATATGGAAGAGACGTACACAAGAACGGAGCACATCAGTAGTACAACGCTTTGAACAATCAGCTATCTACGGCTGAATGAGTTCTTCAATACCTTCTCTACATAGAAAGATGGGGTTTCTCTCCCAGCCTTAGCCACTAAGATTCAGACATCTTTTCAAAGTTAGTTGCCTAGAATCCTTCCATACTCAGTAGTGAATAGAATAGTAGCACTTCTGGAGTGAGAGTCAACCTATTTATTTCAATGGCATGATCTGCTTACTGGAAGTGCCTATCCCTATAAACAGAACCCAGAAACCACCACTGGGCTAAAAATGTAAGATCTCAGATAGCTAAGGATATGTATTACATTACAACTGAATTGTTTTTCTTTCCATAGCTCTTTCCTATTATTTTTATCCTCTGACTCCATACCAAAAGAAGTGTTAAAATCCAGCAGGTCTTTAGGTCCACTGTTTTTAAAGGAAGATGCATTGTCTCAAAATACATGCACCTCTGCCATCCTTTGCTATCACATAATGTTGCTTATTGACCTCAAGTGGCACCAGCCACATGCTTTCAGGTAATTATTTTAATTACACGTATTTGCCCCTACTTTTTGTAACCATCTCAAATACAGAAGTGTTTAGCTTTTTTAAAAATAATGATTATGCCAACAACACCAAAATGAAGATCCATAGACTAAATATGTTGGGAGCTATAAAGCACCCTAGTGAAATGGCAGCATTCTGAGTAAGAGAAGGGTGGTCAAGACACAGGTGTTGTCACCAAATCTGCCACAGCCTCGTTTTCTCCTAGCAAACCAGTCTTTGAATCTATTGTGTGCAACCTCCACCCTCCATAAACAGGCATTACAGCACTTGCCCATCTTGTCTTATTCAAAACACTAGGACAGAAAGATAATAACATTATGTAATATTATTACTGGAATATTTCCCTGGGTTTATTTTTTTAAATCCTAGTTTTCCATGTACTGCATTCTCATTAGATTTTGATGCAGTCAGCATCAAATTCTAAATCGCAATAGTAAACCTCATGAATCATTTTGGCAAAACCTTCCTTGAAGTGACTTTGAAAAGGTGAGAGAACTTTTGCTAGCTTTATCTTTGTCTTTTCTGACTTTGAAAACTGGCACCATCACACACTTAGCTATGTCCTCCCCCACTTGTAAATGGAAACATACTTAGAGCTAACTTCCTACCTCTTGCAGTTTGAAACTTCAAAAAATCACCTTCCTAATATGTGCTTCTAATTAAATTTCAGTCCCTAACCACAGCTGCTGTGATTCATGCATAGCCTGCAAGGTTCAGTGTTAATTAATGAGGGCTCTTTAAATTCTCTGAGCCAGGGTGTGGGAGGGAAATAGGGTGTATGCAAGACATGAGGATTTCTCACAGTTGGTTGTGGGGTGTTGTGATGCCCCTCTGGGAGGCAGCTCGATTACAGTATACATCCAAACAAGAATGAAAAAGGAGGTGGAGAACTGGGAACAAAAACCCACACAGTGTATTATTCATAAGCAAATATATAATTATGCAGTCTCATGAATTAGGGATCTACACTTTTAAAGAAAAACAGAAAAAAATATGTCAGAACGTTGCTTTGCAGTGTATTGGTTTAATATTCCCTTCCTCCTATGAAAATTTAGAGAAAAAGTGGGACATAGTCAACAGAACCCAGGGGCCTCCAGGCAATCCAGGGACAATTTCTGACAGGTACAAGCTGAGGTATTAATAAATTTCATGGAGTGTGGATTTCTACAATCCCTCTTGGGATTGCAATTTGAGGCTGCAAATGAAAGGACCCAGCGGCTCAGCATCTCTGCAGATAAAGAATTTCAAGGTGAGATTCTAGAGCTTTGCTAAATAAGCAAAGCAGTCAAGTCTGGCTCTCATGCACGTGAGTTCATAATCAATCACAATTATTATTACATATTTGTGTTACATACAGGCAGGCTGTCTGAGACACCAAAACTCTGTCTTCAGCTAAATGGCTACCAGTCTAGAACACGCCTACTTCTTACAGGTTGTACAAAATATTGAGCTGAGGAGGCTATAATTGGTTGCAGACAAGGATGAGCATTTGACCTTTGTCATTTGTGCTTCAGGTTTTGTTTTTTTTTTGCTAATTGCAATATCTTGCATCTCCAAAGCATCTTTCATCCTTTATGTGTGTTCTCAGCAATGCAGCACAGCAACTATAACAGCCCAGTATTAGGATCTGAAATTAAGTAGCCTATAGCTAAATGAAACCTCAGAAGGGAGATTTAGAAGAACAGAGTGTAAATTCATGAGGAGGGATTTGGCCTAGACTTTCACACTGCTGCCTCTTACAAAATATTCTTTGGTATATTTAACATTCCTGAGTAGTCATAGCCTCAGTCTTTGTTTTACTAAAAGACTGGTACAACAGGTGCACTGAAAACTACAATCCCACAGGTGATGAGTGTAGTGCTTGCAGTTGAGGTAGAATCGCATCCTTCCCTCTCTTTCAGACTGAAGCTTGCTGTAAAAACTGCAAGCCTTCGGTCCTCTGAGGACTTTAACTAATGGTGGATAGACAATAACCATAAAGCCTTTCAAAACACAGTATTTTTTCCTATTAGTAGAAATTCTGCATGGGATAAAAGAAAAAGAAAGATTTTTAAAGTAACGGGAGAAAAAAAAGATCAACATCTATCCCAATCTAGTGCTTACTGTTCCCTTGTTGCTGGTTTGGAAATCCCAACCCAGGGATACTCAATTTTTTTTTTTTCCCATGAGTGAGTAAGTAAGTAAGTAGCAGATAATTTGATCATGACTTTTTCAAGGCAAGGGTTGGCTCTGCCTCTGCTGGACTAGTCTGAGCTAGGTACTCCCTTTGCAGGGGACACACTGCAGCTGCTCACAGCATAAAAAAAAAAAACAGACAGACAAGAAGTCTGAAAGCAAAGCTGGCACGTTGTCATGGTCTAAGCAAAATTTATTTACTGCCTAGATCTAGACCTAAGCCAACCTCAGGAGAAGCCTTAGACAAACTTCTTCTTCAAAATTTCCCCTACGCAGAGACGACCGCTCCATAAATATCCCCAGACAACTGGTTTTCCTTTCTGTGGAGACTCTTTCAGGCTACAGGGTCTCAGCTCTGGTTAATATCTTTTGGATTTTAACGCTTGGGTCTTGCCTAATAAATCCAGAAACTGCAGATATACTGCCATTAGAGCCTTTTTTATTATTAGGGATGGCAAGTTGAAGCCAGCATGGGGTAAGGACTGATGTAAGGACAGCATGTTGTCTTCTTCTGTGTATGTCTCCAACAGGTGACAGCTATCACCAATTCCTTCTCAGATAATTTTGCCATTGGCAACCCCTCTACTTCCCCCAGAAGCAATTATAAACTGGCTAGTCTGGTTTCTTTAAGATACAAATGATTTATTGATACTTAGAGTTTAAAAGATGGGAGAAAAAGCTTTCACTTCTTTTCCCCAGTTTACTCAGAACAAGGTACCCTCAAGTCTGACCTCCTGGGAAAGCAGGATTTTTCTTTCAGCTAGATTGAAGGAAGAGTCCAAAAACCACATCGAGACTGGTGATGCACTGAATTGCAGGTCTACGTTGGTGATCCCTAAATATTATAGCAAGAGACACCTTTTTTAGGTGAAGTAGAGGAGGCGTGGTTTTGCAGAGCCAAACCAGAAGGGCTCCAGTCCAATTCAGCTCTGTAATCTCACTTGCTAGATTTGTCATGAAAATTTATGTTCTGATTTATCCCAGATATAGGCTCCTTACAAGATGGGGCTTCTACCCTCCAGAATCCCTCTCTAAATCCTTAGCTGCTACTCTTACTGGATTGTAATTTGAATGCGTCCTTCTACCAGCCTCTATGTCCTCCCTGCCTTTTTTCCACTACAGTTCCACTGCCTTTCTAGCATTTGTTCATTTGTTTCTGAAGAGAGAATCTTTTAACCCAGTCATCTATTTCAGAGCTACAATGATTCTGAAAATAAGACGAAGGTTACTTAAAGAGAAAACCAGATTCAAAGCACTAGAGAACATACGATAGAAAACCTGCATGGGTTGGAGGTTTTGCTTTGTCCTCATGCTTCTGATTCTCTGAAATACTCTTGGGTTTAGGCAGTTCAGATAACACAATGGAGAAAATGGCTTGTGCCTTCAGCTAGGTCAGTTTTGGTTTTCTGTACAAACGCAAAAATTTCGCCCTATATAGCACATAGGAGGGAGTTTTCTCACAAGTGATTCTGAGACCATATAAGACTATGATGGAAGCAGCATAACCCCTTGTAACAGTCACACAGAGTACTACCACTACCTGCTCCAAAAAATTATGCAACAGATCTGAGGTTTACCATAAAATGCTAAAATCTTTGGCCAGAAGCGGAGAAAGTTGCTTTACCATAAACTGCAAAGTACCTGTTCTGTCACTTCCTTTAGGGCCACTAATATAGCATTTCACAGTGCTAGCATTTATTTCAAATAAATTGAAAACCCATTTAAAATAAACTGTGGCACCCACAGACCTGAGAATATAACTCTGCATTCCTATGTCCTTGTCCACAATACTCAGCAGCAAGACACAAGAGAGCTTTCCCCTGTCCACCCACATCCTTTTGGTGTCACACAGCTTTTTTCAATGTGGAGAGGAAGTAGCATCAACGCTGGTAGTCTTTTTCTTCTGAGGCAATGAAGCTGCTGGACAGACAAATCCCCGGGAAACAGCCCCCAGGCAAATGCTCTATTATCCCTCAAGACAAAGGCAACAAAGAACTGACAACTCTATATATAATGCAATTATTTCCACCTTTAAAGCCATGTTAGAGTATCCTATGCCACATTTCATCCAGCCATGAAATTTTCAGCATGCGAGACTGTTCTCTATTCTTCCCTGGGGATATGTCCCTCCCACCTTATATGGTCAAATGGCCACTACAATTATGGAGGGAGACAAAACCATCTCAGATTAAAGAGGTCTCCAGAAAATCCTAGAAACTAATCTAACGCTTGTTTGAGGACAACTGTTGAAAAGAATGTTTGCCATTCTTTCAATATTCTCCACAATACTGTGAAATAAAAAAGAATAACTATATGACTGAAAACTCAAAGAGAAAAGTCAACGTGTAACAAGTGAATTGAAACCTTGGCCTCCTCACAAAAATACCAACAGATAATGAGTTTGTGTTTGTTTCTGGAATGCTATCCTCATAATTTTGTATTTGGAGAAAGGATTGTAGAAACAATGTAAAGACTACCTAAGGAACAGAGCAGTTGGCTTCCCACCACAAATCACTAATGGCATTTCTTTATTCAGACTTGAGATCATAACACTTAGAAGATCCTCATGTCAAAGTGGGATTAGGATTAACAAATCAAAACCTGCTTCCTAGATCTCAAAATGAACACGGCCATACTACCATGTGCGACAACATTAAAAGCAGAAGAAGGGGAAACTCTTCTAACCTTTAGTCTTAATGATATGTTAATGGATGCAGAATTGAGTGGAGTTATGGCTTCGTCCCATTACCTTTTTTTTTTTTGCTGTCAAAATGTAATGATTTGTAGTTTCAGGAAATTGCCACTTTTAGAACACCAAACAAATGTACACACAAGAAACGTAATAGCACTATACCTACCTTATCGGTAAGTTTTAGTTCTGTAATCAGTATTTCATAAAGATAATAGTTCACCACCTTCAGTACAACATCCTTTAAGAACTGAATAGTGCCCATTTATAATCTTTAGCTATAAGGATGTGCAAAACTGCAATACATCCTCTGCAACTGTTGATGATTATAATGATAATGCAGCCTTTTTTCCCCTACAAGTTTTAAAGGCAGCAAATACCAAAGTTATCTGTGCTTTCTAATTAGAATGCCAGTCCGGAAACACTCAAAATCATTTGCTTCTCACTTGCCAGTGACTTAGTAAGAAATATATATACACATACACACACATACATATAGTGTGTGTGTCTGATACATATTTTTGTTTACAGTGCCATTCCCCAGTCTTTAGTACATGCATACAACCCTCAATAGGTTGAAAACCACTGGTTTTACTTTCCAATCTCAGCTCTCATACTCCTTCAAGTATGTCAAATTATGCTGATAAATAAGCAATTCAAAATCTTCTCACTTATTACTCAGGCCTCTAATATCTATGTACAGATTGTTAAAAAATAAATTCCTTTCAGAGTCTTTGTTAAGAACAAAAATTAATCAAAGCAATAACTAGATTTTGGCTGAAATTAACATTCATTTACTTTACTGAAAGCTATGCAAATCTTACAATCTCCTTACCCCTCACCCCTTATAAGACCATTATTCCACCAAACCACAACCTTGTACAAAACTAGTTGTTTCATTCACAAGACAGAAAAAATTTGAGAAAAATAATTTGAACCCTGGTGCAGAACATCTAGCCAGTACAAGGGGCCCAAAACCTTGCTGGAATAAAACACACACTTTACCAAGTACTTTTACCTTCACCCACAAGGTCAGCAAATACTCCTCTAAAAGATCTATTTGTTCCTTGTACTAAGAGAATACTTCATTAATTAACATGACAAATACTGAGCAATATGGTCTGGGAAAACACACCATTAATCAATAAGCATTAGAATTAATAAGTTGAAAGCTTTGCAGCATCAATTGGCATTTATTTCATAGTTATGTTATTTGGCATCTGTTGTTGTTCAGGCAAGGGTTCTTAGGCAGTATCCTTATATATACAAGTTACTGCCAGTATGTCAGAGGGTCCCGTGTCACGTATGGCCCATGAGTTGTCCTGGGGGAAGAGTGGGTGCTCCACAGCGTGGAGGGGTTCAAAGTGACACCCTTACTTGTTCATTCACTTTCAGCATATTTTGAAATATTGCAGCTTACGTGTGCCTGGTTAAGTGGATTTATGGATTATATTATCTAGTTTTAACCAAACTAACCCTCACAAAATGGACAAGTGGCTTAAAAAGATTCCTGCAGAGAAACCACAGACTGAGGATAAGATTGATAATGTGAGCACAAGTGAACAACAAGAAGATGGCAGATCTGACACTTCTCCTACTCCTAGTATGAACTCTTCATCAGCTACATTACGAGGTAAAAACAGCGACAATCTAATCAGATCTGACAAGAACTGGCAAAAAAAATTTGAAATTATCAAGAAGATTATTTGAAATACGGATTTTCATCCATGGTCTTAACAATGAACCCTCCCCTAAACGTATACTGTGCCTTGAGATATTAACTAATGATAGTATGAAGCCACCACAATTAGCAAGACATTTAAAAACTAGGCATCCAGAACATGAAGACAAACTTCTAAAATTTTTTTCAGCAATTTAAAATCATGCAATATTCAAATCAGCACTTTACAAGACAATGATAACCGTTTAGCAGCAAGAGGTTTCTTACCTAAAAGCGAAAGAAAAAAAGCCACATACCACTGGGGCAACACTTGTTCCTCCTGCCATGATAAAAATGGCTGGAATAATACATGGAAAACAACATGGCGACAAACTAAAATGCTTTCCTTTGTCAGCAAATACTGATGGAAGATGCGTAGGAAACACTGCTGAAGATTTGAAGAAACAAGTATTCAAACAAATTACGAAGTGTGGGAGGTTTGTTCTGCGGTTGGATGAAAGTACAGATGTTTCTAACATGTCTCAGCTTGTGGTATATGCTAGATTGTTTCAATAATGAAATACAGGAAGAACTGGGGTTTTTTTATGAGCCACTAAAGGAAAGATATACCACACAATATATATTTTCAACAGTAAATGACTTCTTTAATAAAACCAATGTTTTATGGAAAAACTGTGCAAGTGTAATCATTCATGGAGTGGATGCTTTGACTGGAATAAAAAAAAATGGATTCCAGGGTAAGGTTGCAGAGATCATAGGCAAGCTATTGCAGCAAAGAAGTTGGAGCCAGAAGTGCTCTAAGTGCTACAGGATGTCATTGAAATGGTTCATTTTCTAAGAACAAGACTTTAAATTGGTAGAATCTTTACAACACTAATGAGATGGGGAGGGGAGTGACCATGAAAATCTTTTGTACCACAGAAGTTTGCTGGTTATCTTGTGGCAAAGTGCTTAAAAGAGCTGTCCAACTTAAGGATGAATTACATATTTTTCTTTTATAAAAAGACAAGTGTTCCAAATTTGCTGACCTTTTCTGGGATGACAAGTGGCTGTCACTAGTATGCTACCCAGCATAAACACGCTTAAGCTGTCCGTTCAAAGTAAAGGTGACGTTTTAAGAATGAGTGCAAAAAGGTTTACTGTTCTGTAAATAAATAAAATAATTATTTTAAAATACTGTCAGCTTTATCTCATCCTTTTTTAATTTCTATTTTTGTGTACATTTTATAATATACACAATATATTAGTACAATAGTACATGTATATGACATGAATAAATAAATACACATATATAGGGGGTGCAAGCTCAAAAACCTTTTACTGATAAGAACGTGAGATTCAAAAGCTTTGGAGATCACTGCTCTAGTGTAGGTAGGTCAGCAGTTAGAGAGTGGCACGTGATCCATAGCATGGTATAGGATGAAAAGTGGTTAACAGAGTAAGTGGTATACATTTTTTGGCATACAATAATGCCAAAAAAGGGAGAACTAGGGAATAGTACCTTGCAGACAGCCTGCAAGAAATAGTTGATTGAGCTGGTAGAGCAGCTGGCAAAGATCAACCCTGTGATAGAGCTGAGGAGGAAGCAGGGTTAAAAGGCAGTGCAGACTGGCAGAGCAGAGGGAGTAGCCTATGGTATGCACTTTATGCACTTGGAATCAGACATTCATACATCAGCTGTGAAATGCAGCTAAAGCTGCGCTGCTTGTGATGAGATGCTGCTGAAGTGCATTTCTATGAATGTTCTTTGCTTATGTGACATGATGGCTTTATCTCTGCATATAAACATTGCAGCTGCTGAAGGAGAAATAAAAAGAAGCTTCTTTCCAAGCAGTTGAAATCATATTTTTCAAGTATACCATTGCCTCTTTGGTAGGTCCTTGTGAGAGATCTGAGGAATGATGACTGAGCTTGAAATACTTCCTTGTAAACTGCAGAATTTCATCGTTAAGTTTCACTCATCATCCATCCTACGCTTGTAGTAATACTTATTTTACCAGAGATGGGAAACTGCCACATTCCTGCCTCACAGCTAATCCTTGTTGTTAAGAAACACAACAATTATTTACACACAACTGATCCCCTTACCGCAGTAAATGTACCCTTATTCACCTTGCCCTCAGTGGCCTTCATCTTATTCGATTAAAAGAAAAGGACTAAAAGAAATCAAGGACTGAGTATCCTAAAAGAATGGAAGGTAGTAGAATTAAGGACTGTTTGTACGAATGATTTTCACAAGTTTTATCTGAATGCACAACCATCTATATAAAAGGGATGGGTGGGTTTTTCCCCTTTTGAATATTCTTTGAATATTCTTCATTAGACACCAATCTCAGTTACACCAGAGCAAATTCTGAATGCAGTGCATGCTTTGTACGGCAGGGGGTATAAAGCAAGATCCAAAACTGGCCATACGTTTTTAAGTTAAGCTTTTCTATGTGGCAAAAAGATTATTAAACCCAAAACTACACAACATGAAATAGGAATACAGAGAATTCAGAGGAAATGCTTGGAAGCTACCATAGTATTAGATTCTGTTTGAGGTTGCTAAGAGCAACAAAGAGAAAGTGTAAGAACTATTGTATTCATGGCAATGTAAATTGAAAATAATAGCCAAATACAGTAATTGAATGGATGAAGCAGTGAGACACTTACTTTGTTACTGCCTTCTTTCACCAGCTACCTGCTTGTATACTCCTTTTCAGCTGACTGGGACAGCAGCTTTCCTTTTGGAACTAAAGTTGCTTTTCCTTTGGTGGTATTACTGCATGGCATGAAAAACTTGATAAAAATAGTCTTCCTTGATTAGTGCTGCCATGACAGTCTGGTCCCTTCTAGCTTGTTGCAGTCACCACTGTAACACTGAACACCACCAAAATACAGGCAAAAATCCATAGCTCGGGGCAGGTGAAACTGCTTTCATCTCCTCTTAATTGTTCCCACTGGAGGGTGTTACTAGTTCATCTTTGTCTGGCTTTGACCCTGCTCCTCAGTTTTATGGTAACACAGTAATGGCTATCTGGGACCTACTGGCTTGTCACTTTGCACATTGGCTACCTTAGACCTTCTGGGTCAAAACATGAGTAAACCTCAGACTTGCCTCTCCCTTCCCACTGGAACTAAAAGATCACTCCCATCAGCAGCAAAGGGCCCGTGACTCACTGAAGTACCATCATTCCTGTCAGAAAGGAGTAGTAGCACCTCTAGCAATGTATCATGCCCTTTACTATCTTCTAGGTCTTTTAGAGACACAGTACTAAGCCAGTCCTGTGATATGCCTCTAGTTTGTTTCTTGTTATTTCTCAAAGCATGGTTTGATTAACAGCAGGCACAGGTTCTAGAGGCAGAAAGGACTCATGTAGTTACACATGGTTCAGTTCTCTCCCTTTTACAAGTGTCCCCCCTTTGGTATTGTTTGGTATTGAGTATTCGAACATAAAACCAACACTGGCTTCCTCAAAACTCTATTCCACCTTTTAATGCATCCAAGGACCGGAGGAGAGGACATTCCCCTCTGAAATGAAAATTAAAACATGATTCTGTGCTTGCACCCTTGATCCTTTCTTCCTGGTTAAATCTACTTCATCTTCTCCAAGCAATTTTTCTTCAGTGCTTGCATTCTTCAGAGAAGTTGATTCCAAGTTAACAGTCAACATTTACAGGTTGTTAGTAGACAGAGCTGTCTGAAGGATAACACCCTTGCTCTTAGAACAGGAAACAAAACATCTCAAATACGATGACAGCATAGTTGTAGGTAAATCTGACATTAGTTAGGTATTAGACTGACATGAGATTGACAGGCATCTACTGGACACATGGTTATCTCACCACTGTATTCCCTTAACTTTTTTCTAACATATACTTTTGTGAACAGCACAAGAACTTATCAGTTGAATTATGTAAATTCTTTTCTTGTAAATGCCTAATAGCTATTTGAAGTGACTCTAATAGTTAAATTTCCCTGTTCAGTATTCAGCACATTAAAATTTCTGTTTTATGATTTGTTCATTAATGGCACTATAATAACTCAGCACCTCATCAGCTGCTCTAAACAAGCATATTTTTTAACTAAATAATAAATAATTCATAAATATTTATAATTAATAAATTAGAGAGCAGAAAGATCAATTGTTGTGTATGCCGTATGAAAAGGACGTTCCATTAAGGCATCAACGGTGCTGTTGGCTGGAATATTAAAGAAGAGAGAAGAGCTGTGTATTGGTGGAAATGTAATGCCTTCAGTCCAGTCTCATCTTGTATCAGATTCTGCCTCAGTTTTTTTACGTTATTTGTACTGATTCAAACCTGTGTTTCTACTGGATCTTGCCTACTTACACTTCCACCTGACCTCAGTCTAGCCTTCTGGCCAGCTTGTACACAATGTTTAGCCTTCTTGCAGATCTCCAGGCAAAAGGTTTCTGGACTGTCTATTCAAATGTTAGTATGTCTGAAATGGAGCTCCTCAACTTACCTCCCCAAATCTTTCCTTTCACTATCACTAAGCATCTTTTCCTATCACTTATAGGATTGTAACAGTCAGAAGGAAGTGTTCCTTCTACTCTCTCTGGCTATGCCTAAGTTGGGCTGCTTCCTTCTCTATACCTCCTTTGGAAATACTCACCGTGCTTCCTTTTGGACTACTATTAAAACTGCCTTTCCTTCTCAGTTAATACAATCCCTTCCCCTCCAGCTTTTCTGATGGTTTTGTATCTTTTTTTTTTTTTTTCGTCTTTTCCAGAGCAATACAAAATGCTTCTCCCAAGATTATCTTTGTGGGCCCTATCCTAGCCATATTCTCTCATGAAGTTTCTCTGCCAAGTTCTCCTTTCTTTCTGGAAAAACAAACAAAACAACCTACACCCCTGCAAGTGTTTCACCTCTAGGGTTCCTCAGCTCGTCCCATTTATTCTCTCTCATACCTGACACTACTACTGCTCTATTGCATTCCTCCACTTTCAACGCCACTTTCTACAGTTTTATTATGTTTTTCTCTTACATGTATCTTTGTCTTCTCTGACATCCCAAAAAACAAAGAACACAGCTAATTACTATTGGCAGGAGTCCTGCTAGTAGAAACAGGTCATAAGCTGATTACTTGACCTGCTTAACCTTTGTAAGTCTCCCATCCATAATGATAATAAACTGTATTAAATTCTGAATATACAGAATACTGTATAAGATCTTAGCAAAAAGCCAAGATTCTTCTGCCATGAGAGTTCAATTTTACCATTCTGCTCCAAAAATGTAACTATTTGGCTAAAGTTTTCTACTTCACTATCCACTACCTAAACACTCTTAGCATGTGCAGTGTTGTAGCTCTTTTCACTCCCCAAACCCTCAGATTTTTGCATGCTACAGATACAAGAGTTCATCACTGAAATGCAGGCATCTCAGTGGTAATATACGACAGTTTTTCAATAGACAGCAACACAACATGCAGTAATTCAGGGCAGGAAGTGAAGAAAATTCCTTTAACTGAATTCAGAGAGACGATGATATTACTTCCAGGCATAGATGTACTGGGATACCAAAAGTAATATCCTTTTATCTTGACAATCAAGTTTGAATGACAACATGTGGGCAAGTAGGTCAGCCAAAGCAGCAGTACAATGCCTGTAGCCTACATTTCTTTTTCCTTAGATGTAAGTCCCTTTCCATCCTTCTGTCCTCTCTGCTGCTAATGGGGGGGGAGGGGAAAGGATTTCTTGATGCAATTCTGAAAGACTTAAGTAATTAAACTTCAGCAAAATGGAATAATATCTTTCCAATTATGTTTGTCATCAAGGAAACTTCAGAAAAAAACCACAAAAGCTAAGATATGCCTCTAATGTGTGAACAATCATCTGCCATCAGTCACTGCCATGGATTTACTTCTATCCTTGATTCTTCTGACTGACTGCACTAGACTTAACCTATTACATATTTAATTGCTATCTCTCTTGGCTTCTGTACATCTGTAACTCACCTTGAAGCCACCTAGTTTCGTACCTTGGTAAGATTAAGTCCCCATGACTGTTCATTTTCTCATCTATCACTTTCCAAAATGATGTGGTCTAAAAATATTTATTTTTTTAAAAGGAAGATCCAGTGGCTCCATTTGCACCTCCTATTTTTTGCCTAAAAGAACACAGGATGATGGCTGCCCTATTCCTCTCAGCTGACACCAACACAAATAAAAAAGTAGTACACTTTATTACAGTTAAAAAAGGGAGGTAAAGGATAAACTCATACAACAGTCTACATCGTCTGCTAACAGCATAGGATATTTTAGATAGTACACTTTTGCAAGGCTTGTAAGAGCAGAGCAAAAGAGGAACAATATCATACTCTCTTAAGATGTCTCCCTAAGAGCCAGAGATGAAAAGATGCCAGCAACTGCTACACGAAAGAAAACTGCAAATAGTCACATAATAACTGTATGGCTGACAATCTCTTCAAAGTACCTTGATTAGCATCTCTTCAGGTCCCAGCACTGAAGCATCCACAGTATGAAGATAGTACCAGCTCTGATCACCAGCACAGTTCTGAGAACAAGCCTCAGAGACATTCAACCTCCTTCTTACTCTCTTGAGGTGTAACACCACCCACCTAGTGGATGAAGGGAAGGTGGTGGATGTAGGGTTTTTTTATTTTCGTAAGGCTTTTGATACTGTTCCTCACAGCATCCTTCTGGACAAGTTGTCCAAGTGTGAGATGAGCCAGTACGCAGTGTGCGGGGTGAAGAACTGGCTGAACGGCAGGGCTCAAAGGATTGTAGCGAACGGGGCTACATCTGGCTGCAACCGGCCACCAGCGGTGTTCCTCAGGGCTCAATTCTAGGGCCAGTGCTGTTCAATATATTTATGAACGATCTGGGTGCAGGAGTTGAATGCACCATTAGCAAGTTTGCTGACAATACCAAACTGGGAGGTGCTGTTGACTCTCTCGAGGGGCAAGAGGCCTTGCAGAGGGATCTAGATAGATTGGAGCATTGGACAATCATTAATGGCATGAAATTTAACAAGTCCAAATGCCAGATTCTGCACCTAGGACGGAGTAATGCCAGGCACAAGTATAAACTGGGAGAGGAGCACCTAGAAAGCAGCCCTGCAGAAAGGGATCTGGGGGTGCTGGTCGACAGCAGGCTCAGTATGAGTCAGCAGCGTGCCCTGGCAGCCGAGAGGGCAAACCGCACCCTGGGGTGCATCACACACAGCATAACCAGCTGGTCAGAAGAGATGATTATCCCGCTGTATTCAGCGTTGGCGCGGCCTCACCTTGAGTACTGTGTGCAGTTCTGGGCCCCACAATTTGAGAAGGATGTCAAGGTCCTTGACTGTGTCCAGAGGAGGACAACAAAGCTGGTGAAAGGGCTGGAAGGCACGTCCTATGGGGAGTGGCTAAGAACTTTGGGGTTGTCTGGTTTGGAGAAAAGGAGGCTGAGGGGCGACCTCATTGCTCTCTACAGCTTCCTGAGGACGGGAGGCGGAGAGGGAGGTGCTGATCTCTTCTCCCTGGTATCCAGTGACAGGACGTGTGGGAATGGTTCAAAGCTGTGCCGGGGGAGGTTCAGACTGGACATGGGGAAGCATTTCTTTACAGAGAGCGCTGTCAAACACTGGAGCAGGCTTCCTAGAGAGGTGGTTGACAGGCCTCACGCCTGTCAGTGTTTAAGAGGCATTTGGACAATGCCCTTAATAATATGCTTTAACTTTTGGTCAGCCCTGAAGCGGTCAGGCAGTTGGACTAGATGATCATTTTAGGTCCCTTCCAACTGAAAATATTCTATTCTATTCTAACTGGCATGGGAAAATGGGAATTTGGAGTAAATCAGCTTTATTGCAGCATTTTCCTTGCCTATTCTACAATTCCTCTAATTCCCCAGTGCTGTCAGGTTACTCAACTCTATCCCCACCGCACATGTGGAATCAGACTTCCTCAAAGTCAATGAGACTAAAGTTTAGTAAAAGTACTTTCTTAGCAGCTTGGACATTAGTTACAAGAAAGTATAAGCCAGAGCTTCAAGACTCAAGCACTGAGTCGCCTTCCTGTTGAGATTCCTGGGAAACAGCTAAAGGACTACATTCATGGAAATAATTATGTTCTTGTGG
The DNA here is from genome assembly GCF_965638725.1 of Aptenodytes patagonicus. Taxonomy (NCBI): domain Eukaryota; kingdom Metazoa; phylum Chordata; class Aves; order Sphenisciformes; family Spheniscidae; genus Aptenodytes; species Aptenodytes patagonicus. Next base: position 49,233,342 of record NC_134955.1, on the reverse strand, counting down.
TATTGTCACCAACAGCAGAGGTGAGAGGACTATGACATTAAACATTACAGACTTTGTCTTTTGTCTTATAAAAAGGGTGAAAAATCCCTTAATCATCTCCAAGCATCACTACCCTACATCACAAACATCAAGAATTCAGGTGTCAACTTGCCAAGAAAGTTGGAATTAACTGTTATTCTTTGCATTCGTGGCATAACTGTCATTCTGAATAACTGTTATTTCTTTTTATTTCTAGTTTCATTCACCATTATATCTCCTATCCTGATTCGCAAAATACTAATCCTAGAGGCAAATGACACAATGGAAGCCAAAGAATAGGTAAGGAAGCAGTTGTAAAACTAGCTCTCTTTAACCCTTTAACAGCATGGAGAACGAGTGTTTAAAACCCTTAGAAATATCAGTACTTACTGGTCTTTTGTTTGCTTGTTTAGTTTTTCTCTAGAACCTGAGGAAATAAGCTCATTACGGTTCTGCCATACATATCTCTTTCCCTCTTTGCAACTCTTCTTTCACGTTGTCACAGTTCCAGCCAACATCTGCATTTTTCTTATCTTTGCCATATCTACATTACATTGTAAAGGCCTTCAGGCTGCAAACACAGCTGATTCATTGCTAAAAGCTTGTCTATGGCTCACTTTCTTTTCAGCAATATGTGCCTTTCAATAGTATTTTGAACAAAATACACACTACATAAATAAATTACTTAATCCATCAAAAAACTGGAACAAGCCAACTAGATAGGAGTTTTATCTGATAGTTTTTCTTCAAAGTAGATTTTTAAAATCTCTTCAGGAGAGTATGAAAACAGATGGGATACAAGTAATTGTAGTTCCTGGTCAAGCGCTAATAACTCCTGAGTGTTTCACGAGATGCTTATTGGAAATGCAAGGAGCAGAACATGCCATGCGATCGGTTAACTCCTGTTCCTTCCAAGATACAGGATCTCTTCCCAAAGAGGCAGACATCAAGCTTCTCCTTTCTTCCTTCAGTCCCTTCCTGTGTGAAACTTGGTTTTGGTTTTGTTTTGTTGGGTTGTCTTTTTTTTTCCTTCCTGCCTTCACACTTATTAATGAAATTTATTATCGATTTCCTGTTTACAAACACTGGATTGAAATAAGAATATTCCAATTAAGTGTTTATGTACGTGGCTCAATCCCTTCTGTCCGCTGTAGTGAGAACAGTCCACCTGTCTCATGCGGTGCACAGCTAAACAACTGAGCACAATCTCCTTTTGATCAGAGGCTGACACCTTTGGAGTGAAAGGCTCAGAGACATTCTGAGTGACACTACATAACAATATGGTAACAAGGTAGTGACTGCATACTACTAAGATGATCTTTACTGTGATTTTTGACTGGGTCTTTCTACACATTACAAATAACATACAAATTCAATTTCATAGCAGCAAGTTTGCACATTTATGAAATAACGAGTTGGTAATAATACCCAAAGTTAATAACATTCAGAAGTGCACTGTATTTAGAGCAGTGTGCACGTACTCTCAGTATATACTTCTCAGTATATAATCAGTATAAACTTCTTGCAGCAGTAAACGTTGCTTCTAATCCTGTCCCCAATACATACTGCTTGTGGGAGTATGTGTAATGAATGGGAACCATTGGGGAGCAGGCGTTTCACAGCATGGTGATGGGCCCAATGTCCTCATAAGCAAATGTCACCTGAAGGTTTCTAAGACTTGGCTAGATAAAGTCAGAGCTGACCTGATTCAGTGTTGGTGACAGTCCTGCTCTGATTAGGAGGTTGGACTAGAGACTTCCACAGTCCCTTCTACCCACAGTTTCAACCACTCTTTCATTATCTCTTCTGAGTGCAAAGGATTCCATAACACATTATAACTAGGAACAATTTTATCACATCAAAGTAGCCTTCTTTGTATGACTAGTTGCTGCATCCCACCCCAAAACATGACAACACTACAGCAGATTTATGGCAGGAATCCATCCTCAGATGGAAGTGAAATAGCATTTTTAGGGATGGATAAATTTTGCTTACTGCAAATACGGTGCTCCATGCCTAAGGCTAAGAACATCTTTTCATAGACTGAGATAGTAAGGACCTCTGTTCATTTTTACTGTTTAAAAAAAAAAAAAAAAGAGTTCTGTTATAGTACAAGAAAATGGTATGTTATATATAATATTTAATCTGAAGGAAAGAAGATAATGCACTGGAGTCAAACCAATCGCTGCAGTGCCTTGGTGATTGCCAAAGGAAAAATGCAAGAATACCGACCAGTTTCAGTGTTGGCTAGCTCTTGAGACAAGACCTTATCATTATTTGTGACAGTAACGTCAAAAAGACCAAGCAGAAGAGCTAGGTTTTCTCATTTTCTTTGGCCTAAGCCAGTATCTGCCAATCTAGCCTACACCCCATTCCCAACCAATTATCACCTCTTCCTGTCCTTACACCATGGTGGTGACGGGGTGCTTCACACTTCATTTACAGTCCTAGGACCCTTACTGACAAACAGTGCCTTATTAGTTGAGATGCGGTCTATATAATACACATTTTCTGTATTGCATTTCCCTCGCCATAGCCTCATTCTATCAATTTTTCCTCCTGCAGTCCATCATGCACCACATAGTCCTTATTAGGATTTTGCCCTGGACAAAATTATTCAGATGCAATGTATAGATGGAGATAGAGCCACATGACTAAATGCTAGAGCCTTTAGTAATGAAATCCCATCAATGTATTATGGAAATCGAATGCAACCTGGTCACTGTTGCTATTTAATGTAATGTTTCACTGGGTACAGGAGAAGCAATTAGACTCTTGAAAATTGTGCTACCATCCCTCATAATAATCATAACGATCACCAGCAATGCAATATGTGGTGAGACTGATAACTGATTTTGTGTGCAATCCCTGTAAAAAAGCAGAAAAGAACCGAGGAGATTGGAGGACAGACAGACATGTGAGGTGGTAGTGTTGTGGAGATGGAGTTGAGGGGGCTATGGAAAAAAAAAAAAAGCAGTTAAGAGATTTGCAGCTCCTAGTTCAAATTTATACACCCTTTATACATCACCCTAATTAAGTCAAACCAAACCAAAAGCCTTGACCCAGACACTACCTCAGTAAATATACAACATTTGAATAATAAAAGTGCCAACACTAACAACAGAAGTTGATCACAATATACACAAGGAATGTAAACTCAAGGCCTTTCAAGCAGCAATGCCTTGATGTAATACCAGATTCTAAGTATTCACCCTGTAAATCATAAAGGATCTTACTATTGAAAGGTTTTGGAACAGCATATGTAGTACAAGCAGTGGAATTTCCACTTCAGTATTTTAAAATTAAAGTGAACAAAAGACAAATAGAATTAAAAAAACCCCTCTAAATGACTAATTTGTTTTGCAAGAGAGGGACAAAAACCACTGAGAGTCATTTCTAGAGAAACAAGAAAACAACAGAAAAAAAAAATTGCTTAAGATTTACCCAAGATGTTTGTAGCAGTTTTGGACATAAGTGGATGACATAACTAGGAAGGATTCAGGTCCCTAGTGAAGGCAAGATACCCAGGCTGAGAAACACATCTGTGAAAGACTATCTATGGCCATTATGTGCTCCAAACCTTTCTAAAGGTCTCTGCATTAATTGGTCTTTCTGTTTACACTCATAAATAAGTGAGTAGCAGTCCTTCCGCAGCCGGATCTTGTATATACACTTTCTCTCTGCGGCTTGCGTTGGAGTGAAATATTTATTTCAAACAGCTTCACTGCATTTCTTCCATCTGAAATAAATATGAGCGACTCTGAAAGGTGAAAGTTTGAAAGTTTCAAACAGGATTAATTCAGTGACGTAAGACAAACAGTTCTAGCAGATTATGAGACACAATTTACAAAGCATGTAAGAATGCCATTAAAGCTAGTTATGGGACAGCTAACTAGTGATTTCATAAATACCATACATATAGCCAAGGGACAATGAAGCATGGGAGGGCACATGCAGATGCAGAAGCGTATATAAACATCTGTTCATATCTGTTGCTTCCAGAACAAAACATCAGGGCTTTTCCTGGAAGATTTTTTTAAAATAAAAATTAAAAGTTAATTGCTTGTAGCATCTCTACTGATGGACAGATGCATGTTACTCTAAAATTATTTATCTTGCTCCCAGGAAAGGTGCACATAAGCATTATGTGAAAATTTAGCCCTGGGGGGACAGCTATACCAATTCATCGTGGTAATTGCAGTCACAGTTCCTATTTCATCACTTGTAGTCCACTCTGTTCCGAGGAAGGTGCAAGAAAACTGCAATCAGTTATCCCTCCCTTGGGAATGCCAGTTTCTAACTGATCTCTAGATTTTAGCTTAAGTTACCTTTTCTCATGGTCTTTTTAGACCTTGGCTAATATGAATAACTATCTAGGAAAGCTGTTCAAAAAATGGTAACATTTGTGGTGACAATTTTCTAAATATACTGCATACATCCTGTTGTCGGCCTCAGCCATTTACGTCTCCTACATGTACTACACACAGCCAGACCTTGAAGGAGTTCAGTGTCACTGACCATATAATGAAAGCTAGAAACAGGAATTGGGAATCAGAAACACATTAAACACCACAGACTTTTCATCCTTAACTGAGGCTTTGTATCATTCCCACTGTAGCTAGTAGAAAAGTTGACACTGACTTCAAAAGTACAGGAGTTGGGACTGTTACTGGTATTATGAGCTCCCGGAATTGGAAAATAAAGAAGGATGGAGCCCACTGAGACATCAGAGGTGACTTTCTCAAATGTGATTTACTCTAGTCATTCTCTGTTTTTGTTTAGTACTTCTTTGGGTGTGCTTTGTAAGGCCCACAGGAATTTAAAATTATTGGCCTTTACCCTGACAGCAGGTGGCTCCTAAATTCTCCGAGTTTTCCTGTTCCTATACACTAAGAATGACAGAATGCAACTTTTGGTTTCAATGTTTCCGATTCAGGAATAAGCTCTTTCAGGGATGTCTGTGTACATTTTGTGGTTTAATGATTAAATGAACATTTGCTGACAAAAGTTTAATAGAAGTGTAGCAATTCCTTGTATTTACAGATCATCTTTTGCCAAACATCTCAAAGCACTCTATATAATGTTCATGACAGGAGCCTTTTAACTGTGTTTTGAAAGAGGTATCAGGACTATTTTGCAGAAAGGGAAACTGCAGCACAGAAAAAAAATTAAGACCTTTCTAGGCAATATGTTCAAAACTATAAACAAATCTTATAATTCCTAAATCTTGTCTTTAATTACCAGCCCATTGTTCACTGACACATCAGATAGTTAAGGTTCTGTGTCACCTCTTCTTAGAAAGGTTGCACTGCAGTAATTCAACCAAGTAGCACTGAAGCATTGTAACGTCCCCTCCTTAACCTTTCCCTTCTGCCTGCCTGCCGCTGATTCATACATAATCTACTGATGTCTCTTTCTGCCTTTTGGCCTCCTGCTTGACAAGCTGGTGTAACCCATAATTTTTAGCAGACAGACTGACAAGAAACAATGGGAAGGATCAAATATGCTCACCTACATTTAATTAGTCTTCGACATGACTGCTTCATGTGCGAGCAAGGAAGGTTCGGAAACATCGAACAGAACAAAAGCCTCAAAATAGATCTGCATTCTTAATTTACTGCTGCCATCGACACAAAGGCTGCTGTAGTGAGGACCATCCCTGCACTTACAGGTCAGAACAGAATCTCAGAAGTCAGAAATGAGCAGATGTAGGTAGTCCATTATTCTAAAAGACCAAGTCATATCATTTCCCCAGCTCATTGCTTTTTCACAGCTTTATATCCTATAGCTTCAAATAACTTTACTTCTCATACCGCACTTCTCAAGAGCCATTCACATTTACAGATGGGGAAACTAAGGCCAGAGAGCAGACAGCTGTGACAGATGCCCAGAAGAACATACTGCAAAACAGTGGCAAAGATGGGTCAGTTCAGGAATGCTTGCTCACAGTCCTTGAACCTCAGTCCATTAAACCTCAGTGGATTCTTCAAGCTACAAGCAGAACTTATACACCACACTAGGTCACTGAAATAAACACTAAAAATGAGACTTGTCAGTGAAAACTACAGTTCTTGAGGAATACACGTCCTATTTCTAAGCTGGTCTAGAGGACAGATCAATGCCAAAAACATTTCTGTGTTACGGCTCCTGTTTAGTTTTCCTTGTATTCTGGTAGCATATAAGCCTTCTACTAATCACTTTTCGCATTAGAAACAGATTTCCAGAATGACTGGGATGGAGATTTGCCTGATATTTGCAGCTGTAGGACCCACTGCTTAGAAAAATCTTGGATAATTTTCAAACCACTTCTCCTCCTCCCCCTTCAATTAGTCTTAATTTACCTCTGTCTTTTCTCCCTGTACTCCCACTCTTTTCATTCCCGCACCACAACCACTTTGGTTTTGATTAGGTGGTGATGATGGAGAGAGTATGGCTCTGCATTTCAGCAAGACAATTTTGCTTCAGGTAACAAAAAGACATTTGCTAATTTCTCTCTTGAGTGGGTCTTGGAGACTTTCCAAGGCTCAAAGAAAGAAAGTCTCGTTAACTACTTCTGCAGCATACAACTGTTACAAAGCTTCAGCTTATAGTTCAAGGCATTTTTATTATCCACATTAGGCAATTCTTCCATCAGTTGGCACTATCTGCCAGCAAGAACATCAGAGCACGTTTCTCCTGCACACCTCTTGTTCCAAGGTTTGATGTAATAGCTGGCATCCTCTCCCTCTCTTTCATGCCTGCCAGCAAAAAAAACAGTGCACACATGGTACCCTTCCCCCACCATCACAGTCCACCTGCCACAGAACAAAGCTACTGTGGTGCACGGCTGCAGACACAAACACCAAGACCAAACCTGACAAAACAGGGCCAGTGTGGGCACTGCTGTTCAGAAAGGGATTGCTGCTCTCAGAGCAAGGTGGAAGCAAGCAACCAAGCCAGCTTGCTCCCTGAAGCATCCTCCAGGCCACAGCTGCTTCCACGCATGCACCTAGGATGTTGAATTTGAAGGAGCCGCAGCATGGGCCCTGACAGCGCTGCCTGAACACACGTCACTGATGTCTGTTCATATTTGCACGTCCTCAGCTCACTGAAGTCACGCACAGCATTCAGGAAGCCAGCTGGATATTGCCTACTGACTACAGTTGGATCTGAATCGTGCCCCTGCTGAGCAGTATTGCAGTGGCAGCCTTAGGAAGAGCAGTGACAGGGCAGCTTTTAGCTGAGATGGTGAAGCCTCACATATGACACAGAAGGACGAGCTGGGAGTGTGCTAGGAGCTTAAGCTCTATGTCTCTCTGTGAGGACTGCCACACTGAGTGATGTGCTACAGCTGCCAGCCTGCAAACAGCTCACATGTTTAAGCAATCAAGAAACATTTATCTATTTAAATAATAACTGCCACCCAAGGATATTCCTTTAGCAAGGGTAAATACATCCTTACTGGCAAGTTCTACATAGGGTAACTGATGCACCATGAAGACAGGAGCCAACTCACTGCCTGTGCAAGGCAAGGTTATTGTGTCGTTAGCCCAGACAGATACAGCTTCTGTAGCCTTAACTGATCCATTAAAGACTATCTTGGAAGAGAGAGAGTGATCTAACCTGGGTTCTGTAAGGGTCTGTAAGTAGTCAGAGGAGCTTCTTGCTATTTGTAATGGAAATTATTTTACCTGCATGTATAAACTTCTTTCACAGCATCATTAGATACACCTGTCTATTAATTGATTTGGCTTTTTTTCAATCCTCTAACCCTACTCTAGACCTTCACAGAGCACTGGGGTATGAGAACTTTTACTTTAGCCCTTACTACTCCTTTACAACTGGACACCTTCCTCTCTTCCTTTCCTCCCTAGCCTTTTTGTTACTGTGCACCAGCAATATTAAATTTATCAGTTTTCCTGTATACTTTACATTGTGCATGTCCTTGGTTTGCCTGGAGTTTTTTCCACTGTAGAGTAGGAATTTCTCAGCTTGTTGAAGAGGTCCCTGGTGGGGCAGCAGAGAGGGAAGACTACTAACAGTGCCAGAATAGGCGTGTCCCCAGACAGAGGATGATGGTCCCATGACACACAGTGCTTTTACTAATAATTTGGCCTTCAATTTACATTGAGACAAGAGGAATGTGCTGTGCCTTTTAGCTCTCTGCAGTAAAGTCCTGCTTGAGGAGTCAACTTAGGAGCTTTCAAAACTCTTCATATACCTTCCTTATTTGATAATCATCATCCTAAATTGTCAACACCAAGCTTGCTCTTCCATCCTCATAAACAAGACTTTCCTAAATTATCTACTTTCTCCTATCATGCTCTATGGCTAGAAGGAGAAGCAGAATATTACAGGAGAAGGAAATATTTCCACAAAAGGGAGGCAGGTCACAATTTTTCTCTTCTACTTTCCATATTAGAATTACATGGTAATCCCTTAGCTGTACCTCCCAGAGAAGTGAGAAACATTCAAACATTCCCTTGGCATTATAGAGGCATCAGAGTAGAGCTGAATGTTGCATCTCAGACCCAGACCATTATCAAATACAGTGCATGTCACTGTAATCACATTTTTACCCTACTGCTTTGCAATGAAAACCTGCCAAGCCATTTCTACATAGTAGCTTCTATTCACAATTTATTTCTAAGCTCCGCATTTTTTCTTTTCCAATTCTGCCATTGGATTCTTTAGCAGCATCACTAACTGCCTTAATGGAGACACACCCTTCCAACCACAGCATCATGCACAGGAGGACTGAAAGATCAAATACCTCTCCCACACACACTAGCTCCTACAAAACTGCCACACGTGGTCCCCACTTGCAGAACAAATGAAAATAAACAACTATTTTACCTCAGCTTCACTCTCAAACATAGCTGAGTTATTTTGACTGGATTTTTAAAAAATAATTCATCACTGAAAATTCTCCCCCTAATGCTAAAAATCCTTGAAAGTATACAAGACTGAAAACAAGACCGTAAAGTGGTGGTGTCACAACTTCACCTAGAAATGGCACACTTCTTCCCCACCCTTGATATGCCTCAAAGCCTGATAAACCAAATGATATTCATTTACTTATGAAGACGTTATCTTTACATTCCCATCAGCTTTAGCAAAACATGAAAAATATGGTTTTGACCTTGCCTGTCAACTCCTTAGGTCTCTGTTGCAGTTTAACCTCAGCCAGCAACTGAGCACCACACAGCTGCTCACTCACTCCCCGCCTCCCCCGCCCCCGGTGGGATGGGGGAGAGAATTGGAAGAGCACAAGTGGTAAAAACTCGTGGGTTGAGATAAAAACAGTTTAATAATTGAAAAAAAAAAAAATCCTATAATAACAACAACAATAAAATAAAATAGCATACAAAGCAAGCAATGCACGATGCAATTGCTCACCACCCGCTGACCGATGCCCAGCCAGTCCCCGAGCAGCAGCCCCCCCGGCCAGCTTTCCCCCAGTTTATGTACTGAGCATGGCATCACATGGTATGGAATGTCCCTTTGGCCAGTTGGGGTCAGCTGTCCTGGCTGTGCCCCCTCCCGGCTTCTTGTGCACCCTCCAGCCTCCTCAGTCGGTAGAGCATGGGAAGCTGAAAAGTCCTTGACTAGTGTGAGCACTAGTTAGCAAGGACTAAAACATTGGTGTGTTATCAACATTATTCTCATCCTAAATCCAAAACACAGCACTGTACCAGCTACTAGGAAGAAAATTAACTCTATCCCAGTCGAAACCAGGACAGTCTCTTTTTCCTCAGACCAAATCTGTATCTATCAAGATTAACTGCAAATGTATTTGCCAAAATGTGATTCCCTTTAAGATTATCACAATTGTACAATGATTGTTCCTTGAGCAAAATTACTTGCTGTTCCTAAGAGTTCACAGCAATTCTGAGTCAGAGATCAGTGCTGCAAAAGGTTTCAGGTACCTAACATTGAAAGAACATGGACTATGCTAGAAGTGAAAGAATGTACAAAGAAATTCAAGTTATCTTTGTCAGGATGAGAGCAAGCTTGCAAAAAAGAACTAGAGACAAGACAAGATCAAGCAGCATTTACTGATATATGAGGTGACAGATATACACCTATGGCATCTATGCCTATATCTCCCCACCAGCAGTTCAGCATTCTCTAGTAGCAGCAAAATAACAGCAGCTGCATCTTACACTTCCAGTGGGATTTTAGCCACAAACAAATTGACCGCTTTCTTTGTTCCTCTGAATAGGAAGGAATGAAGACTGAGTCTCCCAGAGGAATAACTTGAATGCACAAAAACTAATGTAAGCCATTTATCACCACTCTGATGGCCTTTCCTAATGAATGTTCTCCAGATACTGAAAAATAGCATGATCTTGTAACACATTTTGCTACCTTAGTGAAAGTACCTCTGACATCTTCTCTTTAACTATGGAATACGGAACAATGTAGGTTAAACCATGTAGTACCTTCTCTGGAGTGAAGCAGATTTATTCATACAAGGTCCTCCAGCAAAAAAATATTTTGTTGGAGCTAAATTGCTGAAGGGAACAAAATAAGGAAAAGCATTGAAACTTATAGCCGCTGGCTTACTAGTTCCAATCTTATCTATATAAGAAGACGCTGAAAGCCACCACTATCTATCAGAGGTTCAGTGGACTGCATGAAACCAGTAGGTGGAATTTAGTTCAGTTGCCAGTGGGCAAATATGTCCACCTTACAGAGTCAGTGAAGTGAACAATAATAACTTTCCCTTGCTTTTGACACTTTCACCAAAAAAAACCCAACCCCCAGACACTGACTGTCTCATAGACCCCCAAGAAGCAACCCAATCTGGTGCAGAAAGTCGGGGATACAAGAACTTTTCCATAGATCATGCCTGTGATATAATTGCTAATCAAATTAACAGAGACCATCATTATCCTTTTTAAGCCATCGTTAGCACAAAATTCAGTTAAAATACTAAGCAAAAATATAAAATCCTAACAACAACAAATTCTACAAAAAAACAAACCCACAAAAAACCCCCAACCCAAACCAATACCTCCTAAAACATTTTAATTAATATTGTCTCTAAAAAACCCCATCAGTATTTGATAATAATCTATGAACATGGAAAACTACCAATTAGCAATTATGTCTGGGAAAGGTTCACAGGGTTTGGTTTCTGCTATTATTTTGCCTATTACTACATTAATTATTTGTGTGCAAGTTTAGTTCAGAATTGCACATTCACATGCCCAGCAGCTCAAAGAGTTTGATTCCTGCGGAACCCCTCCCTTTCTGGCTGTATTGAGCAATGAAGTTGTCCAGCCATTCTGTGGTGCCGAAATGATGATCCAGTAAGGAGGTGATGGCATCAGATTTGATTTGTTAGCTTGTAGCCTGGTTTCAATCCTTCTCATTAAATAACCATCCATCGTGTTGGAGATGATTAACTTCTGAAGTCAGAATTAAATCAGCATTGCATCTGCGCTGCTATTAGTACAGTTAATTTTCTGTTTGATGGCTGATATGCCAGGTGTCCATTGTTCAATGTAACTTAAAAAGTGAAAAAAAAAATTGTGTGCACATGCTCTTCTTATTTCAATAACACGCTGGATTCAATTTTGTTTTAAAGAGTGGGTGAGAGCAATGGGAGTTATAATGGTATTGACCTTCCCCCTCTGTGGAGGATGCTAATGCTGCAAAGCAATCAATATACTAAGACGACAACCTAAAAAAATGAAGCCACATTTTTCCCTTTCCTCCTTTAAGATTTTTATACTGATGATGTGCCAGGAAACTCATTTTACATTAGACCAATAATTCCTTCTATACAAAGTGAGTGTTACATTAGCAGCTGACAATCCGTCAGGGTCAAGACAGCCCTCTTGAGAAGGGAGCGATAAGAGACAGGTTGCAAAATGGAGACTTTCACTTATTTCATGAATATAAGAAATAAAGTTCCCAAAACAATAGTTACTCATCAACAAACAAACACCTAGATCACACAGCAATTCTCTCCATCTTCTGTTGAAACCACAGCTAGAAACCTATGGGCTGCTTCGAAAGGACAGAAAAAATCCACCAGCTTGCTGGCTGAGCATTCTTCTTTCTGCTGTCGCCAGTGCTTTCTGAGCAGAGTATAAGGTTTATCCTTTTGCTTATTAGGCAACAAGGTCTCTGCTAGATGTATTGTTAAAGCCGAAGTCTTCATAGTCAGGATTTAAGAAACCAGCTTTTGCACAAGAACAGATGGTGACCATATCGTGGACTCTTCTTCTAAGAAAAATACCGAAGAAGCCAGACTTCTCGTTAATGCTTCAGTGTTGGGCACAGGCATGAGGCATCAAGTTAGCTGTAGGTACTATGAACAGTAAACAGCGGAGACTCTGTGCAAAGGCCTAGAGTCTCCTCTACTTTGCATTCAGCAGATTTTGATGATGTTACTCACAGTTTTGTCTGCCTCAATTTACTCTTTACCGCTAGGTAAAGTGATGCAAGTTTGCTGCTTTTAGGAGTCTACCTCAACCAGTTATACCACTGTTAAATGATCAACACAATTACTGAAGCCACATGGGCACCTTCAAGCAAATGAGATGAGAACTGATAGCAGTCAGAAGACAAGCGAAACAACATGTGACAATTAGCCATTTTCCCCCAACTTTCAGCTCTCTTGTAGTGCCTAACCTCAGGAACACTTGCTTTGTATCCCTCCACCTACACAGTGCAAAACAGGTTGCAGGACTGCTCAGGCAAAGGTGAGAAAAAGAGACAGCTGAGGAAGGGGTCATATACCTTAACAGCAACAGCCTGCCCAGTTAGGAGAACGTACCACCCAGCTATCTGACCCGTGGATGAGTGTCACCCACTGAGAGACATCCTTGTCATCTTGTCAGCAAGCATCTGAAAGTTAAGCAAATCCAACCTATCTGCAGCATGGAATTGCCATCATGAGGGAAAAGGACATCTTATGAAGGCCCATTAGCCTTCCTGGAATTTATAGATACTATTGTTTTAAACAAGAATAATTAAAAAGGCAAGAATACTTGTAGAAGAAAACTGTAGAGCAAGTTGATGGGACAGCAAGCATTAGTGTAAGCCATCAGCTTCTGTTTTGCTAGGTGTTTTTATCATGATGATCCTTTATTAGTTCAATCTTTAACCATTCAGAACTTACGAGCTGTACACATCTTTGAGTACTTAACCACACGGTTGTTTTAACTGCTCCTTCCTCCTTGTTAAATTCATTTGTCAGACTGGGCATTGATAAGTTGTCAGGGCTAGGTACTAAGTCTTACTGTGTTTTAGTTAGACACCTGGCATAATTTAGCCTTACTACTGAGTGTGACCTGTAGTCGTTGCAGTATTAGGAATGGAAGACTGGGAGAAACATTGTCATCTGAAAAATCTCAGTTTACTCAAAGAGATCGTAAAAGACCATATAGAAGAGGAAGGACTTTAGAGAACAGATTCCTTGGCATTACTTCCCCACCCCCACCAATTTCCTGGGACTTAACGAGGAAAACAGCCTAAAAATTGGTATACATATAGTATCTGTCCCCTTAACCTCTTTTAAAAGCCAAAATCAAATTAAATACCTTTCCTGAAAACAAAAACAGCCTTATAGCCTTACAGCCAATGTAGCAACTCGACTACATTAATGGAACCACTTCTCAAAACCAGTCTGGCATCCACACACTGAATATTCCATAGCATTTACTTGATTTTTATTATAGCCTTCTGCCATGCCATTGTTGTTATTTTACTGTACAGTTGCAGGCAGCTTGTTTTCACCATCAGGGACTCATTAAGAGTGAGCAATTTGGTGCTTAATGAGTTGTTAACCCTGAGTAAATATATTAAAATAATAGAGTGATAAATTCAAATCGAATTGCGTTGGGCTGGGTTTTTTGTTCAATAATGTCTTCTGTAGCAAGAGAAAGTACCATTTAAAAAGCAATTTTTGATAAAATATATTCCAGATTGCTCACACTTTCAATATACAATCTATCTTTCCTCTCTATGGTTTTCACTCTCTCATTTCCTGGGATTTCCTTTTGGTTTATATAGTTTCTTCAGCCATGGTGTAAGCTCTGATATGGAAGACATTTGGCCTATTCTCAAACACAGCTTTTAAATATTTGAATAATAATCTTCCCTGTGTTGCAGTTTCACTCCATTCCAAATACAATCTCCACAGGTTTAGAAAGGATCCGCTCCTGTTCTTTCGCAGGATTTGAATTTATAAGCAAAGCCATGTGAAATAAAAATATCAACACCCAGATTGTTCTTCTACTTGGATTTGTCTATGCCTAAGGACTGCTTAATCCCAAGTGTTCCTATACCACTTCCTCTTCATTTATGCCCTAACAAGAGGCAGTTGCCATACTCTAGATTGTTTAAATCAACTAGGTCAACAGAAGAACAAAACCAACAGCTGCTGGACACCTGCAAGTCTTAGTCTTGGTCCACTGAGTGAATCATTTAAGTGTCTGAAGCTTTAAAAGGAGCTGTTTGTAAACAGTTTGTATTTTTGCCTGCTACAAAGCTCCTATGACCAACCCAAAACTACCTGTGGACAATTGAGAATGAGGTACAACTGTTCTACACCATCAGCTTTCAGGTGCTGTCTGCAGGCACAGAAGTTTGAAAGGTAGCAGACCTCCAAGTTACATTATTCTAATTACCACCTTACTTTCTGCTCTCCACTGCACTGTTCTCCTGAGTTATGCTGCTCCTCTCTCAGGAAGTACGACCAAATACCAGAAGCTTTTTTGTTTTATTCAGTAGAACTATCCATGCTTGACAATGTACAGTTGGTGTGTTACACACTTCTGGGAAGCAGCTCTCAGAGTTGAAAATGAATGAAGTCTGCAAAACATTACAGTATTTTTTTCCTACAATATATCTACTGAATTTACTGACAAAACTAGTGTTGAAGTCGTTAATTTGGAGACAACATAACTGCAAAAAAATGAGCTAGATTTTACTTTTCTTGTACATTGGACAAGTTCTGAATATGATGTCAGCTGGGCCAAATGCTGACATCCTGATCCCAGTTTAATCCTTGCTATTGTTAATGGGTTCACCAACTGAACTGGTCCTCAGGGCTTAAAGGAAATAAATGCTGTAAAAGTAAGTTGTAAGAAAAGGTTAGGGGTGACAGGCTGAGATGGGAAAACAAACCTTGCAGGCAAACTTAAGGTTAAATAATTTTAACTATTTTTATTCCCTAATTTTGTTTGTTAGACTTGCAAATTTACAGAAGCTGTTATTGATTTGGAACCTTAAAAAGGCTTCTTACTTATTTATACAAAATTCTGACATTTGCACCTAACAAGTTCATATAGCGCCTTCAATAAGAAAAAGCAGAGGGAGCACAGATAGGAACAGTCTTGTGTGGAAGAGCTTGAGTAAGATTTGCAATGGCTTTTTTCCCCCCATGGTTTTACTTGACAGATGTCACATACGAGAAAGACAAAAAACTGTCATTAAACACAAGCAGAAAGATGCTTTCTTGGAGTCAAAGAGCGGTGTTTTAGTGGCTGCATGTTGCTCAAAAATAATTTCCACAAAATAAATGAGTTTTCATAAGTAAGTGAAGAGGGTCTCTTTTAGGTCTTTTGTGAACCATGGGTTGACCTTGGTTAAGCATTATACTTCCCTTACATAAAAGGAGCAAAGGGATTCTGGGACAAAAACAAAACAAAACAACACAACACAGCAACTGTTGAGTTCAGAAAAAGAACAAATAACAATTTAAGTTGTCCTGTAAAATTAAGGGAAGCAGATACTGTGAACCCAAGCCAGAATTTGATGTAATACCACAAGACTAATATCACCGCTCTTGGAAAGAACTTACGGTGGTCTGACCAAATGCAAAAGACTTGAGGCTGCTGCTTTACTTCCGTACAGAGCTGAACTGGGGGCTATTGCTTCAGTTTACTAAAAAAAATGCTGCTAGGGGATTCAGGTATTTAAAATTACAAATGCTCAAAACCGTGAATATAAAGTTCCTTACGGATGGTTTACCAAATAAAATCCTAAAAAAAGACTTGCTATCTTAATTGTGGCTTCTCTTTGCAAAATTAAAACTGAGAGGATGCTCAGGCATGCTAGCTAATTGACACACACATTTCTCTAGAGTGAAAAAAAGAAAAAAAAAGAGTTCCTTCACTACTGTGGTAAGTAATCAAACTGAAATACAGTTATAAGAATGGAGTACAGCATCACGTGCTAAACCAACTGTTCTGACCCATGTACTGTTCACTCAGAATCAGACTCGTTTATGAGAACAGGTGAGTAAATGAACAAGCAAGGGAAAGATCCTTACAGCGAAGACAACAAAAATACACCCTCTTCTCCCTAAATGGTGTGCCAAATAGACAAATCAATGAAATGCAATCTCCTCAAATTGGGCTGGGTTGGTGTAGGCTGTATGACAGAGAATTGGCTGACCTAGTCTCATCTGATGCAATGCAATGAGAAGCTTGTGCTGACCCAGAGACAAAGCAGAGAAAAGAGCACAGAAATTGTGCAGTTTCTGCTAGAAAACACTCATCTTTCCACTGTTACGTTCATTTAGGGAAGCCTGCTAATCTTACGAGAGGTTAAGGCATGTTCTAGATTTCTCTTATGAACAAGAGGGCCTTTATTTCATCTTTACATATCAGAAATAATGAACAAGAAAGCCTGAAATCAATTTTTATCATTACAAAGCCAGTTTAATTCTGAAGACTTTGCTTACCTACTTCTTCCGAGGTCATTCTTTTTGTTGAATAAAAAGGATTAGCCTATTTCTATGCTCTGTCATAACAACAAAGGTCTGTAACTTTTCCTTTCCTTCTCTACAAAAACTGGTAACAATGTTTTAATGTGTAATACTAGGCCAGGTATAGAATGATAAAATACCAGGTTTTTATGGGCTAAAAGCTATGCACAACTCTCATTGATTCCTTTATTAAACAGATTTAGGCCAGTGCTCTCTCATCTGTATTTAACAATGTTACTCACAGAAGAAGAAAGTGGGAGAGCAGAGAGCGCGATGTTTATACCTTATACAGCAAACTAAAGCCAATGACAAGAAAACCAGAAAAGAGGTAATGCATGACAGCGGCAAGTTTTACTTGAAATTTTACTTGTATATTCTTGCAAACAAGGTATGAAAAATATTATAAGGCATTTATTTTATCTACCTCTCTCCCAGTGCAAAATTGTCTAACTTCTACTAGTACCTTCCTCCGTTACTAAGACGGGATATAATTTCCTCAGGGAAGATACGATGTTTGTGAAGTAGTTTGCTTATGAAGCACTTGAAAGTCCTCAGGTGAAAGAGATGAGAGAAATCCAGAATGTTTTAATTATTCAGTGCATTTCCTAATGCTTTGTCCTGTTTTGTTTTATAGTATTCAAATCATTAGCAATACAAAGGGAAGTGGCAAAAATCCCAAATCTATAGCACAAACACAAGGGAAACCACTGTAGCATTTAAGCTTTACATTCCCCAATTTGCTGAATCTCAACAGCAGGAAGTTCCTCCTCCTAAGCAGTATCTGGCATTTTCCTTTTCTTTAATTGCCATCCTTTCCTCCTTTTTATAACCTTTTGTTCACCCTACCAATTCTTTTCCTTTCTTGGTGGTTACACTCAGAATGGTTTTCAAGAGAGAAGACTGGATGAATTCACACCTCCAGTGGAGTTTTATTTGCAGAGATTGAAATTAAGGATATTGTAGTTATTTCTTTTATTATTTCAAAGATGCATTGAGGGGTTTTTTTGCCTAAAACGTGTTCCAAATTCACTTTTGCATACTAAGCAATTAGAATGATAAGGAATTAAATTCTGAGCAGCCAACCTTCCACATCTAGCCTGCTTCTCCTGTAATACTGCTGGCATTATGCCACAGCAGGCAAAGAAAAATTAAACGCCTAAAAAGTCAGAGTATAAGTAGAAAGTAACTCTCTAATGACAACAAACAGTATTTGGACATCCATCTATTTTTCCAGGTAATTGATTGCCTCTTTATGATACCTTCAGAGACTTATGGCTGATGTTGCTTACAGTACACAGCACTACAAAGATGTAACTGGCTTAATCCTTTCATTTTACACTGAAAAGAGCAGCTGTCTCTTTGCAAACACGAACAGCCAGTAAGTTCCAGGAAAGCTACACAACACACATAGCCATTGCCAGAACAGTTTATAGGCAAAGTCAAGTTCAAAGGAAAGTAAGTGCAGGGCAATCAGCATTTTGAGACTGATGCTGAGGTGGGGAAGCCAGGCTGCGGTATTGTTTTCACCGAGTACTGTATTGTCTTCCAAAATAGTTTTAACCTACCTTTTTCTTTTTTTAGAAGAATGGAGAGGAATAGTTTTTTTTGCAGGTGAAAAGGTTTGTTCGGACAAATTGCAGCTGGATAGGGATAGCTACAGACAGACACTTATGTGCCCTCATAAGCAAGGTGGCAATACTTCAGGTGTACGCTGCAACTTATTTGCAGCATCCTTTGTTTTTCAGCTCAGTCCTGCCCTTCAACATTACCCATACAGCTTTTCTCCACTTAATACTCATTGCTATTACTTGCATTGTAAGGTTGCTTCAACCTTACAATGTTGTTGCACTGTAATACTCCTAGTTGAGCCTGCTACAAGGCCCTGTTAATGCACATTGATCATTCCTGCCTCAGTTCTGGCAAACCATTTCTGCTGTTTCAAACCTTCCTGCCAGCTTTGGAAACATACCTTAGCCTTGCACCATCCCTGCTGCTTCAGGTCTCAAGCCCTGGACACATAACTCACCTTAGTCTTAATTTTCACCATGACTTCTGTTTGAAAAGTTACTAACTACATCAAAATGCCTTTTTTCTAGCAAGGTGCACTCTTCCTTGACTTCCAGTCCAAGACCTTTGTACCTTCCAACTCAAACCCCTGAAGTTTAAATACTCTATGAAATTCCACAGTGAATATCCATCCATCTTCAGGCAATGACTGCTACTGCCAAAGTGTGAGGTCCATTGCATGCTCTGTGGCTACCGGTCCCCCTCAGCCTCCCTGCCTCCCGAGTGCAAGAAATCTGTCACTGTAATTCATAAGCATAAAAAACAGTCACATTAAAGGAAAAAAAATTGGACCTCTCACACTCCTCTGATCCCATTTGCCCTCCCACAGATGCACAGCACATGGACCGCTACATGTTCTGCTTCCTGGATAGGTGATGCCAATGCAGCTGTTGATTGTTGCTGAGTATGTATGGATGCACCTGTTTCTCACAGACCTAAGCACACAATTTATAATGGACAGGAAAAAGCTGTAAGGGTGGATTAGACAAAATACAGCTTCTTTCCTTTGTTCCCTCCCTCCCCCACAAATAACCAAACAAAAATGTTCTTCATTCAAGCCAAGAAGAAACAAACAAAAAATAGAATCACTAAACCAAACTCTCCTCTGAGTAAATCATCTACAAAAGTCAAGCTTAGAGATGCTCCCACCTAACGGGGAAGCAGACAAAGGGGCTGTATATTTGTATAACTCCTCTTATTTTTAATACCTTTACCAGAAACAAGAGTGTGTGCAAACAGCTAAGCTGAAACTGTAGCTATATAGGGGTGATGCAGCGCACTGCCAACAAGGTGACACTGAAGAACCCCGAGGTTCAGGGATATGGGAGGGGGACAAGCGAGTTCTGCAGGTGAAATGGTCTTGATTTTAAATTGCATATAGGAGGTATGCAAAGAGAACAGAGTCACAGCTTAATTATCTAGAAGCAGAAAGTTAATTTATGTGATAAACAAAGGTAAAAGTTTTTGATGAATAAGAACAACAGAGAAATGGTCAGTACCTTTGAAAACCAGCTGCCTTCTGCATAAAATGGAAAAAAGACTGATCTACCAAGCACAGGGCTGTAAGGTTTAGTTCATGAACAATTACAAGGCTTTTTCAAACCATTAGTTAAAAAATGCTTGAGACCTACAAATACTAAGATCTGACCCATTACCTAGATGACACAGCATACTAACCAACCCAGCAGCTCTAACATAGGTCAAAACAAGCTGTTTCCTTGTAGATCAACTAGGATATGAAATGCTTCAGCTCTTTGACAGACCATACATTGATCTTCTCTGCCTGCTTTCTGGCTGGGGACATACCAGACAATAATTTGTTATTACATATCTCCTGATCAGAAAGAGACAGGCATGTGGTAAGGTTATACACAGAAAAAGATTTTCTCCTTCATTTAGTTATGTTGGTGGCCTGGAGCACCTGCCTCACTATCATTTTGGAGAATATTCACTGTGGAAAGGAATGAAATCCAAATAAAGGAAGAGTTTGTTTCTCATACCATCAGAGGACCTCAGTGGATTGTGAGAAGTTATCTACTCTAGTCAGACTGGCCATGGTCACAATAATGCCTACAGATTAGGATATAAATGGGCTGCCTACATGGGAAATGAATATACGTCTTCCAAGCATCTTCCTAGCTTTTGTCAGGTAGCTGTTTTCATATCTACACATTGTCTCCCTTTGTGTCACTAAGTCCACATACATTACTCTGCAGCATATGTTCAACTCTTTATGGCTGCCTATTTTTCTCTGTATGTCTCCCCATTTGTGAGAAGTCAGATCATATGTCTACAGCAGCCATACAAGTACTATCTTTCCCCATGTAACTACTGCTCAGGAGCTTTTAAATTCACCTTTTTGAATAACTCCACAGGAGCCTTGAGGAAAGTGAGTTTTTAAATTATCTACTTTTCTCTTTCCTTCCCTTTTTCCCTTCGCTCCAGATCAAAAGTTACAAGGTAGTGCCAGAGTGGGACAAGTCTTTTTCCAACATTCCCAAACTGAAGCAATCCTACATGCCTTTGTTCTTTTCCTTAAAACTGGCCAGAAAAGAATAAAACTGGTTTTGCACAATTTCCTGCTGTGTAGGTTTCTTCCTCCTCCTCCTCCTTTCTGGGAAAAAAGGTAAGTCTGTTGAAAAAAAGAAGAATGAAAAAAGGCAGCTTTACTGACTGATCGGTTTCCCAGCAGACAGCCTATTGTGTCTGAATCACATCTTCCTACTTGGATTGTGAGTGGGTGATTGACTGAAAACATTTGTTAGTGACTGCGAATGCATTTTGAATAGTCAAGAAGCAGGATTTTTTTCCAAAGGCATATTTATTCAAACTTTTATGCAGCTGGGTACATCTGCTAGGGATGAGACTCAGAGGTGCTTTGTGGGCAGAAAAGATCAAGGATATTAACAGCTTTCCTAGATGATGGAAAGAGACATGCAAAGTCCTGAAAAGATCAGCACCTACCATCTCCCCTTTTCCAGCCTAGCCCTGACAGTTTCTTTTCATATCTGTTCAGGAACATCCTCTCTCACTACCTTCAATTCATTGCCCTATACTGAAGTGTAGTGCCTCTATGCATTGTTAATCTGCCATCACATCTGGTTTTAGAGGTGACCAAATTGTACAGATGGGTGCAGTGACTCATGTCAATACAAAATCTTAATGTTCTTTCTGAATCCATCAGGATGACAGGAATAATGCTGTTAGAAGAGTATCGGTAGCATGTTTGTCAGCATAAGATCACCTGAAACTCTGGACTTGGCTGCAGCACTTAGAGTAGAGGAAAAAGAAAGATTTGTTTGGGAACTCTGCAGGAGCTGGGAGCTGCCACCTATCACAGAGATCAGGTATTTCTGTGATTAACAGACGATTACCTGATTATGACCAGGTGACAGTCCCTGCCCTATGTGAATGTGTTATGGAACTCCAAATCCCAAGGCAGCAAGCCTTGGACTCTTGATTTTCTGAGTGGAAGCAATCCTTCAACCAATTTGACCCACATTACCTGCAGATACACAACAGGGAACAGATACTACCAATGAGCTACAAATTGCTTTTATGCAAGGAAGTGGAGTCCCACTGAGGTCCTGGGGACCTGAATGCCCTACAATGATGGCACAGCAATGTTCAACAGAAATACCACAGGGGACTGCCTGGATGGAAGAGAGCATTCAGCCTGGTGAGGAAGTGACAAAGGATTATGAGTCAGGGTCTGCCTATAGCAGGCCTCCAGGCCAACCTGATTAGCCTGACTTTAACCCACATGCCTGGTCCAAAAGCAACAACAGCAGATGAAAACACTGAAACTTCTTTATGATCTGCTTCAAAAAGTGATTAGCAAAAAGCAGCAGGAAGGATGCTGGCGTGTCACTCTGAGCCCGTGTTGCAAGAGACAGGGTTCAGTCATACAAAAATAATTTCTACTTCCCCTGCACATGCTGTGACACAGAGGACATAAGATGCCTTACTAAGCAGCTTCAGTACTGGAAAGAGCAATTTATACAAACCTAGTAGAGCTGAGTGGAAATGTACAGAAACTCTTCAAAGGAGTCATCTCAAAGAATTTTAAATTGTACAAATGGAGAAAAACAGAAAGCAGGGAGAAGTTCTATAATGTTTGTTATATCCAGGATCAATGGCTAAAGACAGACAAGGAAAGTGTCTGTCACCGAAACACTCTGAATTTTTCATCAAGAATTCTAGCTGATCCTGGATTTAAACTTTTTGCTTATGTTTAAGATGGCTGTGCTTGACTTCAAATTCCTGGTCTCTGCTTTGAGCAGAAAAAAGAGGCAGCGACAGAGCCAAGTAGTTATTAGAAAGCAAAAGAGGGAGGAATTTACTATTCCAGTCCTCTTTTTTCTCTCTGTCACTCACCTACAACCTAGTCCTCATTCTTCCCTCCCAAAGTCACTAACCATTTTTAAGAAGAAGCTGGAGGAAAACAGCTGTGATTTGCTGTAACTGTATATGTACATCAGCCTCTTAACCTTTCACTGCAAGACCAGCTTACCATGAGCGAGAAATTTTGACAAAGTTATGTGAGATTTTTTTTACTCTGATGAGGTAGTATTTTCTGTAGGCATTTACAGTGTGAAACAGTGAGGAATACAAGACATCTTGCAGGAAGCTCTACTGTAAGAGTTTCAGCCCTGGTTCTATTCTCAACCGGGCAAGAGAATTCAAGTCTGGTCTTGAAGCACCTCCACTGAATCTTGTGATGATGAGCCAGAGCATTTGGCAGCATTAAAACTTTATTAACAATGCATTATGGGCAGTCAGCTACCTTTGTATTTAATATTCTTCAGTTTTTGCTATCTCAAACTCACCCATTTCCACAGTAGTCAGTCACCTGCACTCTGACAATCCATCAGCTTATTTAAATACAGAAGCATGAGAGGTTTCTTACTAAGGATAGAAATGCAGGTCTGTAACCTCAAAAAAATACTCTTGGTGATATTAACATTGGAATTTGATCTGTGTGAAAGTTCCTGTGACCATGACATGCCCAGCCTGAGAGAGAGAGTTGATGAAAGTAAAATTTAAATCAAAGACAAATGGTTAAAAACAACATGTGAAGACCTAAAAGCACTAGGGAACAGAACCCATACGCACCCTCAATTACTGTAAGGCAAGCCAGAATTAACATAGATCAAGATAAAAAATGAACTATGGTTACTTATAACACATTTTGGATTATGCAGTTCTACTTTTTGTTGCTTTTTTTTCTTGGGCAGGAGGGAGCTACAGCAAATTTTGCCAGCTATAACTTTCGAGACTTCTGTTCATTTTGAAATGATACATCACGAACTGTGACACTTGTGCTTCAGACCTGATCACAGTACAGTGGAAATTGTGTTCTTTCTTCATTGTGCTTACAGTGATGCAAAGTCTTTATTTATATTGGTTTAAGAAGCAGGAGAATCAGCTCTAAGACTTCAGTGATCTCTGTGTAAATCTGAATTCATTCTTTTTAAATGAAAACCTTCTAGTTATTTTGTTTTAAATAGGGTAACAGCAAAAGACAAAGTCTTACTGTAACTGTTGGGCTGAGGATACAGTCATTGCAAAGGATCAGCTTGAGATATACGCAAATGTAAATCCAAAATGAAAAAAGTTACAGGGGTTATTTCATTGCGCAATTCTTTCTTCCCTCCCACCACTTCAAAAACACCAGGGCTAGCTGCTGGGGGGGGGGGGGGAGGGGGGGGGGGGGGGGGGAATCACAGGCATAGACAGTATCACAGCTCCTGTGATAGCTCTAAGGTCTCCCTGACATGTTTTTCATTCTAAATTGTGGTGCAAATGTTAAGCTTTCATTAAAAGGGAAGAAAAGAAACATTTTTTTATCTCTTTGCTTTGGAAAGAAAGAGCTGTCAAAATACAACCAGATCTTGTGATGGTGTCCTGTTAACCCAATTTTACAGAAAACTCTCTGCAGCCAGACAATGGCAACCTATAAGATGGAATTCAGCCTCCATCTGTGCCATTACTGTCAATTATGGACCCTTTAAACGTTAATATTACCAAAGAAAATTTAACTAAAAAAAAAAAAAAGAAAGAAAAAAGCAATACAATTAAATGCAAAATCCCCAACATTTATGCAGCATAGCTACACAGTTAAAATGAGAAAGAGAGAGATGGTGGTTGGGGGGTTGTGTACATTTTTCTAAAGTGTCATTTAACATTAGTCTGCACCTAAAGTAAGCCAATTTAATTTCCCCTACAGAACAAGTCTTTTGGTTTTCAAGGCATAGCAGTTTCTATCCATGCTAAGAGAAAGAGTAGGTGTTGTGAAAATCAGAAACCATTGCACAACAGGAGGTCTTATGTTCCACCTATGTTACCCTAAATATTTAGCTAGCAAAATGAAGGCTAAAAAGCTGTGCTTTTCCTATCCATAAGTTTCCCTAGAGCGAGGAGTGGCAGAAGGAGAGAGAAGGAAAAATAAAGCTAAAGGATAACACTGGCCGAAAAAGAAATGGCTCTACAGGAGCTAAAAACACACTATGGGATGCGAATTAGAAACTATCTCCTCATTACAGGACTTGGGTTCTGTAGCAGCTTTTCAATAACACCGTAGAAGAAGAAATCCAACAAGTTAAGAGACAGAGTAGTATTATTATTGAACGGAATTAAATGACACAGCTACTTGCAATAGCAATGGCTTGGGCTCGGTGACCCACGGGTCTTTTCCAGCCCCAAGGCCTACATTCTAAAGGAAAGAAATTAAGCTATGTCAGTAAGAGAAACCACTTAGCCTACCACCATCTAGATCACAGCGACAATGTTGTACTTGTGCTTCCTGCAGCGCTGATGTGCGTTCCTGCAGCCTTGTTGAGCGCTCAGGCAAGGAGCTCACACCTGAAGCCAGTCCCTTACAGAACAGGACTATGGTCAGTGATAACACCAGGGTTCATTCCTGTGAGCTAATAGAGATGCCAAACACAGTCAGGGAACTAACTGGGAAGATTTACTGGAAAATGGGGAACAGATACTATGCTGTGCCATTTTTTTGCTATGAAAACTCATCAGCTGGCCTGGCAAGGTATAATCTTCCTAGACAACCCAAAGTAACAGCAGTCTGACAATATAGATTCCCTGTCAGAATAATCGCTATCGTGCTATTATATAGCAGGCCCTATGAACCTGGCTGTCTTTTTAGTGGTGGCAGCTCAAGATCTTGCTGTGGGAAACCCATTCTCTCTCACTCCCACCCATGCTAAATGCCATTACAAGCCAACATTCCCCTATTAATATCACTCCACTTGTACATTACATATGATGCTTATGTGTAAATAACACCCTCAGATACAGTGGGAGCAATCTGAGCTTTCTGATGAGACTGAAAACCGGCTGCAGATTTCACGTTTTTCATGTAATGACTTGTTTTCCTCAGTCTCTGCTGTACACAGCATATCTGGGAGATGGGCTTCAAAGTTTCTGTTTTAGTTTAGCCAAAAATTACCATTTCAAGCTTTAATATACTACCTTCCTGGAACAGAATCATCTCCCAAGCACACAAATGTCTGCTCTAAGTAGCAAACCCTACTAAATAAATTTGAGACTGTGTGTAAGGAAAGAAGAAAGAATGTGAAGACATATACAAGTGTTGCACAGCAGGACCAGCAAGGTTGCAGGGCAGCTTGAATGTGAACATCTAGGAAGAACAGGATTTTGAAACTGTTTTGTTTGCTGGTTGCAAAGGCACTGGAGAAACAGTAAATACATACAAATTGTATCTCTCCCATGACACTGCACCTACCTGAAACCTCTCACCTGTTTTATACCACATGCTGCCATTCCAAGTCACTAGAAAAAAATGAATCAGAAGATGCAGAGCTGCCCACATGGCATCCCTTCCCCCTTAAAGCTTATCAAATTTTTCCCACCTAAAAGGTTTCAGTTCTGTTTTGGTTCAGGCTGGATACTACTTTGTCCGAACAAAACTGTAGCAGGAAGCGTCTGCTAAACACTTAGAAGAAGAGGCTAGCTTTCTAGACTAGCAGATGCTTACACACTGCAAATCACTTGTGGCATGTACACAAATGAAATAGTGCAAAGAAACATAAAACCACCTTGGTTTTATTTAGTGTTTTATGTAGCAAAGCACTTTTTACTCCATCCATTCACATTGGAGTGTGCACTACCTCACAGGGAGCACAGAGACAGCTTCCCTTCTAGCAGTTGTCTACAACACAGGAAGGGAATACTGTAGGAAGCAGCTTTGGTTGGAGAATGACATCTCAAAGTCTATCCAAGCCAATGCATGAACACCACGATATGAGACTCCTCGTGCTGTACAGAATGTACCCTTAACAGCAAACCTTAATTTGTACCTAGTGGGACAGTACCAAATAAAGTAATTTGTAAAACCTTTGCTTTCATCATAAGTAAATCTTGCAAATACTGGATAGTTCCCAATCCAATGACTTTTGTAGAGTCCAAGAATATCCTAAGAGAAGACTGTCAAAGGAACACCCGTTATAGCATTTGTTACTAAATTACACCCAAAACTTGAGAATAATAGTCCCTATTATGCAAGGCTTATAATTCAACTTTTCATTTGACATCTCCTTTGTATACCTCTGAACCAAACAGGCTGCCTTTTCTGAATGGAACAACAGTTCTCATTTCATATATCTCATTGAAGCAACACCTCTATAGAAGAGATGGGTCTCCTTTGCACTACCCTCTATGAAAAGAAGTGTCATTTAAGCACGAGGCCTTTATTACAACTGCAAATGGAAAAGCAACCAGCATGGCTTTCTGATCCCAGCAGAATCTTTGTCTGCTTGCTTCTACTTGTATGCAGTTGCAGGATCAAAGTCTGAGGAAGAATAAAGAAATAAGGATAATCTTAGAAAAGCTAAAAGCCAATACTTATCCCCCCAACTTCTGTTACTTCTTTCCCCTGATGTTAGCTGGGAGATAGTGATGGGTTGCGTACATGCACACATGCACATAGAGACCCCTTGCACAACTGTAGAAGAAAACCTAATTTCAGGAGTGCAGGCAGCTGCACAGAACTCAACAAGTAAACTATATCTGTACATAATCCCACAGTGCTCTCAACAACTCCAAGAGTGTTTATTGGACATCTGCCCCAGTAGCATAACATTGCAACATTTACAATCCCCAACCCTCTTTCTACTGTACAATTCAAGAAGAAACCAACACACCACTTAAGCAATTGGTTTTTGTCTGGCTGCTGCATGATGCCATCTGGGCTACAATTTTCTTTCCCCAAGCTATAAAGTCAGGATGGCGCAGAGCTATTTTGGAGGATGGCTACTGCATACCCATCACAACTTGAAGCCATTTTCTTCCACTAATAGAAAAGAGAAAGACACTGAAGTAATGCAGTTTGTTTGTGGAATTGACTTTAGCTACCTAACTCTAAATTACTATAGTTTGCCTTCCACTTAGGAAGAAGAAAGGGGAGCAGAAAGGCACCATTAAATGATTATGTTAGCATGCACATGACAGCTGGAAGAAATCCTGTGTGATAAGAATGAGGCGCTTTCTAGGTTTGCAAAGGTAGAAAAGCATAGCACTGACAACTGGTGTAATACCAAGAATAGGCTTCTGCCTCTTTACTGTGAAGAAAATAACAAATACACAGTTTAATTCAAAACATAACCTCATACACCCAAAAACGTTAAACATACACATTGTACAAGTTACCCCTATTCCAACAAAAGGGAGCATCCACAAAAACAGACATTCTCTTCCACACAAAACTCACAGACAACTATTGAGAAGTAGAATTGCCAAGCATACTGAGATCCATAGGTTTCTAATGTCAGCTGTCCTTCAAGGCAATATCCTTTGGTACCCACAGGTCAGCGTGCCCCTTTTCTACCCCTCCTTGAAGGGTAAGTGTGGTGGTGCTCAAACTGTGCTAACTTCTGCAACTGCATCAATCATAAATGCTTAGGCCATCAAACTGCCTCTGTAGATATGTAAGATGGGAAAAGATGACTGCCCAACTTGACGAACTAAGGAACAGACTAAGTTTTCAAACAAAGCTTAAAAAAGTTCTGCTTTTTCTTAACATAAATAAGTATTTCCTGGATTAGGACAATGCTGGAGGAGGAAGTCTGGAGAAGGGTTTGTCAGAACCAGATAACCCCAAGTTTATGTGCTAGAATGTCCTTAGAGAGGAGAAAAAGGATCATGTAAAGGAATAGACAGATCAAATCCAAATTAGATTACGATGACAACTGCCTGAGGGAAATACATTCTGGTGAGATTTCTAGCCCATCAATCTCTTACAGATCCTTATATGAGAAATCTTAAAAGAGCTTCATATCAGGCTCAGTACTCCAGAGTCTTCTCAGTTGTCACTGTTACAGGAAGATAGGTTGCAGCCATAAATCAGCCAGGGAGGAGAGGCTGCTTGTGGCTAGCACATGACTATGCTGGGACTGTGATCTTTGCTCTCTGGCAGCTGTGTCAGTTTTCCTACACTACACAGTACTCATCTCCACATAAGAAAACCTGTCTTAGCTTTCACTGTGCTAAAAGCTACCAAGATCAATGGCACAAGTGACCTTTTTATTTCAATAACATAGGCAACACTGCTCAACAGACACATACAATTGAGACGTTTTTGTTTGTTTAAAGGACATGAGCCCCTATATTCAGAAATGTTTGATACAGGCACACATATCTATGAAGAGGAACTGGTTTAGATCTAATGATCAGAGATTGTAACGCTCAGCCTCTCAGGCCCTTTTATTACATCTCAGAAGTAAGCAGGTTGTAACGAGTGTATTGCATCCTGCATGTGCTGTAACCAGGACAATGGTTCCTTCCATTACTGTTTTTTTTCCCTTATGATGGGAACTGTACTGGAGAAGAGGTTTTTGTCAGTGGGAGAGCAGATCACAGTGCTACTTTGTCACACCTCGCAGATAGGTATCCTCCACTTTTCTCACTGCCCCAGGTAGCTCAGACCCCATCCTCTACCTTTATTTCCCCTAAACATACAAGATTTTGTCTCTTTTCCTCTTACTACATTCCTCTCTACATTGCACATTCCTTTTTTATTTTATTTAAAACTAGTAAAGCTGTTATTCAGCAGCTGGGAGAAAAGAGATTTGATGAGACTCATCTATTGTTGAGACCATGCTGACCTGGATCTTTCACTCTTCTCTCTCTCCCCAGTGAGCCGCAGTAATAAGAGCTCAGCAGCTCTAAAAGCAATCGATACAGAGATGACGTGGGCAATTACCAGCTGGGACAACTCAGAGGACTTCAGTAAAAAAATAAAGAAAAGACAAATAAGTTTTCTGAAGCCAAAGTATTCCACCAGAAACCTTTGTTGGGGTGGAAGGGCACAAAGGGTGGTGGGGGGGAAATAAATGAAGGTCTAAGGCAGGTAAGGAAGACTGCAAGGAGGGCATGAGAAGTAGTATGCAAACTGGCACAACAGAAAGACAAGGATCCAAAGACACAAGGACCAAACCTGAGTTTGTTCCAGCAACTTGTCTGCACCATTATAACTCCACTGACTACAGTGGTGCAGTGGAAGAATCAGCATATCTTCAGAGGAAGTAGCAGGGTACAATAGCAGGGCTAACACGTGGACTAGGAAAAATGATAATTCAAAATCACAGAAGTGCAGAGTAAAACACATGTGACTTTGTATTTATTATGGGAATTCAAAGAGGACAAGAAGTGCCACTCTGACAGTACTTTCTCACAGGAAATTGTGATTCACAAGATAGGCATACCATAGCAAGACTTTTAGCATGCTTCAGTCCCCACCTGTTGGACAAAAATGGCTTATCTGCCGGTAAATTCAACTGCACAGCAAGCCAGAATAGAAGAGAGCCAGCCAGGCTGAGAGTTGCCTCAACAATTTGCAGCCATTCTATCCACAGGTACAAAGAAGTACCTTTAATCAGCTGAGATAATTTCATAATACAATTAAATCAGGAAACCTAGTGAAGACAAGTAAATTCATACACGGCCATAAGATATCTCTCCACGTACAGCAGTCCTCAGATGTAGTAATGAACAAACTCATCTCTGGAGCAACTCCACTGAAGTTATTCCATCTCCTCACTTGAGATGCAGATTTTGAGAGACTGAAAGCAGATGGTTGGTAAATCAGTGACAGCTGGGAACATGCTTTGAGTTCCTAGTGTCACTGCTGTAGGCAACAGAGAATGTTGCCTTCCCAACCGAGGAGATTACTGGTTCGGACCTCACCACCAGGAAAATTATTTTTAAAAAAGAGGAATGGGCTCTTCCACCAGCCAGTTACTCCTCTTAGACCCTTCGAGAACTGGAGCTGACAAACAAATAGGTCTTTGACGTCACTACTTGGTACTTAGAGCAAGAGGAGGTGACATGTTGCCTCTTTGCCCAAGCTGTGCTACTCCCACTGTTGGAATCAAACGCCATCATTAACTTGGAATGTTTACAAACTCACAGCCATACTAAGGTATACCTTGAGGACATATTAACACAGCCATTCCACTTCTCCTCTCCATTTCAATCCCCACGCAGAAAGCCCGCAGCATCACAGCAAGCAGCTCGCACTTCAACACTTCCCCTTCCCTGGGGCCAAGACTAAATCCATTTCCCTGAGGAAGGCTGAGAGGAAGAGCACTGCAGTTACAGCAGCATCCCAGGTTCTCCCATCACTCTTCAAGATGTTAATATAATCCTGAAGTGCCAGAAAGCTCAAAACCCTCATATTCATCATCTCACTAATGCTGTACTTCCACCAGTCCCATTAACGTAAAATAGTGCTTATTGAAAGGAATTTTTAACGGCTGCCCTCTTGCACATCCGTTGAAAGAAATATTCTCCCAGATCAAACTGTTTGCATTTGCTTTGCTTGACTGGTTTCTTTTGCTTTCCCATCTCCCCCTTTTTATTTATATAGACATTCCTTACTCCTTCAACTATCTAATTTCCTTCCCCCCTTTTACCCCTCCATCTCCGTCACAGAGTGTTTGAGAAACCTGCAGCCTTTCCCTCTCCTATCAAAACCGTGCCAGAGGTAGCAAACGAGATGTCCTGAGACTGCAGCGCAGCCCAGCAGAACTATCATGGCTCGCAAAACCATTTCGCCACATGGTGCTCTGTATCAAACAGCTCTATACAAGCCTCCTGCACCCTCAGGGCGTTCAACCCAGGCTTCGGTGGCAGCAGGCAGGTGGTCTGGAGAATCCCTGACTCTTCAGTACTTACTATAGGGCTGGAGGTGGGGGGAAGGAGTATAAATATTTCTTGTCTGTCAGTGACAATAAAAAAGGGAAAACAAGTGGCATCTGCTGCTAATGACAAACGATGAGCTCAGGTTCAGAAAAGCTCATTCACGCTGTAAGCAGATAGGATACATATGGACTCTGAAATCCTGAGCAGCTTAAGACACTGGCAAAATCTGGATGAGGGGAAAGAGGAAGACAACCACGGCAAAGCAGAGGGAGCTGCAGCTGGTGCTGTCTATGTCAGGTTCAGGACCTCTACCCTGGCATGTTTTTCCCCCTTCATCTCACAACTTCCCTGAACTAAAATTCTGGCTGCATACAAACGCTGGATGCTCAGCTGTTGATAAGAGATTCCAGTCTTGTTTGAGACCTGCAAAGTTCAGGAAGCAGCGACTAAAAGTGCAGACTATTATGCTATTAATCAAAGGGCAGAGGCTGTGTCAGGATTAATCTAGGACGACAGAGATAAGCTGGGCCTTAGCCACAGGACTTCTAGTACCAACCTCCAAATATGGGGTTTCTGCCTGTTCATTAACATCCATGTATGATCCCGGCACTTCTGCTATGATGGAGTCCCCAGTAGCCATCACTGGTTCTGTGAAAATACTGTGCCCATGTGCCTGTGCTGTGCCAGGGGCATACACATCTGCTCGGAGGCTAAAAAGGGAGCAAGTCACCATGGTTCCTATAGTAATGAGATTCTCTAAGGGGGCAACTATTGCATCCATTTTTCCAACATCAACTCCTCTCCAGTAGCAACTGGACTTAATCACTCGCTCATTCATCACTGTTTTTTTAAATGGATGGCCATTAAACAGATGGCAGTGAGAGGGAAATACTACAGCTCACGACCCACTAGGGCTTATCTGGCAGCCTTTGGAGACTGTGCATCATTACATAGATCATCACCAATGCTTCCTGGAGACCATTCAATGGACAACAGTTCCTCATACCTATGTTCCTTCCCTTTTGCTAAATCTGAGGCAAAAGCAGCAGGAATACTCTTGTGGTTTTTTTAGGAGTGAATCATAGAAGTGTAGCTTGCCGACTTAGGCCTGGATTATCGACAGGAAGGTTGATGAATAGTCCTGGCTTGAGTGATAAACTTGGATATCAGAGAGTAAATCTAGTGGAAAAGAAAATCTATCTGTCATTCTTGGTCACAGCTGCAGAGCCTGAATTGGCAACTGGGATTTATTTTCTTAATTCTGAGCAACTCGGAGCTTTCCTGTGACCCCTTGTATCACCCCTCAGGCCCCACAGATAATACATTAGCATGTTTCATTTTAAAGCAAAAAATTTTACCTTGAATCACCGTCCTTCCTAGTTTGTTTGATTTTTTTTTTCCCCTTTTTTTTCCCCCCTTGTCTACATTTATCTCTGTCTCATGTATTGAGAGTGCCATGTGCATAGCCTACATCCTTTGGCCGAAGTCAGAGAGAAAGGCAGCTGAAGATGACTTCAGAAAACAGCCAAGCCTACTGACACTGTGCACTGGAAACCCAAACCCAGGTTCCATTTCATGTCTGCACAAACACAGCTGGGTCACTGCAAGTTTTATTACAGTATAGATTGTAGGATCAGTCCCAGAGTATCTACTAACATCTTAAACCCTTAGCCCTTCTGCTATGGGGGCATCTTGAGTTACACTTGTTTATTAGTCTCAGAAACATCCTTCAATGGCAGGCACTTGTGGCAATAACTAAGCAGCCTAACTTCAGGGATCTGAAAAACAACAGTCTAGCAGAACTGGCCAACATCCAGGGATTTATGGACACTTAAATCTAGCCTGCAAATACATTGTATTTTCTGTCACAACTCGCCAGCAATCCCTTGGCTACCATCCTCAAGACATTTGCTATAAAGACTACTTCAGGTCAGATGACCTGAAGTAAAGTCACATTGACCCTATAGAGCATTAAAGATGAGTACGAGGTAAGTACCTCCAAGATGCATGCCATATAATGGCCTAATGTAAAAGTGGATTTGCAATGGCTGTGCTTACATTTACCATTTAATCTCAAACTAGCAATCAGAATTGCTCTATCGCATAAGGAAATTTGTGTGCCGTTAATTTTGCAACAGAAAACAATTTTGCAACGTCATACAGAAGTGAGCATACATTCATACAATGTAGAGAACATGAGTGACCAAGCCATAAAGTAACAATCAGAATAAAAGCACAGGTTGAAGAACAAAAACTGCAAATCCCTCCTGCAAAGTAGAATTTTCATCCATAATAGTTCTACAGTATAATCTAATTGTGAGCACAGACTGCAAGAATGCATGTTGCCTAGTAGTTAGGGCATGACTAAAAAGAGAAGCAAAACCTATCAGAAAGTTATCGCATACGTCGACATTAAACTTTTAGTTCAGCCAGGGAAGTAAAGTGGTGCAAGGAGTGCATCTTGAAGCAAATCATCCAATTGTCCCCACTTCTGAGGATGTGTTTCACACCACAGAATGAGTGAGCTGAAAGACAAGCTCCAGCACACCTAACACTCCTATGCCTATGATGGAAAGCGATTTGCTCCTCAGCCCAACATTAGAATTAGCCCAGAAGAAGCCCATGTGGACACTGCATCCTCAGAAACGACTCTTTCACTTCAGAGATATTCTCCCATTCTGCGATCCAACTTGCTAATGTAGACAACACTGTTGCTTATTCTTTTACACCAAGAACCTGCCACAATTATGCTGACATGTACAATTCCCTGGTCATGCACTAACTTTAAAAATACTAGCCAAGTGGTTTGCCACCCTTTCCTAAGAAAAACCTATTCTTCAGCATGCTGTCACCCTCCTCCCCTGTAACTACTGCTGTAAGCTTTTCCCCTCGCCCTCCCTAACAGATTTATCTAACTGTGTATCAAGATCCAAGGCCTATCTCTGATATGACACAGTTGCACAAGCTTGGATCAAACAGCTGACAAAGCTAGGAGAAAGACTGCAGAAAGACAGAAAAGGTAAAAATTACAGTGAGAAGTAAGGCTAGCAAGACCAAATCATTCATATCTCAAGGATTCAAGAGGGAAAACACCAACACGGAAAGCTAAGAAATCCTAAAGAAAAGGAGTAAGCCAGTCAGGCCTGTTGCTCTAACTGGAGACCAGTCAAGAATACGTACTCAGATCAAACATGCTAAACATCACCTTCCCCAGGCTGCTCCCTACAGACCCTGGACTTTACTCGCTAAGTACATTCAAGTATTTCCAGGAGACTGGGAACTCTCACAAGCACTGATGCCCAAACAGACATCCTACAAAAGAGGATACACAGTTGCCAAAAGAGTCACTTAACAGTAGAAGTAACAAAGAACTCATTACCTTCAAAAACTATTGCCTATTTACTCTCATAATGGTCGTTACCATCTCCATGTCTCTGTGCACCCTGATGCACACTCATTCATGCACACGAAGCGCATGCTTCATTCATTTCCTGCCTCTTACCTTATGCTTACTTCATAAGTTCACTGAGGCAGGGAGTATCTCGTGGTCTCTTTCCAAGGTGGACAATTAACTCCTTGTTTCATTATTAGGGTTCGCATTACAGAGCTATTGATAAAAATGAATAAAATTATCCATGTGGCTCAGATGAGTCAGTGCTGCCTCATCACAAATTTTCCAATAAAAATAAAGCCAGGGCACCTTCACTGAAATGTAAAAACTGGTGTGGAAGAAATACTTCCAAGTATCTAATAACTGTCCTGAATGTCTTGCCAAGTGTAGAAACCCAAAGCTGCATACTCTCTGCTAGATTGCACCCAACCCAAGGTTTATTCAGGTTGTGTCCCTCTTAAGTGATGTTTAAATTTGATTCTGTGCTTTCATCATCTTGCAAACACAATCTCACCTTCCCCAATCATCTTCTATTTCCTCTATTGACCTCTGTATCTTCTAAAATTCTTCATTCCCAGCATAAAAACTCTGTTTGCTTCATGTCTCCTCATACAACAATCCCCTCAACACTCATTTCTATGAGCTGCTTTTAATGTTTGCTGCCCTTTATAGACCTTTTCTATTTCAGCCATTTCTTTGTGAACAAACCCCCATTACCCAACCTTGTTCTAATTTTGCCACTAATGTATTTAACGGTTTTAAAAGCAGAAGCATGTGGGTGCCCTTTATGACCTGCAGTCCTAGCACCTGGACTGAAGCAGGACAAGGTAGTGGGAGAACGATACACACTGGAGCATGTACCCTTAGGGGGAAGCACACTCCAAGGTGTTTTGCTGCAGAACACTACCATGGGGTAGGAGGTAAACAGAACAAAAATCCTCAGAGAAATCACAAACATTTGAACGAGGATTAACCAGTTAATAATGACATTTCTGTAACATATGGACAGGCTAATGCAGGGAAGGGGGAGAGTATGACAACATTAATAAGCTGAAAATGCTGGTGACAGCAGGGAATAAGCAAATCTGTTCTGACATAGCAAGAATGGATCTGAACTTCTGCCACATTAATGATAACTAGAAGCAGCTTGGCAATTAGATTTTCTCTTTTTTTTTTTGTTTGTTTTTTTGGTTGCAGGTTGGGGGGCAAAGGAGAAGGCAGGATATATAATATGGACAACATGACTGGTATTTGTTGTCTGTAGTCCTCTTGGAAAGACAGATAGATCTGCTGAAATAATAAAATTTCCAGCTTCATGTTTCCCGAATATCAAGGGATAAGCATGCTCTCTGTTGTTACCATCGTTAAATATTTATTCTGCTGTAACACAGAGAAGACCACAGGTCAGGACATAACTGTGCTGTGCAAATATTACAAAGGATAGCCCAGGCCCAAGGACATAACAGTAAAAACAAAAATCAAAAGACACAGAAGGAAGAGCCAAATACATGGATCAGGCTAAGAGACTGCACTGAAAAACCTTTGTGTTCTCTCCCTTTTAATCAACCCCATCCTCTCTCCACCGCTGAAGAACCTGATTACTGTCCTGTCATCATAAATCTACAGTTCACCACCGCACTGAGGGGAAAAAATTCAAAGTCCCACTCATGCCGGCACCTCCACAAATTTGGCTTTTTAACATAAATACGCTTATGCCCTCTGTCTGTACGGACCTAAATTCCATTCTTCAGCCCAGCCTTCAGTGTCTTCTGCCACCGGAATGATCAAGAGTTAGAACTGGCTGGGGGACAAAACAGGGGTGTGTGAAAGGAAGGTGTTCAGAGCAGAAGAGAAGAGTTTTGCTATGGAGACCTGGCTACTGCACTCTTCCTCTCTGGCACTCCTCTGACTTGCACCCCAGGGACTACTGGGTTCAGATGTTGTAAAACATCTTAGGACTCTTTACATTCCAACAGCAGACAAATATCTATGTGTTCATTTGAAACAAATGCACCGCTACACCGGGATGTGCCCTGAAATAAGAAGAAAAGTTAATTTCATCTTTGTAAGGGAAAAATCAAGGCTAGGGGAAAAGGAAGATTAATAAAACCCAACCTCACCATCACTTATAAAAGAGTTTTTGTAGAAATTAAAAGGTATTTTGCTTTAGAAGCACACTTTCCAGATGCAAAAAGTATTTTTGCTTCCTAAATGAAATATGCTTCTCATTTTCCCTAGATGCCTAAAAAATTGTAGAAGCCTTTCCCAAGCATCTCTGTATGTGATCCTTTTGTATTTCATGGCACTGGAAACCTCAGCCGCAAAGAAATCGGGAACTTAGGAGTCTGTAGATCTCCATGTCCCAAGTTCCCAGCCAGGCAAGTTGTCAAGAAGTAATCATTATCCCATACCTCGGGGACCTTTCCAGACAGTTTCTTTAAAATACCAGAAAAGAAGGGAAAAGAAATGGCATGCAGGCAGCTGGATGGGTGCCCTTCAGGAGGCTAGACAGTTTTCTAACCAAAATCCACTTGGTTTCTTTCAGTGATGTCTCCAAAATAAAATACTCATCTGGATTTTTTTTTTCTTTTAGGAAATTAACATGTACAATTAGAAAATTCTTGACCCAGATCCAGTGCTCATTAATCAGTGTATATTACTGACCACAGACGACTAATACATCTGTGCATATACAGACATGCACTTCCTTCCCTGGAGCACTTCGATGTCCAAAACAGTGGGCTACAATATTTCAGAGATGTACGTGTGGCACAGCCTCAGGCATACTGCACCTGCTGAAAGGGTTGGAGAACTGCCAAACATCTTTCTTTTGGAAAAAGCATTTGCTTTAATATCTGCTAATTCCAGGAAGGGGGCTGTGCTCTTCTTGTTTAGCTGTGTCTTTGCATTCACAATGAACAAAAGGAAGGGACAAGGCAACCATCTGTGGGTGCTTCACAGAAAATTAAAACCCCAGTGGGCTTCCTATTACAGGGAGGAAAAGAGAAAGGATAAGAGAGAAAACAAACCAAATGCAACAAGCTAAAACCCTGAGCTCACTTCTTTACAGCAGCCTTGTTAAGCATTCCTGCCCAGATAACCTGGAAAGCCTTTCAAATAACATTTAAAGTTAAAAGCTTTCCCCAAAATATCTACTTTTCCTTCCAACAGTTTTGTCCTATCTAGTTCAGAGAAAGCGGATCCTACCTCTCCCTACACATTTCCATGGACCTAAATGGAACATAGCCTGGGCATCTGCCAGACATCAGTGGTCAGATATATTAAAGGCATTTGCATTTGGCAACTGAAGATGCTGATGAGTACGCTGTGGGATTTTGAAATAATACATATACATCTAATTAGAAAGACTTAACTGCTATTCTGTGATCAGATTCACTCAGCATCAACCTTAGAATTCATAACATGAGGTAAAACCGAATTTTGTAAGTCCCCTCCCTTCCCTCCATGTGTCACACTATCTCTGTTCACATAAATAACACCGTAAATAGTAGCAAAAAATAGCACAGCCTGCCTCCAAATATGGTCTCACATCTCTTAACTTTATCAGCATCTCAAGATTATTACTAGCATGAGCCAAAATGCAATGGTTTTAGTATAAAAACTAAGGCTTCACACTAAAACAAAAGAGTGAATCAGCAAAAGAAAATGCAGCCTCCTCCCCATACTGAAGAGTGAAGTAACAGCCTTCTCTCTGGAGGTTTCCAGTAATGAATTCCTGTTTTAATTGAAGCTGCAGCCAATGCATGAGCTCCAAATGGGCCTCCCTCTCCTTCTCTCTCTAGGTGATGCTGTGCAGGAAAGAGCTTTTAAATCAGTCAGTGAACATAATGAACTTCAATTTCCCTTTGACAAGGGCAAAATTATGAACATACACTTCACTTCCAGACAATTAATTAATTTGTTTACACAATTTCTTTGCTTTGTTTTACTTTCATGATTTCCCGCCCCCCCCCCCCCTTCTTTAGGCTCTTTAACTCTCTAAGATGTAAGATTAGCTTTTGACAACTCATCCTCTCTCAGGCATGGAGAAGTGAAACTACAACAGAGCTGTTTCCAGCAGGGGAAAGAAGCCTATGCAATTACCTTCAGGCTCACTGCTAACGCCCAGTGACAATGTTAAAGCACACATGACCATTCTGTAGATGACAGCATTAGTATTTGCCCATCGTTAGCAAGGCAGACACAGTTGTTGACCCTTGGAAAGTGTTTGCCCACTTACCAGCATGAAAAGACCTGCTTCTCAAACTGCTGGTGTCCGAAAAGACCAGAACCTGACTTTCAGAGATTCATGGAAATGACTTGCAGGGACAAAATTCTCTGGCATTGAAGTAGCCAGCCAGAGCCAGCAACCACCAATGCTGCACACAAGTATGTACATACAGCTTTGCCTCCCAACACTGTGCTCCCACTCCTGTGGGATAAGGAAGCCAACCTCCAAAGAACTTGAGTAGTAGCGGGAAAAAGGGAAAAAGCATAGTGGACTCGGTGAGGATAGAAGGACTGATCAATTTGAGATAGTGAATATAAATTATTTTTTCTTGTAGGAAGAATGTTTATTCTAGATAATGCTACAGATTAAATCCCTCTAGCAATATCAATACTGTCTACATTACCACAGTGGTGCATGTTTAATTTCATTTCTGCTGCTACAAATATAGGCCAATAAATTTGACAACACATCTGTTATTTACTTGCACTCAACACTGAAGCATATTCATGACATTTACTTTGCCAGTTTCAAATTTAACAGCTTTCCTTTTATTTATATCTACTTAATGTTAGTGAAAAGTGCTCTGGTGACTTTCCATATACATGCAGTAAATGCAGCACACGTAGCAACAGTAAAAGTTTCCCTTGGCTATGTACCATTTACTGTACACATTTCTGATTACGTAGAGCTAAAATATTTGAAAGGGGTACAAGATCGTTGCAGCCACTCATTTTGAGTATAACTAGTAACTTTGTGTAGCTAAAACACGCTTGCAGTTGTCTCAACAGCAGAGACCCAGGAATTCATTTCACAGCATCCACCCAGTTGCTGACGCACAGCAAGGTCTCTTCACAGACTCTGACTTACACACAAACAAGCTATACCATGAAATACTGGCTCATTCCTACCCTCCCCACCCTTTCATTATTCTGTTAGATCTTTTGTTAGAGTAAAATGTGAGTAAGTGCAAACACCACTCAAAAATATTGCACAGCAGATGGTCCTGAGCAGTGTGACTGCTTTGCAAGGCAGCACAGAGAGGCAGGGAGTGCATCTAAGTCAAGAAGGACAATCTTAGCATAGTGCCAACAGAGATTAGTACCTCACACATACTCATGCTGCTGATACAGGAGGAACCAGGGACGGGGACTGTGAAGAAAGAGCACAGCTAGATAGCCTTGCTCTTACAGTGCCCCTGAGGTAACTTATCTGTCCTCTGTGGCTGTCAGTCTTCTGCCTCCAATACCATAAATCCAGTATTACAATGGTTAAGGCCATATAAGTTCATGAATGGAGTTAGACAAATTACAGAAGACTGAGGAAGATGAAAATTCATAAAGCAGTACAAGAGTGCAGATGTGAAATTGCAGCAGAAAGATGACTTTTCCTCTCTGACCTCCAGCTTGGTATTCTCTGCATTTTGATTGCACTACAACTGGAACAAACAAGTTCACTAACATTTGAAAAACCTATACAACTACTACGCATGCTTGTAGAGTGGCCTTTTTCTTTTGGTATTAGTTGTAGTTGTTAATTGCACAAAGCTGACTCCTTAAATAAAAGATCACAAAGATGTTAGAACAACTGAATAATTGTGCTATGCTTAGCAACAAGGCCCTCGGTCCCTGGTCAGACTTTACAGTTCCCTCAGACTCATGTACGACGTGTTGCAACAAAAACATGCTCGCAAATTGAAGACCATACTACAATAAGCTGCTTTTCTAAAATAAGGTGTATACAGAACCATGTACATCAATACATTTCATAACAGTAGGTCTACCGAACATACAGCATGGGGTCTTTTAGAATCTATTTTACAGCTTTGCAGATATAACAGCTTTGCAGAGAGAAAGAATAAACAGTGCGGGGCAACCAAGTATTTATCTATTGAGCGGATGTGGATACAGCAGCTAAACTGCAAGTGTGTGTGTGTGTCTCTGTGGGGGAGGATGATGGGGGGGGAAATGGGATGGGAAAAGACAAGATATCCCCCCCCCCCCCCCCCCCCAGTCTTTCCGTCCTGCACTGATCAGGTACCTACTTCCTAACCTGGAGAAACCTTGTTAGCTCAGGTGGGGACACTCAGTCGGCTCCAGTCCTGTGCTTCCACCATTAGCAGTGGGATTTCTGCTGCTCCAGGCCCCAGTTCCACCAAGTTCTGAGACAACAGTCATCTCCATCCTGCCCTGCAGCTTGGCAATTATGCTGGTAATCCTGTCAGATTGATAAGTGTCCTCTACAGTCTAAATCATGACTCTATCAGTCTCATTTCACTTGCTCCCTCTTAATAGGTTACAAAAATTAAATGCATCTTTTATAAAGAACACTGCAGTTTATATAATGCTGCCTTGCACACTTAGGAGCACGCGCACTCTAGGAGCAGAACTAGCATGAACTATGAATTCTTTCATTGCTGCATGTATGCTTTTGGCCTTGCACCACTGCTGACTGTGGCAGATACTGGATAAGAACCGTACTGATTAAGTGAAACACACAAGGTATCATCAAAGTACCACCTTCATCCTCATTTCATAGGTAAGGCTTTAAGAATTAAAATTACTCTCCCATGAGATAAAACTGCCAACATGATAAAGCAGTGTTACGCACTGAAGAACTCTGTGAACCATGCCATCAACATGAGCTCCCCCTTTCCCTCCCCACCCAAACTCCATTTTTCACCCCTTCAACTGCCACTTAATGCACTTTCATGTTCTGGGAAGAGAGCAAGCAGGACAGACAGGAATCCACAGCAAAGCTGCTCTGTGGCTTCCAAACAGTTACAAACAGACTTTCAAGGACTTCCCAAGAATCAAGGACTACCATGATCCCATAAACTTACATCACTATGTACAGAAGTCAGAGAAGATCCTTCACTAAATGTTTTCTAGGTGCTTATCACCACAAAGATTATAGAAGGCCTTGCATATAGGGCACAAATTTTGAATTTGCTGCAGAACAGAAATTACATTTTCTGGCCACAGAAATTACATTTTCTCCATTGACCAGTATTCTATCTCCTGCCCTAAAAAGAAAGCATGATGAACTGTAGAACACCACCAGTTTTGGTTAACTAGCCTTTTGCTTCATTATTTAAAAAGATGCCTGAACGAAGTGGACATCTTTGGCAAACTCATTACACAGAGAACCTACTGCGCAAGAAAAGGTGAAGAAAAACCTGGATATTTTTGTCATTAAATGATCTCACAATGAATCCTCACTCCAAACCTGTACAAGCGAAAGCTATGCTAAAGTCACAGAATACTGTAAAAACAGAAGATACCTTTGCATACTGAGAACAGCTGGCTTAGTTAAAAGATTTTTCTATGGTATTGTCACTCATCAGTACAGTTACAAGGCCATGACCACTACACTGCTGATGGTCAAATTTCAAGGGACAGAGCCATAAAGCAGTACAGCAGAGCCTTTATCTTAAGGATGACGTTGCTGCAAATGGATGCTCCAGTTCTCAGAAAATGTTGGTTCATATCAGTCCCATAGGGATGGCCTCTGAGGATGACAAGCCACCTTTGTAACCCAAAAC
Source organism: Aptenodytes patagonicus (assembly GCF_965638725.1). Lineage (NCBI taxonomy): Eukaryota > Metazoa > Chordata > Aves > Sphenisciformes > Spheniscidae > Aptenodytes > Aptenodytes patagonicus. The sequence continues at coordinate 49,190,705 of NC_134955.1, read as the reverse complement.
TCCTTATTAAGAAGTAGTTTTCTAACAGCATATTCTGGGTTTTCTTTTTTTTTTTTTTTTTTTTTTTGGTGCAAATAATACTGAGTGTCATGGTTTCCATTCAGGTTACTTCTACCTGAAAATGGGCAAAGGGTTTGTTGTGCTAGTTAGCATAGCAGAAGTCTATTAACAGCCATGGATACTTTCACTGTTCTTTTCTCTGCATGATAAATCTCCTTCTCTCATCACACCATTCTATAGTAAAGTGACTATACTGCTTTATAGTCAAGCTAATTTTGATTTAGATGGGTACAAACCAATGCCTCTACAAAACTAGAGGTAGCTAGAAAAACAAGTTATTAAAACAAACATGCCCCCTAGTCATTGCTGTTTCTAAAAATCAACTTCCTTCTTGCCAGAAGGATACCTTATATAAAGAGTTACTTACATTGCATTGGAAACTGATGAATTTATAAAGTAACGGGAATAACTTCTTTCCCTCATTCTTCCTTCTTTTTCACAAGCAGTTTGTCTTTTCTTCCTTTGTTTTTCTGCCATTTCCTTCTCTTTCTTATTGCTAAGATGAAATTCCAACAGCCCATTTCTCATCACTTTATACAATGGCAACCACTGCAGAAAAGCCTGTAAAACTCAGCACCAGTATGAGGGGGGAAAAAAAAATCACCATTGCCTGTGCAGACACATTAGAGAAAGAGAAATTTGCTCCTTAGCTAACTGCCCAAGAGCAATTTTCAAGAGGAGTTGAGGGAAACTTGGAAGAAGAAATGCACAAATGCAAAAAGCAGTTTAAGGTTCTGTCATTAGCTGAATGTCATTCACACACAAAAGGCTATTTTATTTAAATAATCTATCATTTTTAATTTGCCTTTCAAACTCAAAGCCATTTTTCAGTTACAATTGGATTTTGGCATGATGGAAGCAGTCAGGGAGCGTATCATAGAGGGCATATGCAATCTGGTATCAGACATCATTACCAATTCAGCCTGTTCCCTGTGCCTTTCCACTAGTTCTGCTCTGGCCACCTTTAACCACCCTCTGCAGTGAGCCAAAACAGTTTTACAAGTTTCTCTCAAGCTTAGTTTGCTGCTTATAGAGGTAGCCTGGTCAAAAGCTTTCCTGAACAAATATAACTGTTTTAACTCACTTAGTGTTTACATGACAGATTATTTGTTTCATTTTCTTGCAATCATGCCCTCTTTAAGCCAGATCTTTGAAACTGAAAAAAAAATGGAGGCATTCACTGTGTTACCTGATTCTTTTCTAGAAACAGTTTCTGTGGTAAGTATTATCAAAACCTTATTCCTGGAGATAGCTGTAATTCACAGTTTGTTTCCCATAACCTCCTAGTGAGATCCTCACTAAGTTTCAGTGAAAAAGGTGTAAGGCAACTGAACTATGAACTAGCACCTTAAAGGCACAGGCCACTATACCCTATAGTATTTGTGATATACCATAGAAACTGCCTTCATGACAGAACAACTCTGTTATGATCATTATCTCCTAAATACATAAATTAGATACAGCTTCTTTCAGTTCACTGCAGATTGTATCTGTAAGTAAGTAAGTAGGCTTACAGATACAGCAAGTATCTGTAAGGCTCTGTAAGAGAGCGCAAACCAGAAAGGCATATGGTACTGGTAAACAGGAGCAACCAGCACTCTTCCCTTGAGCCTCATCTAACGCTGCTGGCAAAAGAGAGAATAGCCAGATTCTGTTCTCATTTTCACTGGCGTAAACCCAGGCTAAATCCTCTGATTTCACTGGAATCACTACAGGTTTACACTAGGCAAGACTCCAGGCCTACACCTCTAAATAACTACGTTCAAGAGGCAAGGCACTTTAGGTATTTAAAGTTCACAAAACAGAGTAAGCAACAACAAGCAAGACTATCAGATTTACATGACAGATACATTTTTCTTGCAGAGCATCTTTGAAAGGTGTTTAAGGTCATCCCAATATTCCTTGATATCCGTGGAACAAAGCTGGTTGTTTTGAAGTTTTTCAGCAACATTAACGTTTGACCAGTGCTATTTCTGAACAGGTAGCAGCCCAATCCTAGGGCACGCTTCTCCGTAGAATTGAAGACCACATTCAGCTCATTTCATTAAGGGCTCTTGATGCGGTGCACAAAACAGCAGCCAAGTCAGGTCACTCAGAAGCAGGATGACTGTAATGGTCAATTTCATTTCCAAAATGCTTTCATTTATGCTACCAGTGGAGTATTTTAACAATAGTAGGTTACAAGCCTCTTGCAGCTTCTATTAGGAGTATGAGCTACTTTGTAGACGAAAGATGCAAGTTAAATTACCTGTCTTAAATTATCTACACAGATACCAACAGGTATCTGTACCTGTTGGTACACAGATACCAACAGGTATCTGTGTACACTACAAGAAATGACAGATTCACATTCAGCTGATAGTCAGACTACCTTTACCTTGCTATGCACATAAAACTACTACCCACATTTGAGAGAAACAATAACTGATCCAAGTTCTCTGGTAGGTACTCAGCCAATCAACATCAAAATGAACAGCCAGCAGAAATTAAGACTGTTAATGACATTTAAAAGGTCTTTAGACATCAATAAGGCTTAGGTACATTTAAGAGATGATCCCAAGAAGAATTTTGATTATACAACTGAAACTACATGATTCAATTAGGAATATGCTTCAGCTTTGGGAAACCATGGGAGTTGGTGTGCCTTTAGGACCAGGGAAGGTCTTGTAGATTTGCAGCTGGGTTCCCTAAGAGATTACAACTGGGGTTCCAACCTCTCTACAGGTTCTGGAGATGAGGCTGCAGAATTTCCTCCCACGTGAAGAAATAATGATGACAGGAGGAGAGAAGAGGAAGGTTAAAGACATTGATTCCCTATCCTAGTAACCCTGGCGGAAACATTCAGAGTTATTCTTACTAGGTTTTGGGTGATACGGAACATGTAAATCATTAAGTTCCTATACCCAGACCTGTAAGCACACAGAAGGAATATACATGTAATAATTATCAAGATGCATGCCAGTAGCATGACTTACCAGAAATAAGTGCAGCTACTCTCAGCAATATATTTTGAGGGGTCTGGACAGGCTGGATTGATGGGCTGAGGCCAGTTGTATGAGGTTCAACAAGGCCAAGTGCCGGGTCCTGCACTTCGGCCACAACAACCCCATGCAGCGCTACAGGCTTGGGGAAGAGTGGCTGGAAAGCTGCCTGGCAGAAAAGGACCTGGGGGTTGTTGGTCGACAGCTGACTGAATATGAGCCAGCAGTGTGCCCAGGCGGCCAAGAAGGCCAATGGCATCCTGGCCTGTATCAGAAATAGTGTGGCCAGCAGGAGTAGGGAAGTGATCGTGCCCCTGTACTCAGCACTGGTGAGGCCGCACCTTGAATACTGTGTTCAGTTTTGGGCCCCGCACTACAAGAAGGACATGGAGGTGCTGGAGCGTGTCCAGAGAAGGGCAATGAGGCTGGTGAAGGATCTAGAGCACAAGTCTTAGGAGGAGCGGCTGAGGGAACTGGGGTTGTTTAGCCTGGAGAAGAGGCGGCTGAGGGGAGACCTCATCGCTCTCTACAACTACCTGAAAGGAGGTTGTAGCGAGGTGGGTGTCGGTCTCTTCTCCCAAGTAACAAGCGATAGGACAAGAGGAGACAGCCTCAAGTTGTGCCAGAGGAGGTTTAGATTGGATATTAGGAAAAATTTCTTCACAGAAAGGTTTGTCAAGCATTGGAACAGGCTGCCCAGGGAAGTGGTGGAGTCACCATCCCTGTAGGTATTTAAAAGACGTGTAGACATGGTGCTTAGGGACATGGTTTAGTGGTGGACTTGGCAGTGGTGGGTTAACAGTTGGCTGTGATAATCTTAAAGGTCCTTTCCAACCTAAATAATTCTATGATTTTCCTCAAGGAAAGATACTTAAAACAGGAAAGCAGAGTAAATTAATGCAGGCAGGCATAAAACAAAACATGAAATTTCCCCCATCTTGCAATTTTTACAATAAGCATGGGATTCAACACATCTCAAACCCCCGGCTCACAACCATTATATCAATTTATTCTTCTTTCCCTATCCCATGCAGAAAGCAAGAGAAAAGCTGAGCTGAGGCTAACCGCTTGCTCACTGGAAACAAAGCATCACCATTTCAGATTCTCACAACGAGCTTTAAACACACAGAAGTTTACATCAGAAAACACTGCGCTCTGATTTACTTCCCTAGTCAGCTAATATAAGCATCACCTTCCCCCAGACCACTGCCTAGCCCCACATTTAGATCTAGAATTGACAACCTCTCTAATGCTAGGCAAAAATTTCAGCAGTCCTGAGCAATCTCAGCTTCTGCTTTTGATCTGCCTTGGGTAAACGGACAAGACCTGAACCAAAACTATTTCATGAAACCTGGCCATGGAGATCCAGCCTTACCCTCAGCTTTTTTCCCCCCACCCATAACGTAAGCAGAATTTACACTTACAAATATAGAGCATTTTCAGTCTCTCTCTGCCCACATGCACATGCAGAACCCATACTATACACATATTCATGAATAAATACACATATAAATATGTGTACTGGTTTAACACAAATCTCAAAGGCCATTTGTGTGATAGGTATGGAAATGAGTCATGAGCCTTGCTTCTGAGATGCTCTTCATTGGTCTACAGAAGAAAGAAGCTTCAAACGGTCCCAGAGAAAACAAGCTATTGTTAAGGACTGCTGAAGCACTAAGGTTTCGCTAGTTAGATATCAGGGTTATCAAAATGTCTATCACTCCACAAAGGTGTTCCAGTTGAAAGACTATGCACATCCAGGGGTTTTTTCCTTCTCCACCAGGCTCCTTATCTGCAGCCAGCACTTATGAGAATATCGGACGATTTCAGCTGCTTTTGCCACATTGTTCTTTTTAAAGTATAAATTATCTGGGCTTCTACCTTTGACCAATGCATTGTGCTGCTGGCACAGTAGGACTGCCTAAGTGACTCCTACTCATGATCTGATGTTGATTTTGCCAACACTGAAAGGGAAACAGTAATATCTCGAGGGACTGTATTTGCGCTAGGTAAGACAGAAAAATTTGGGTTTATATCATACCTTTTAACCTCCAGATATTCCAAAGCATTTCACAAAACACTGAATTTGTTGTTTGAAGTGCAATGGCACCTGGACAAAGCAAAAAAGCAGCAGCCACTATGTATTTGAGAAAAGCTTGCTCAGTCTCAGGGGTAAAGTCTTTTCCTACAAGTTGCACCAACACCTGTTTAGATATTGGTTAAAGTACCAAGATTTATCTGGGTATACCAAGTGGGACTTTATCCCACCTTTGGATACCAAGTAATTGATATTGCAATGCAGCATCAGCAATAGGAACCTACAACTAGAAAGTCTCTCACTCATTAGCTCGTTGCTATGATCAATTATTTTGTGATCTTGTGAAGATCCCAAGTAGGAAGAAATACAAAGAATTTCAGGTAACAGACTTCAAGAGAAAAAGAGGAGAGGCAGGATATTTTTTTTAACAATACAGAAAGCCAGTAAGTGCTGTAATCCCACAGCTGCCTGCAAGTTTATCAGATAAATATAGTTTGAGACTGGCCTTTGCTTGAGTGCCTAAAGAAAAGTAGAACAGAAGGAATTCTGCATCCAGCCTTATAAGCCCACTGAAAATTCCAGATGGTTATTGTAGTATTTGATTTTGCTTCTGCTTATGATGTCATATGAAAATCTGGACTCCAATATCTTGACCTGTGAGGCTGTCTGTTGGCATGTATGATTTGCATCATTATGGATAATACATATATTCTGTATAATGCTACCGTATAATGTTTAGTGCATATATAATGGTATTCTTTAGAGCCAGAAAGAGTTACTTATACCTGCATATTCATACATAATACCACTAAGATCTGCCTAAGATTCCTCTTTCCCCAAAATGGTAAAGGCCAGCATTTTCAGAGGTCAGTCTTAACACTTACCAAAATACTGCCATTGTCAGTGTAGGCACCCATGATGTGTAGCGAAGATACAAAACGTGGGTAGTCATGGGACTGCTGACATGTAGGGTTTTCACAGGCATCTCCTTAAGTTAGTATCTATAGGTGAATAAATTCACTAAGCCCAAACTGTGGTTTCCTGTGCTTTGTAAGAAAAGCCAGAAGATGACCTTGATTTTGCTTGACACTAGTCTATGCTTTGTTTCAAGATCTCATATACCTCTGTAAACAGAAAGATAAAATGCAGAATAAGAATAAAAGCTATCAGTTGATGAAATCAATCTGAATTTAAGAGTTCTTATGACAAAAGTTTAACAAGACCCTAACTTTTACAGTCTTCAGACAGCTGTAGATACAACACTCATCTCTGCTAGCACTTCATAGCCATCTGTAATTCTGCCACAAAGATTATTTTCCTAATCTGTCACTGTGACATGGCCACACATCACAGTCACCCTAGTTCCTCACTGCTCCACAGATTTCCCCTCTCTGCCCAACATACATGGCCTGTCTTTATTTTCGCAGCCTAGTCTGTCTAGTTTTTCTCGCTTATTAGAAGGTCACCTCTGATCCGCCAATGATCAGCCTCCACTCAAATTTACACGCAGGCATCTTTTTGCCAGTCCTGTTCTTCATACCTGGGAGAAGCTCCCAATTAAATATAGACAAGGTACTCTACTGCTCTCCTTTCATTTCCCGTTAAAATTCTTAATCACTCGTGAAGTATGGAGACCACCACCCATAGCTGCCTCACTGTTATTCCTTATTCGTTATTCCCTTCATCTGTCTGTGAAGGTATACCTGTTGTCTTTCCTCTTTTCCTAGGTTACTAGTGTAACACTATTAATAGGATAAAATATGCTTTCTTTTATACATAAATTCAGCTACTAGGAGAATACCCGACACTCAGTTCTGAGTTCTGCAGCTCAATATCTTTTAATCATTTTCTTTCAAGCCGTATCTCCAATGTTTTCTTCTGGGTAAAGTAACAGGTGATAAGCACAGAAAGGTAAGCAAGAAACTGCTACAGCAAATGTGAAAAGAAAGGCACTAGACAGACGTTTCTGAGGTAAATTGACCTTCCCACCAATAGTGATAAGGGATAACTTCAAACTACTAAATCCTGTTCCTCAAAGCCTACAGCCAGCTAGGTTGAGCAGATTCAACCTCCTCACAAGTGAATAGACACATACAGCACAGATCCCCCTGTTCAACACTTAAAACCTGAGAAACCTCACTTTTCTGCAAGCTAAGATTTCCCTCTGCCCTCCTCCTCCTCTTTTGCAGGTGTGTGTACGCGTAGCCAGCCATCCTATCAAAGAGAACTGCATCGTCCACTAGCAATGACCTGTTCCTGCAGCTGTTGGCACAATGTCTCCCTCAGGAGTGCTCTGAAGTGTTAACAGTTCACTGTAACTTCCACACCACTTCTTCTCACAGGTTTTTCCCAATTCCATTTAAGAGGTGAACTACAAGATAAGCAAAAAGGACAAATATCTTCTTCTATATTTGGGGTTTTAGAACTCCCTTTGGAGAAAATAGTTTCCTCTTTATAGTTTCTTCTGTCTTAGACATCAAGCACACTGAGAAGCATGCATCAAAATTTTTATTTATTTTTATGTATATATATATATTTATACATAAAAAATAACCACCTTAAGACTGGCTGAATTACTTAAAACTGAATGGCTCCACTCTTAGCAGTTGGGGACTCAGTCAGGAACATACAAGCAGAAATGTGCAGGGAAACAGTCTACTGTTGCCTGCATTTAATTACTCCTCACCACTCATCTATCATACTGCACGTAATCTCAGTACATAAGAAAAGACAATACCATCCTTTTGTTGCCAGCTAACAAATCTCAAGGGTTTTAAGTACAGGCTTTCAAACCCTCTCCAAGCTGGCAGAGGAGACTGGCTAGCTTTGCTGACTGACCCATGTTACATAAACATGATTTTCCTGGAAACCTTTTAGCAATAGCATTTTTCAGGCATGCAGCAGGGTGGGTTCAGATAAAGCACTGCAATCCAGTGGTTAGGGTGCTACTGTTTGATACCATGGGGCTCCTGGATTCCATATCTGGCTCTACAAACAACTCCCTGTGTGGCCTTGCTTTAGACAGCTCATGCATATGAAATTAATTTGCTGCATCTGTAAAATAGGTATAATAATAACCATCTAGCTATTTTCCTATCACCTCCTGCCAAGACATTTTCTGAGGATTTTTTTTTTTTTTTTAGCACACAGCCCAGCCCCTGAATTCATCCAGTAGGAGCATCTCTCCCAGTGAAAAGCACTAACCTGTGGAACTTGTGTGGTTTCCAGGTGGACATTCTTGCCCAGATTGCATTCACCCCCTCTTTCACAGGTGAAGACACCAGCTCCAAAGCTGAACACCACCTCTTTTAATTTTGTAGTGAGGGATATTTCTCTTGGAAAGCACCTGTACAAGCCACAACTGCTGCACTCTACCTTGCCAGTAAAGTGCTGTGAAATCTAAGGTAAGTCACTTAACCCCTTTGCCTCATTTTGCCCATATTTATTGAATAGAAGCATTACTGGTTTACTGGCAGCACCTGCAAGGCTGTTCTTAGGGTCAGCTAGATAAAGCTGTTCATTACCTCAAAGAACCTAAGCAATGCCAACATGGCAAACAGCCTATTCCAATGGTATAGCACCTTCTACAAAAATGGATGCGTGATTTCTTGCAAAGAAAGGAGAAGTGGTGACACTAGCTCTAGATTAAAGCACCATCTTTTAAGGAACACCAGGTATCTGTCGCCAACTGCATACTTGAGGAAAGACTACTTGTAACTAACTGAGGTCAGATGGAAGAACCCCTTTTTAAGTATAAAAAAACCTTATCAAGCAATAAATAAAACAAAAGGGAATAGTTTTACCCCAAATACTCATTTTGGCATACCACTGAAAGAAGAGAGGCTGACGAGTGATTATCAAAACAGATTAGACGTTCATTATAGAGCAATAGCTTGGGGTATAGTTCAAAGTGCCATCAAGGCAGAAATCACCAGAAAGTCACTATGTACCTCTGGAACAACCAACGGAGCACTTGGAATTTCCCTTTATTATGGGGATCCCATCTTCTTTAAAAGGAAAAGGCAGCATTACAGAACTTCTGGTCAAGGGATATGACTAAAGTCATCACTGCAGCGTAGCAGAGACCTAAACTACTGCTCATCTGTTGGAAGCAGTTGACACACAGCATGCAGACTTTAACGCTGGCTAGAAACCCCCTCTAAGGTTAAATATGCTTGCACACTTTGATACCACAGCACGACTGTCAGTAGTAGCTGCCTTAAAACTAACTCCTAGATGTTTATTCTAGAACTACCAGTCACAATGTTCATTGCAGGATAAGGTGATCAGTAAGGAGGGTGCAGATACCACAAAGGGCATAAAATTATGGGTCATATTTTTTTAAAAACCTACCATGAAGTATCTGAAGCTCTTATGTATATGCCCTGGATAAAAACAACACAGTCTGGAAGCATGAGAGGAACAGATATCTTGAAGACTGAAGGCAGAAAAGGAGAATGTGTGATTTAATCAGGGCTGGTTCTGGAAATAGCAGGGATTGCTGGTGTTACTCTCGTGTGGGGGCATTGGGAGTTTTTTTGCTAGTTTGGGTTGGGCTTTTTGGGGGGGTAATGGGAGGGGGTTAGTTCCTAGAAAGCTTTGCTGTAAACTTCAGCTGAAAGATGGTAAGTCCACTTCACTGTGTTGTTACAACCAACCACAGGCTCAAATCTGCCTGCAAACCATATGAATCCAGATGATACCTTCCATCACATTTTTTTATTACTGAAAGATTTTTAAAGCAAGAAAAAAACCCACTGAATCAGGAAACAAAGATGGTGGGATATGCTATTATATTAAACAAACAAAAAAAATGTTCCCATGATTTTAAAGGTGTGCTGTTCAACATCTGCCCCTCCGTCGGTGATAATTCTCCATGCATTTTAGATATTGTTCGTTGAGAGCTACACCAATTACTACTTTCTCTTTTCAACTCTGCATAGAAATGCATAATTGTACCAACAAGGGGTTTTATTTTTTCCTTTCCTCTCTCTTCAAAACACAGCTGATCTTTTTTCATTTTACTGTCAGTCTTTGTTAGACAGGAAAACTTCCCCTTACTGCTTCATTTTTCTCTCATCCCTAACACCTGAGGGGCTATCTTGCACAAGCTCCCCTCAAAAAACTCACAATGAGAAAGCCCACAAGCAGGATTTTGAAGCTACAAATTAGAAATAGAGACAGGGATCTAAAGCAGTTTACATAATTTTTTTCTTCTATTGAATATACAATTTTCCCCAGATCTGCAGGCCCTCTCTCCCCAAATCTCACCCCCACCCCTCTGCGCATACACACTCTCCCTCCTCAAAAGCCTCTGCATAACAGCCTCAGCCAGGTTTTAGCTGTTCCTCCTTGTTAAAGTGATTAATTCAAAATTAATCTCAGGTGAATTATGTACCAGGAAACAGATGCATGTGAGCCTTTATGAAAGTCAGAAGAATGGTTTCCTTTTGGCTCCTTGTAGATAAACATCTGCACCACCAAAAATCCGTCAAAATTACCAATAGAAATTGCTTCCTGAAGTATGAATGTCTAATGCAGCTGGCCCCCCAGCAGAAAGACAAAATGGAAACATATTGGAGCTGACAAAAGATCACAGTAAAAAACCCTACCTACCTATCCATACAACAACCTAGGTAATCAATATCTATGAGTGTCTTTATCATTAATCACTTCATAGAGACTTAAATATATTTTTCCCACAGATAGTTTGCTATTGTATTCAAAAAGATGATCCTTTGAATGGAAGATTGAGGTATTGAACAGAAGCAATGTATACAACATAAAATGATCTGGTAATGGCTACAGTTAGACTTCACATCCATATGCAGTGTTACAATATCCATAGTGCTACAGGGAAAAAAAGGCTAGAAAAAAAAAACTTCATACTATCCAATTCTGCCTACTGACAATGTAGGATGGCTTTCTCAAATACTTTTCAGGTATTCATTACCTGACCCATTTTGTGTCCTCCTATATATGCCATCTATCTTTGAAGCTCCTACGTTGTGTGCATGCGTGCACGCAAGCCAACACAGACAAGTTAAAACACTATGGTTTTGAGGGCAAACTGACTAGTCCTATCCCTTTTATTTAGACTAATAGAACATTCTCAGTTATTGAATTAATAAAACTTGGACCATAGATTGAGTGCCTTGTAGCATCCAGCATAAAGTGGTCCAAATTCTGACAAGGGCATTTATAATAGGAGAGTTAAGCATAGATGGTTTTACACAAAATCACATACACACACCCCCACCCCACCCCCAATAAACTCTAGCCAAAGCTAGTCATCACTCCTTGGCTGAGGTGCTTGCTTGGAGTCAGGAGAATGAAGACACTTTGTGGCCTATTCACTAATTCTATTTATGTATTTCTAACAGAGATTTCTGGTGTATTTCCAAATAGCTTTATTCATTTATTAACAATGTGAACTGGGATATACAGATTTTTTCCTCTGTAGTCCCCTGGAGAGCAAGGGGCACAAACCTGCATAAAGTAAGAGCCAACAAATTAAGTGAATGAAATATAAAAATCCAACAGAGTAAATTAAAACTGTAAGAGGAGAGGGAAAAACCCAACCAATTGCCAGATACTGAAATTATTGTTATTGAAAAGAATAGCTATACAACCTCAAGGAATAACCTAGCAGTTTAGGTTCAAAAATATTCAACTAACCTCAGGCCTTCTGTAAATATATCGCTCCAGAAGCCTCATTTAACTACTTCTTGCCACCTCTCTGCCTCCTTTTGTAACACTGCTAATTAGCAATGTGAAGAAATATCCCCCTGCCTTTTTGTCATCATGCTGTTCAGCTTGCCTGATTTATTTAATGGCATAATCCAGTGTTTGACATATGACAAATGCTTCTACAAGGTCAAAATATGATGTAAAACAATACTATCAGGCAACCCCTGAAAGAGGACTACGTTAATGAGATTCAAAGCCTGAATTGGGGGATACATTGAATAAAAACAATGGATCCTTTTACTACATTAAAGACTATTACAGAAGGGAATTCTTTCCAATAAAGATGCTTGACATCCCCCATTAAAATAACTTATTTCAAGCTATTACAATTACAAAATTAAAAATGTTTAGGCTGAAGTTTCCAATACTATGTGTCTGCCTTAAGTCGTTTGCTTCATTAAATTTTAGCCCCAAAAGAATCTCTGCTCCTTCAATACTGTTCCTCTTTGGAGCCAGGAAGAGCCCCCAAGACTTCCTGAACCACAACATTTCTATACTTTAATCAAATATTTGTGAGTGACTGATCCAATAAATTCTCTCAACTCACTTAAGTGATTGCTCAACACAGAGAATAACATTAACAACCTTGGGAAGGTTTATGGAGTGAGGTGACATCTTTTATTAGACCAAACTGATACAGCTAGAAAAAAAATGAAGTTTTAGGGACATATAAGCCCCTTCTTCACATCCCAAGGGAGAAAAATGTTAGTTAACTACAGCTTTCAAGAAGAAAACCCCATTTCCCCAAAAGCTTGTTAGCATTTGTCTGCTAGGTGGTCTAGTAAAAGTTATTATCACCATACAAATCCTGCTTTGATCTTTAGGACGTCACAGCTACAACAAAAATAACACTATTCCCATCAGTTTCTGTGTTAGCTCAAGTAGCAAAAGTAAGTGCAGTTACAGCTAAAATTCCAGTCCTGTTATGACCTGGAGATGTCCCATAGTAGAATCTCAGCTTTTTTGTTTGTTTGCTTGTTTTGCTCAAAGCCAAGGAAGTACTACACACACAAAACTGTTAGAAGAGTATTTGCATGGTCAGATACTCAAAATAGGTGAACATAACTGTTTTACTCTTCATTTTTACTTGCCAACTATAGGCCCCAGGATACGATTTGCAGAACTACTGAGCTGCAACTTAAAACAACAGGAGCTATGCTTGAAAATATGAAATACCATCCTGTATTAAAACAATTCTCAAAACAGTTTCTCAAAAACAATTCAGAATAAGGATAACAAATTTGTCCCCAAGTCCATGGAAACTCTTGACTTTAAATTTCTGATCCCTAATAATGATCTTCCAATATATCTGTGTGCATTGGTGGTGACAGTAGAGATGGAGATACACTGTCAACAGATGAGGGCTTGGCTCACTAGAGTAATGATGAGCTTATATCCTTGTGAACATCAGTACATAATAATACTAAAGCATTACTCAATATATAATGTTGTATTAATAATTTACAAGCAAGAACAAACTTTGCCCCAAACATCTGATAATCTCCATAGAGATTAGCTAGACTGTAACAACAGATAGTAGCATTGCATCAATATGCAAAGAGACTCATTCTCAACAGTGCTCTGTGATGTCTCAAAGAGTGACCTTGCATCATGCTCCTGGTCAATAACGATGGCAATGGCACAGTAGATATGAGAGTGAACCCTAATGTTGAATCAATAATCACTACGCTGGGTCATTGCACTGCATCAGTTTGGGATAGTTTTGCATTACGATGTTACATCAACTTGCATGATACTGCCAAGTCACCCTGCATCAGTTCAGTGGTATTGTGCTGAACAGTGCCATGCTGTTGCATGAATATACAGAGATACTTACCTGTGACAGCAAATCAGCATAGAGGTATGCTAAGTTTTGACATGACCATCACAGAGTCATCACGCACAATATTAATGTTGATGAGTGGCAACTCACATGTCACAAGGCCACTTAATTTTCTCTTTGCAGGACAAATTCAGGTGAGCACAAGTCCTAACTCGGCAAAGTTTTGTTAAAACCAGCAAAGGCACCCCTTTACCCAAGACCGTCCTTCCACATTTTCACTCCAATCTGCATGGACAGCAGGTACTTTGTTCTAGTACACTTTTTATCTGCTCAGCTATTTGACCGAATATGATTGGCCTCACTACAACCCGTGGAGAGTAACAAGATTCAAAAGGAAACCACTGTGACAGGGAAATGGCCCAATCATGCTGAGCCTAGCTTCTTCCCTGGCAAAACAGATTCAAAGCATAACACATCAAAACACATAAGGAAGCAGGCACCCAGCGATCGCTGTCGAAGGAGGAGAACAAAAAGACGGCAATTATTTTAATCATCTTTCAAGAGGTGACAATAATGTTTCTTATAATTGCAAAGAGAAGCAGAAATGTCAATAGTTCCAACCAGCCTTTCTTTCTGAATGGAGCCTGAATCAGCTCTTCATTTAGGCTACTGAAACATCAACTATTTCCCCTTAAACTATACTTGAGTCAGTCTGCTTTGGTCACACTCAGCTCAGATTGAAGTTGAGAGTGATAATTACTGTAAATTCACATCACTTTTCTGGGGTGAATTTGTTTCAATTTGTTGATAGTATTTTCCCATGTATGTTTCCTTATATTTCCCTATTATTGCTACAGTGATGATTGTTGTTGAAGTAGGTTTTTCTCATCTCCATTCCATGGGTTTTTATCTTTAAACATAGCAGAGCTTTATTTATACCAATAAATACAATATTTATACCAATAAAACAAATACAGAAACAGTCCAGTAAGACTAAATGACAGGTGGCACAGCAATTACTAGTTCTTTTGTCCTCGATTTCAATGGCACCTAGTGAGCAACAACCCAAGTTGGCAGTAGACATTGTGCTCCTCTGCCTTTTCCTCTGTGTGTGTACTGGGTTGGAACAGGGGTCTTATCTCTTCAATATCAGTCTGAAACTGGCATGCAAGCTAATCATATATGTTCTGAGGTATACTGTCCTCAGCCGAAGAGCAAAAAGTACCAGTGAGGAAGAACGTATCTCTGTGCAATACTCTGCCTCAGGCTGGACACGGGGGTTTCAGTGAAAGGTTTGTGCACAATATAAGCACCCCAGCCCCTCTCATGTCGCATACAAGGCTCTTCCATAAAGGATTCCAGGATGAGTAAATATCCTCCTTTCTATCATTTACACAACTGCTGTGGCATTACAGGTGGACTGAACCAAAAAGCTGATATAATGCAAGTGTATGTAATGAAGCTGGCACACAACAGTGGATTTTAAACAGAGCTTTTCTCTGTCTCCCAGTACTGTGTGTAACCTGTTCTGGAGTTCCCAGCACATGACTTCGTATTTCATTTTGACAGTTCAGCACATCCCACCCTGAGTGCTTGACCTGAAAATGTAGACATGTTTCAGATGAAATGGAAGGTTAATTACAAAGGCTGAAGGCATTAATGAAGGCTATCAATTATTAATCAGTTGGTCCACTATTCTCTTTTCCCATATCCAGAAGTGTTTAAAAGCCAGTAACAGGTTTTTAGGGCCGATGACATCTCTTAGCAACTGTATTACTCTGGTTGTATGATTAGACCCCACAAGCAAAGTAGGAAAACATCAAATACATTTTTAGACAGGAGACTTCTACGGAAAAAATTCAAGGTGATGGAAGATGAAACTACTTCCCACCTCCAAAACCTTCCTGACCACTGCATTGCAGCGGGCTCTGGTCTTGCATCTGAGTCACTGAGCGCTGCTGGTAATGAAGCACTGAACCATGGGGCGCAGAAGGTTTTTATGTAGGGTTTGCATTGTTTATAAAGAAAAGTTACAGCAACACCTAACAAATTTTAATGTAAATATATCAGTCAAAGCAATGTATGCATCCTAAGACAGTAAAGGACCTGCCAGGTATTTGGCACAGACAGGTATTTTTGAATAATCATGGACAACTTTGAAAGATGTCAGAATAACAGCAGGGAAAATTATCCTCAGAAAAGGAAAGCAGAGCTCCTATTAATTGTCCTCACATATGTGAAATTTATTTCCCTTGCAAAATAAATCCATCATTGAAGAAAAATGTTTAATTAAGAAGTATTAATAGAAGCATGCCTTTTCAACAATTTATATTAAGATTTTATTACCACATTAAAGATGAAAGCCTATTCAGTTGTGAAATCATCACTTATACCAAGTGGTAAAATTCTCATCACTTGTTAACTGTAGAGTAAGGGAAAAAGGCTTGGGAAATGCAACACAGAATCTGTCTTGAGAGGAAATGATGATTATCTTGGTCTTTTCCTACTCCAGCATTCCTCATTACTGCTAGAAGCACAATATCTTTCAGCTGCCATTTTTTAAAACTTCAAGATGCTTTTAATCTTATTTGGGTTATTGTTTGCACCATTATAGTTACATTTTTAACATGTAACTTGGATGATTATAAGTTTGTTATATAACATCAGATACTGTAGTAGCCATTTTCCAATAAACTGGTATATGATATTGTCATGAATTGGCAAAATGACATCATATTCCTCCCCCCCCCCCCCCCCCGAGGTCATTTAAAAATAATCTAAGCCTACACCTAATCAAAAAACCCTATTGTATGGGCACTATTTATCTTTCTACTTCAGAAAAATTTCTATTCCTTTTTGCATCAGAAATCTAGAGAACAAACTTTATCTTTAATAATACTCTGCATGTTCTAATCTTCAGCTTTTATCCTCAGGAGACAACTTTCCCTGAGGTAATTCCACTACTTGATTGTTCAGTGTAGCCTGTAGACCATTGTCCAAGGCAAAGGCTTAGAGAAATTTTACAGAAGATATCCAACCATCATATTAATCTCATATTCCTTTTTATCCTACGTTCCACTTTGAATAAGTTATTGCTTGCAGATGCTTTTCTGCTGACCTTTGGGACTGTTTTACACCTTAATTCTGCTTCACATAAAGTTTCAGCAAGGCCTGGACCATTTTAGATATTAACTTGCACTTCCTTGGCAGTTTGAGAAATGCCCATTTCATCCTCATTCCAAAGGGACCATACCGTCCCCTCACTCCCATATTTGATGACTATACTCCCTTCAGCTATACTAACTCATACTTTTCCTTAGTTTGGCATCCTTCAATGATGCTATATGTGTCATGTCAGTGAGCTCCCAAGGTTTGAAGGAATCCCCCAGCACTCCAAACGTGGGGGCAGAAACTAACAATATGTTTGCACACACAGTTCTAGAAAGATTACACTGCGTTCAGAAGCATGGACTAAAATGATATGGTATGCTTCTTCATGCTGGTCTTATCCATGCTTAGGTAATTCTGTCAGTCAGACATAAAGGACATAAGTAACAGAGAAATGTAACAACAAAAACTACCAGGGTTGTTAGTGAGACATTATCATTACAAACCTTCAGACCTAATATTGATCTCAGGGAAAATTCTCCAAAGAATAGTCTGTTTCTATCAAGAATAATCAAAGCACTTTCAGAAAAATCAGACAACAGAGCTGTTTATATTAGTACAATAAATCACCCTTTTACCTTCAAACAGCATTCCTTCCATACTTTGAAAATTAATTCCAGGTCCTTTGAGGGTCTCTAGATTCTTTTAAACCACTAAATGAGTATATTTATGTTCCATGGCCTCATTTAAATTTGCCTAAAATCTAAGAGTCAGTTTGCTGTTCATCCTTATAACTGCACATTTCCAAGCACGCCATCCGTACTCTATTAACAAACAGCTCTGACATGGGAAGGGAGGCAGGACACACAGATCATAAGCAGCACCACAAACCCAGCCAGCATGAGACGCAGTGATGAACCTTTGAAGACTAAATGTACTGTCTTTAAGGCAGACACCTTTAGCTATCTTGACCTATTTCCATCCTCGTTTTAAAAAAAAAAAAAAAAGCACTTTTAGATTCAAAGCAATCTTCAGTGTCAAATTTAGCCACATCATACGGGGCAGGCTGAGGTTTACCAACGAAAGAATTAAAGGAGTTCTACCCTCCCATTTGCACAAAACTATACTGCTAATGCTTGGTGGTGGTTTGGACCTGGCTGGCAGCCAAACTCCCATCCAGCCGCTTGCTCACTCTCCTTCCTAGTTTGTCCTCCCTTCTGCTGAGAACAGGAGTGAGACGGCTTGTGGGTCAAGATAAAGACAGGGAGATCACTTACCAATTATTGTTGCGGGCAAAACAGACTCAGCTTGGGGAAGTTAATGTATTACCAGTTAATATATTCTTATTTATTTACTGATTTGGTTAGCAGGAAACAAAAAGACAAATACTAAAACATAGGGAAAGCAACTCTCCTCCCCCTTTCCCAAGGTCAACTTCACTCCTCCACTGCAGACTCCTCTCCTCCTCCCTTGCTATCACCACAAGTTACACTCAGTCCCCTCAGTGAGGCAACAAATGTGCCAGGGGTGGAGGAGGGGGTTACGCCAGTACACAGTGGTTTCTCTCTGCTGCTCCTTCCTTCTTACACTTTTCCTCTGCTCCAGTGTGGGCTCCCCATAGGCCAGTTACTTTGGGAATATCCTCCTCCTCCAGCATGGGGTCTTCCATGCACTGCAGTGGATATCTGCTCTGCCATGAAGCACCTCCTCCTTCTCCTCTCACCTTGATGTTACCTATGCTGTTTATCATCATTTTCCCCCCACCTCCTCTTCTTGGCAGCTTCTGCCCTTTCTTGAATATGCTTTCACAGAGGTGCCACCAGCTTGGCTGATGTGCTCAGCTGTGTCCTGCAGTGGTTTTGGAGCCAGCTGAGTCTGGCACGGGGCAGCCCCTGGTCTTGTCCCAGAGGCCACCCTGCAACTACCACCTTGCCATGTACACCCAAAACATGGTTTTACATATATGATATGATACAATCAGATGGCTGCATAGCCCCCTCTCTTGCTTCTCCCAGTGGCATTTAAACAAGCTGCATTCACATCTGTGGATACACCACATTTGCAGCAGATTATTTTTGCAGCGATTTGCCCGCTTATGCTAGAGTTCGTAATGCTTCCTGTCATCTCTGGATCTAATTTATACACCCAAGACAGTGCAGTTTGACAGCAAAATGGACCACAGGCTCTTTAGTCCAGGCAATATAAGCCAAAAGTCCCAAATTATGCAGGGACTAATTTTTTTGTTCTCATTTTAAGCTAGTGACAGGAACAACTATTCTCCCTTTCACTCTTCCATTTGGCAAAAATATACTTCCAGTGAAGACAGGCAATGCCACTAGGCATCACACTCGATAAAGACAGAAAGCAACAATCCCACCAGAGAGCACAGCCCTGCAAATGAACTCATCCTGCCCCATATTTGCCTGGTTTCAGGAACTTATCACCCGTTCGTTCCAACAGGCAGGCGGCACAAAGAATTTGTTCTAGTTGCACTACAGTCCAAAAACCACATCAATATTAAAAATGACTTCTTAAAAAGCACTGAACAAAGCTCAGCAGCTAAAGCTTTGAGCTCTTTGACTAGCTCAAATGCATTCTTTGGACCTGGCCTTGCCCGGGTGATACAAGTGACCTCCTAATCCCCAAATCACTTACTGTACCAACAGTTCTGGGAAAGGAGCAATACAACTCATCCTCCCAGGAAAAGGGTGGCTTTTGACACAGGAGTACAAATGTGAAAGGCAAGAAGCTTCTGTATGAAGCTAAATTAATTTTTTCCTTTGGCATCCAAGGAACCAGCAACTATCCAGTGACTATCATCAGTACTGAGCACCACCTTCATGGGTAGCTCCAAATCAGGAACTTCTTTCAGTGAGCACTGGGGAACACGCATGATGAACCAAATTCTAGCACAACTCCATGAATGCTAATGGAGGGATTGTGCACTCATAATACCTCTGTGGAAATCAAAATTTGCCTCAACAGTAACAACATGATATATTTAAAAGTCATTTAAAAACTAGAATTTGCCATTTTTGCTCAAGACCATGTTTTATTCAAAGAAGAAAGCAACGAAAATCAGGCACCACGTATATCTCACTGTAGCAGTATCAAGAAGTCTACTGGGTTATCATCACTTTGGTCACAAGGATGTGTATCCTATTAAGACCAGGAGTTATGCAGAGAATACTGAAAGCACTATGCAATATGTAAATGAAGTAGGCAAAAGACCTCACATTCCTCCTTTTTGCCTATTTCTACATTTTAAAAGGCAAAATACTCCTTCTCTGTGCCTCTATAAAGCTCTCATTTTCCTAAACATTACTTCTTTTCACAGCTAGTTTTGTAACCTAAGTTTTTCATTAAAGAAATGAAATGAGTCTGCTAACAAATAGCTCTTGTGAGAGAAGGGGGATAGGAGTAGTGCAAGCAGGAAACGCATTGTGCAGCTGATCAAGGGATGTTAAGACATGGCTGAAGTAGATCAATATTGGGTGCAACGCTTCAAAATTGTGTGCAACAAGGGATTACCCTCTGTCCCCAAAGAGCAGCAATCATCCTTCAGTGCAGCTGCTCACATTACAAGTGATGTCTTTTCAATTACCTCAAAGGCCAGATTTACCATGCTCTGGTCACAAGTTCAGAAGCCCATTAATAACCATCTTGGGAATCACTGCAAGGCTCCAGACTACATATCACATGATGTCCTCTCTGATACAGGTTTTATAAACTGAGCCAACATGTCATCGAATGTGTCAAAATGCTTATTTCCTAGACTGACAATAGGAAGCCAGAGGACAGCCCCTCTCCCTTCTAACCCAACGTTATTTAATACCAGCTGCCACTGAAAGCTGGAAAAATATGAGTGCTCAGAGAAAAGAATTACATGCACAAAGTGTTGAAGTTATGATGAAGAACAATACATTAGATGGGAACTTAAAGCTTTTGGTTGAGAACGTGTCCTTTAAACTGATCACACTCTACTGCTGTAAAAGGATTTTGAAACAAATGTGATTGGATGACATCTGTGTGCAGATGCACTGAGCTGGGTCTACACAGCAAACCAAGCTCAGAACCAAACGTAAGGTACAAAGATACCCAACACAGCTTGCAAAGTCCCAACTTGGTTCTACAACAGTGTAGCAACGCTTATCTGGTGCTGCAGCTGAGTGAATAAATCCTCCTGAGCATAGCTGAGCATTCAGGCGCAGAAGCAGTGAAATCTTCCTGCGGCTGCAACTTCTGGACTTGTATGTTTGAATTTGCATTAGCCCTGGGATATCTTCATGATGTCCCATTGTGCTACTCAGGTAGACCAGAAGAGCCTGGAGGGATTGAGGGGGAGGTGCTGACACAAAGAACAGGCAATACAACTCCCTTCTGTAAATGCAGCTGACAGATAAACATCAAAACCAGAAAGGAGCTGAAGGACAATATTGGCACAAAGCAAATGGAAGTTAAACTGACATACATGAATACATATAGATTGGAAAATAAGTTAAAGTTTAAAATTGTAGGAAAAATTTGACTTTAGAACAGCATTTCAAGAGAAACAGCAGAAGCAGAAAACCAGAAGGGATGAGGTAGATCTGATACAGCCAGGAAAGAAGCAGTGATGGTGCAATTGCCTATAAAGGTAGGGGACTGGACTTGATGACCCAGATAGTCCTCTCCCTGTCCTGTGCTCCTAAATTAAGATGCACAGCCAGCAACTCTGAAAACCTCATCCATTTGTGAAGCTCCAAAACTAAGCAATGATTTTTCCTCCATCAGAAAGCCAGCACGTTTGTTACACAGGAAACAAATTCTGATCAGAACACAAACTGATAAGGATTTTTAAATCAGTTTCAAGCAAAACAGTTTTCTAACATGTAAGATAGTCTGAACTATATGCCTTTTTCCTTCAGATTCTAATCAAAATGGAGTTTACCTCATTTTAAAAAAATCAAGGTAGTTTACAGTAACCATTGTAGGAGAACTATATTTAATTTGGCTCCCCACAGGTTAAGATTTAAAGAAATATAAATGAGAAACCACATCCTCCTTCCCTTCTCCACAGAAACACAGAGCAGAGAAGACAAGAATAGAGTGCAAGGGCTTGAAAATACCACAACAGTAAGAACCACATTTCTGCATTAAAAGAAACAGAGAAGACCTGCACGAGTAAGGACATAAAAGTTCTTTGAAGTAACAAATACAAGAAGAGAATTATCCACTCTCACGACCAGACAGAATCAGTACAGTTAGACTTTAACACATCACAGGAAAATCCTTTCCATGTAACAGAACAAGGAACTAAAATTCCTTTTGTAAAACCCTCCTGAAACTGTAAGGGTGCATAATCAAATCTTAGTGGTGACTGAAGGCAGTAGTTTTGTAAAACTGTTATCTGCAGAAAGGTGCTGACAGTCCCACGCACCTCAGGATGTTGGATGCTGTGGAGTCCAAGCTTACACACTCAACGTGATCAGACATCCTTCTTGAAATGACCCTTCCTGCCCCAACTCTTCAGTACACTTGTACACCACCACCCAGAAAAAAAACACGCAAAGGGAACCCCCCTACCTCTCCCTTGACACCCCCCTAGTTGCATAGCTTAATTACCTTTCAGCAAGTCCCAAATTTTTTTCCACGTGTTGCCCAGCTCATTGTATGAGCAGATCCAGTGGCTACTACTGGAATGCTGTGTTAACCTCTCTGTTTTGTTGTGGAGGTACATTTACTTCAATCTGCAATGCTGCAGCACGTGTTGCCCACCTGAATTATGCCAAATGATCACTGCCCATTCAGGGCCTAGTCTCTCTAAATATATTTGGGATGCAATATACCATCTACGAAAGGATAACCTGCAGATAACAAGAATGTTTGTAAAAATTGTTTTAGCAATGCACCCAAAGACAGACTAGATCCTTTCCCCTTAAACAAGTGGAAAATGCCTGCAAAGTCAGAGGATCTCATTCCTATTGCTAGGTAAAATAGCATACTAGAAGCATGACATGGTTCCTTACAGAACTGGTTAATCCCACCATCTCTTTAAGCATCATACTAAAGGGTTTTACATAATCCAAAACCTGAAATCCTGTATGTGCTACTGGCTTTCAGATGAGATTGTCTAAAAATAATAGAATAAGAAAGACATGATAAGATAGCAAAGGAAGCCTGAGTCAGTATAAGATACTTTTCTTTGCCATGCTTAATGATTTCTATTACCCAGCTTCCAGAAACTGCACTCCTGACATCAGTAATTGACAAGAATAAAGAATAAGCTAAAACAGGGACTGTGTGCACTGAAAGTAAATTTGGACAGTCAGAGCTAGTAGTATACTTGGTTATCAGGTATAGGCAAAAACATGCTTGGCCAATGCTTTACACTGGCCCAAATTATACCAGTTATATGAGGCAATCAGTCTCTTTCTGTAGGCTGCAAAGTGCTTAAACAAAGCACCAGGAATTTAAATGTAGCAGAAGAAAAGATATGTCAAGATATTTAAGACAGCTTTCACACTACATAAGCTTTACTTCAACTGGGTTTCAGACTGTGTGTTTGCAGTCTCCCCCATCCCAGTTTTACATAAGGAGACGGAAGAGGAAAATGCCTGTATCATGTATTTAACATAAAAGCCTTTCAGATCAGCAGAAAGCCTTCAGTTCAATCATGCTTTACGTACTGAAAGGTTAACTAACGGGAGAGGCTTATTAGCACAAATAATACCACTTCAGCCTGTGATCCCAGCAACACACAAAGTAAGTAAGTTCAGGCCCCATCAGCATTTAAATGGAGAGAAAAAACAAAACAACAAACACACCACACACCACCTGCTGCTGTAAAATCAGTCCTCAGACATTGTGGGCAACAGCAGCTTTCCAAGGGCACTACCCTCGCCCCAGCTGTTGGTATTGAACCCCTCTCAAGATGGAGAAGGAAGCACTGTGAAGCCTTCTGATTTAAGAAAAGATGAACATTCAGAGCCAGCTCCAATTCTGAGGCAATAGCTCTAGTTACATTATTTAATCTCTAATGCCTCCATTTTCTCATTCTATAAGGATGTTCATGTGTACCTTTCAAAGAGATATTGTGATGTATTGTAATTGTATAGATGTTTTAAAGTGAAATGCATGCATACGTTTTAGGCATCATAACAACTGTTAAGGCAATGTTTCTGAATAAGAACAGTGCCCCTTGCTTGAAAACTCATGGTCAGAGAAACTCACAAGAACTTGGATATTAGACTTCTAGCCAAACTCCAGTTCAGTGCAATTTCTCCTCAAAATTGTCTCTGCAGTATCCTGGTAGAACAGAAAAAGCAGCATTTTCTTTCATTTCCCGTGTAAAACTGTGCAGGACTAGTTTTTTACGTTCTCTAGAACAGTTGATTTTCATCCCAGAACCAGCTGCATATCAGTGACCAAGTTATCTTTTCCCTGCACTGAGTTTTGAAATCTTCTAAAATTAAAGTCATAGCGCAAACAATGCGTAACCTTGTTCGGATTAGATCAAGTTTATATTTTGCTAGTAAGATTCAATAATATGTTCCTGTTTAAGATGTTCTTCCTATAGGCTTAACAGAGAAACAATTAATTTCGCTGTATCTGATGTCATACCAAACAGTTGTTAACCTTTGATGAGAAGATTACGTCAGATACCAAGCCAGGGGTAAATTAAACTGACAATTGCCCTTGTTTAATTGCTTCTGAGTAGCACTCAGTATATTTGAATGTGCAGTGAGTTATTATCATACCTTGCTGCTATCCATTAACATGAAGATCAAGAATTTTATTTTACGTTTTTGATGCGACCATAAAGAAGGTGATAAAGGCTTTAATTACAAACAGATTTAATTTAGAAACTTTCAGTGCAATTTATCCAAGCATACAGAAGTAAGACGGGTTGGTCTGAACAAGCTTGTAAGTTTGATGTTTCTTGTAAAAGAGAAAAATAAATATATTGCCAATTGTTACTAGAGTCTACAAATATAAAAGATTTTAGCCACTTTCAGAATGAACACTAAAAACCTCACACTTATCTCCTTCAGGTCTTGGATATTTCAAGAAAAGAACTTCAGTGGAGATTGTCTGGGTTTCGTTCTTTGACCCAGCTGGAGAAAAAAAAAAACCCACACTGCTTCACTCCTTTGTATTTAGTACTTGAAAGAAAACCATTAAGCCAAATCTCAATTTTCTCAGCATCAAAAAGTCCCAGTATTTCCTGGTTTACTCACTCACTGACAAGACTGTGTGACAAAATGTGAAAATCCCAATTACTGAAATACTAAGTGGACATAATGCAAAACAATAAAGGCAATTCAGCTCACGTTTTACTGAAATTATGATATATAATATAGTCCTAGATGACATACTCTACATAAACATTATAGTCACAGGAGAGAGTAAAATAAATATTAAGCCAAACACAGTATTTGTTTATACACTGTACAAGAACAAGCAATAATATAACATTTATTGCCATACAGGGTCTTTGGATAGATACTGTGAGATACTCTGAGATTTGATCATTTAACACCTAATAGCAATTCACAGAACCACAACAAATCCTCAGACAGACCTTCACAGATTAAACAAATTTCAAGCTTCCGAATGTATTTTAAACAGAGGCTATATATTTAGGGATGAATCTCTCACATGAGCAAGCCTGTTAAGATTTTTGCTTCTAATTAGGAGAGTGGTTTTTATTTCTGCACTTACACTGAATTACTAGGGTCTGACTTTGCAACATGTACAACACTAAAATGGGCAAATGTGTATTCTGAAAAAGATGCTGTTAATTCTGTCCACTATACCAAACCATGATCTTATTAGTAGAAGTCTTCTTCCTTGAGGAAGCAGCAAAGCTCTCTCTTTTCATGGAAAAATCAGCAAAGGTAGTGTATTTAGTTACCCATATCTTTAAGCCAGGTTTCACAAAATTACCCATTTAACTTCCCATTGATTCTTCCTCCAATTCTTAATTTTCACTCTCCACTGTCCAGCTGAACTCAGCTGTTCTGCAGAGCTAAAGCCCCAAGATTATTTTCAGATTTGTGACTCTAATCAGGCTAACTCATGGTCCAACTGGCAATTTTACCATTCATGCTAACATCGTCCTACCAGCTCTTTCTTCCATATCTCTAATCAGCTTCACAACCTTCAATAACAACAGCGAAAGCACTAGGATCTATGCACAAACTGTCACCGAGTGAGGAGTTAATGAATCCCTGTATCAAAGCACTGAGCTCCCATGCTGCCTGAATAGAGCTAGGGATCTAAAATCCATCATCTTTAGCCACAGGACATCAGTGCACTATTTCCTGCACTGTTGCATTCAGCTGCGTACGTTCATTCATACACCTGGTACAGCCACTGGCAACAAAGCACGGACTGAAGCTCAAAAGGTCATTGAGATAACTTGATGAGGCGTAGTGCCAAATTGTGCCAGCCATAAACAGACACACTGGTGTGAAAAGCTCCTTAACCTTCAAAGGTTTAGTTTCAACTCATGACCTCCTACCACAGAGACTCTTTCCTGAGAGCTAGTAGATAAAAATAGATGGACCAGTCATTCCTATGCATAATGTGAACTAGTTCAAATATATTAAAAATGCATTTTTAACCATCTTTTCACAATAAAAACAGAAGTAGCAATAACACGTTTTAAAGTTGTTTTGAAACTGAAGGTCCATTTTCTGTCTTCAAATTAGTTTTCCTTTACTAATTCTTCTGCGCTCTAGGGAACAATAAATGCAGCATGCATAAACATATGGGACTTCATAGACCCAAAGAGTTTAGAAAAGGACAGGAAAAGACTGAGGGTGCTTTGGGACAGGATCCTTGAGTGTTTAAATAGAACACTTCCATTAAAAAAAAAAAAAAAAAAAAATCAGGATCTTTGGCAATTTTACACCAGCTGACAAAACAGCCACTGACCTGCATACCTCAAATTTGAGGCTCATTCAGATATCCCCTTCTCACAGACAAAACAATGATGCTGAAAGTCTTATACATTTGCCATGCTTTTTTATTCTATAAACCTGACATAACTAGCAAGCAGTTATCTTATGCTCCATTTTTTGTGTGGATGATCTGCATATAGTAGCCTCTTTATACATTAAGTATTTTCAAAGTACTTGGTCAGGAACAGAGGCCATCTTCCAGGTAAAGACTATGTGCAACGGGTTGACCCTGGCCAGTAACTAAGCACCCACCCAGCTGCTCATTCATTCACTCCCCCTGCAGTGGGACAGGGGAGAAAATCAGAAGGGCAAAAGTGAGAAAACTTGTGGATTGAGATAAAGACTGTTTAATAAGTGAAGCAAAGCCTCACTACTTCCCATTGGCACCCAGATGTTGAGCCACTTCCTGGTAAGGGGAGGCCTGAGCACGTGTAATGGTTACCTGAAAAGACACAGGCCATAACCATCAGCATCCCCTCTTCCTTTCCCTGCATTTTCATTGCTGAGCACAACATTTTATGGTATGGAATGTCCCTTTAGTCAATTCGGGTTAGCTGTCCTGGCTGTGTTCCTTTCCAAATTCTTGTGCACCCCCAGCCTACTCACTGACTTCTGAATTTATTGCAGATTGTCTTTTAACCCTAAGTTAGCCTTTAGGGTAATTTTACCATCCCCTTTCAAATATCTTCAATAATAAATCATGCGTACTAAGCATGTAGTTATAGACATGAAAAAAGCCAATTATAATACATACAATGTACCAAGAAATTAATCCCTACAGCATGCACCACACCTTGTTACACAGAGACCGCAAATGGATTTGCATGTCTTGGTGGAAAGCCTGTTATGCCTTTGGATAGGCTTTTTGTGAAGGAAATAGCTTTGTTATCCATACTACCAATACGTTGGTCGTCTTCTCACTTTCTTAGCTTTTGGTATTTAAATTACACATTAATCTTATTCTTTTCAGCTATTTTCCCCCTTGTCCAGAGAAGCCACAATTTTGGGCAATTTTCTGTCCTCTTACAAACAAATTCAAGTAATATAAAATTTACCAGTCATCAACTAGAAATTACTTTTCCATCTAAAAAAAAGTAGTAACCGACTGTATGCATGCTGTTAATCTGCTTCAATGTTGATTAACACAGACGCACTTAAATCATCTTCTTGTGATCAACATAAAGAAATGGAGTGCAATTAAGATGCAAGTCTCAGCTGAAGATGACTGCCATCCTAAGCAAAAAGGAAGACGTGACTTACAACTTACATTTATTAATATAAATAATTATAGAAAGGAGGTAAACACTTGTGATGTGCTCTGTGTGATCCTCAGAACCCATCTGCAATGCAATAGCTCAATGCTTGTTAGACAGTCTCTTAAAGTTACCCGTTGTTGCTAGGGGACAGTACTACCACCCCAATCCTTGTGGTGCCAGCCCTCTATCTGGCCCACGCAGCTAAGTGGAAACCTACTCCATTGCACACAGTGGAGGTTCTGCTGGGGACATAAGATACTTTTTAAGGTACTGCAGAGTGTGTATGTGTATATATATGTGTCACATCTTATATGAGGGCTATCTTCCCCGTCCTCAGTTACCTTAAATAATATGAACTTGAGTTAGGTTAAAGGCATCTGTAACTATTTAGTCGTAACTTCAAGAATCAACAAACCACAGCTACAAATGTTTATAAAAGATACATATGAAGAAATGAAAGAGAGACTCTGCTGAATCTTCATACACTAACATTGAATCAGAACAGTTATCCCACTCCCTCGTTCAGCTCACTTGCCATCTTGCCTGGTAGGTTAGCAGTCATGGTTTCAAGTCTTCATGCATATGTTAATCCTCAGGTTGCACCTATTAAAAACAATATATTCAGAAGTCTCTGCCAGAGAACTTATCCCTAACAGAAAGCTACATTCAGATAGTTTTTATACATTAATAAATACAGGAGACCTGCAGAGTACTCCCTCAGGTAAGTTGCTTGATTTTGTTTTGGTGGAAAATGTCTTTAGACAGTCCGTTCTTTTAGACCTTCTAAGGTTCCAGACAGTGTCATCTTCTGCTTGAAAGCTCATCCTAACTCCCTCCCTTCACCAGTAGGCAGTCTAGCCACTCTCATTCATCAGTTGTTCACTTCCTCAGCTAAATGTGTTACACAAGATGATGTCTCCTATACCCAGCGAGTGAACAATTTCTTGCTTCAACAAAGAAGCCTCTGCCCCACTTCACCTTTTGGTGATCCGCTGGCATGCTTCAGTATAAAACATCTTTCACTGAATACATATTCCGTACCAATCTGTAGGGGCTCATAATTTGTATAAATGTAATTAGGAGAAATGTACACAGTTCTTAACAGTTTCTTGAATGAAATGAGACATGATGGGCATTAAACACTTTGGAACTGATAATTGCTTATGGGACACTGATGCTCAACCACTGCTGGTACTCCAAGAACGGTATCAAACTCAAAGACTTACTTTGTACTGGTTAAAAGCCTGGAAAGGCAAGAATAATAGCACTATTCTAAATGCACATCAATGCAAACAAGATCAAGATATAGTGGAATGAAATTATTTGTATTCACAAAAATTAAACTAAGAATTTTATACAAGAATAAAAAAGGGGGTCTAACATGGTGAAACACACACTTTAAGAGAAAACTGTATCCATAAAGACATTAAAGGCAGCTAAAAAAAGCAGAACACAAGATAGGAGATCAAAGCAGATCGCCCAATTTTTTTCCATGGTTTATAGCCTCTGTAGATATACCTGCCTGCAAAAACAAAACAGGCTACTCTTAAGGAAACCCTCTTATATCTACTTTCTTGGGTATAAAATGTAACCCTTTTAATGCCCACTCCAAATTTGGCCTAAGAAAGGCTGAAATATTTTGTATCAAGGTGGTTTTGGTTATAGAAAAGTAAAACACAAACACCATTTATTATCTCAGTCTAGCCCTTAAGATTTCCAGTTCATCATACACCCTCTGTGGTTAACCTTCTCCTGATTCCAATTCTTCTACTACTTCTCTCTCTGCTCAGATGACACGGCACTGCAGCACGGCAGTGCAGTTTTGGAGGGAGTCTCCAGGAGACTGTTTGTACAGAGAGGCCAGAATTGTCTCTACAACCATAAAACCCAAACACAGACTTTGGCCAATCACAGTATAACTGAACAAATTTGGCAGAACGTACACGTACATTTTCTTCCATTTATACTCATTCTCATTTAGCAATGCCATCTCTAACGCAGGGAAGACTTTCTTATACTTACTGCTTAAGAATCAGAATATTCTACATCAAATCCTGTACCCTTTAGTTGCAGCCTGGTGCTAAGTGATGGATCCCCATTAGCTTGGGACTACTTAAGCAAAACTCTTCCCAAAATCACTAGCATTTTTGCCCAAGCCTAGAGTTTACTTTTTACAAGCAATTCAGAAACTGGACCAGTCTCACAACACTATTCTGAAGAGCCAGAGGTGAGATGACAGTTTACAATACACATAAAAATGAAAGACTGCAGAATAAACCAGCAGTGCACGTGGAGCATGATTTCTCTCTCCATCACAAGAATGATATCCATCATGACCTGCAGCCGTCTTCCTTCCCCCATTTGATCTCTATGAAGATTTTTGCATGTTGTAAATCACAAAATAGGTGTGGTAGTGTAAAGCGAAGAACATACAGAAACATTCAACCACAACTCATACATGTAGTCTTTTAAGCATCCATTGCGGAAGGCAATTTTCTAGTAGAGGTTGGGACTTGGTGCTTTGCATGAATTGTTGGGGGGCGGGGGGGAATCTCATAAGGAGGGATTTGATGCTATAACAACATTCTCTTTCCACATGCTACAGTCTGTTCACACAAACACCTCATGCTCCATATATGACATTGATCTGGATGGTATGCCATCCATTTTTGCAGAGCTGCCAGCTTATACTTCATTGTAAATCAGGAGAGAAAATAGTTTCAGAGGCTGTAATTTTTTGTCATATAAAAAAAGACACCTTAGTCAATAAATTTCCACAATGTCTGAAAGACTCATAATGAAAAAATGAATCCAAACAGAACAACCGTAAATTAAACAAGAAAATACCTAACTTGTCAATAAGGTATCTTTTTTTGACTTTGAATTTTACAATTAGAAGGAGATTATAAAGAAAATTCCAGAACATAAATGATATTCAAAAAGCAGGCAAACTATTAAGAAGTCTCCTTAGCAGAGCACGAGCCACTTTTACAATCTTTAAAATAGCATCAGATCCTGATAAACCATAGCCTATACTATGACTTTTGGATTAAATTTTAGTTTAGTGATGCCCATTAGAAAACAATGATCACCAGGTGGCTTTTGTCATCTGTTATCACCAACAGAACATCCAGGGAAGTGTGAGGAGGTCAGAATCCAGTAATTAGCACCCAAAATAAAGTCTGTGACTGGAATATCCAGAAAGGCTCCAGAAGAAGAGGTCTCCCCAGTATTCATCCAGGAAAATCCCTGCTACTTTTATTTTATTATTATTATTATAGTTGTTCCTGAAAAAATCAGGTTGCTAAATATACATAAAATAAATTACATTAACATTGGTCTTCCCTGTTTTAATACCCATTTTCTCTTTCTCCTACAATTTGCTTTATGATTTAAGTATTTGCATTTTTAAAACTTTATTTTATTATCAGTTTAATCTGCTTTCATAGCTCTGATCTACAAATTTGTTTTTTCCCCGTATTTCCATTCTAATTTGATCCACACTGCCTTGTTTCTTTTGACACTTGAAAATGGCCTAATGGAAGGACAAGCTTTTGAAGAAAGGAAGACGGAGAGAGTCTTTGAACATGACAGCACAACACATGTGGTAGTTTTCAGTCAGTTACGAAAGATCTTGGTCTCATGGAAAGCTTGCATACATTTTGCTACCTAAGGGGTCCTATATGGTCTTGCATTTTAAATGTCATTTCAAGATGCACCTTTCATTTCAGATTTCGACTTTTTCCGAAATAATCCTGATGTAAGCTTACTTCTGTGACTTTGAACCATAAACCAGAGGTAATAAAGTCTTACAGACATTCAAGAAGCCAATAACATTTGAAAAAAGTTCCTCTTCAACTTTTGTATCGCATATAACAGCATGAGTCTCAGACTACATTCTTTATTTGAACATTTAGGTAGAGTCAGTGATATATATGGTGAACAGTAATACCATACCTAGAAGAGCACAGCAGCATGCCTTTGCTCCTCATGAATGACTCACAAATCCTCCTAATCCATCCTGATCACAAAAGAACAAGAGAAATTAAAGCTGAACGAGTTCTATATATGCTGCTAGTGAATACCTTCAGGGATAAAATTAGCCAAACTACATAGGAAGTGGTCAACAGAACTTTTAGCATTAATATCAGCCACAGTTAATAGCTTTGATTTAGGTATCTGAAATAATCTGAAACTAGCATCATGGCATTCAGAGTAGTTTGAACAAAATATATTGGGAGGAAGCAGAAAAACTTTCATTCCCTTCCTTTCCAAAACTGACTGGAAAGAGAAAGTAATGATTTTTTTTTTTTTTTTTTTTTTAAATATGAACGCTTACACCTCAGGTTCAATTTGTTTGATTTGTTTCAATCTATACAGCAAAATTGGTTCTAATGTTAAAAAAAGATCACTCATTAAAAAGTTCATTTGGACTCATCATATTGATAATATTCGAGACCAAGGTATAGAGAAAAACTATGTGCCTTCATCACGGATGCTGAAAAGACTCATTGTGCAAGTTCTTATCTTAATGAAGGATTAAAATTTCCTTTTTGCTACTTGTATCTGTTGCCCATCTTCCTTCCACTGAGTACCCCAAAGAAGAACCTGACTTCCGTTTTCTCTGGAAAATCCCCCATTAGGCAGCCAAGAGCAACAAGATCCCATGTTAGACTTCTTTTTCTAAGACTGAACAAATTCATATCTCTGCACCTCTCCCCGTATGCCAGGCATACCATTCTCCAGTTAATCGATAGCATTTTACACATCGTATTATAACGTCTGAAGAATAGACATTCTCTTGCTCAGTCATATCCAATCACTTTTGCTTAATGCGAGTTACAGAATTCCAACCCATTAGGCTTAGCATTGTTCACTTTACAAAGTCTTCTGGCATTCTTTTTGTTTTGTTTTTAAGAAAGCAAGAAAAAGTGTTTTTCTTAAAAAAAAAAAAAGTCAGGATTGGATCTCACTTTCATTCTAGCACAAAACACAAACTAAATATTTGGATATATCACAAAAAAAGAGAAACCAGAATTGGTGACAGTCTAATGGCTCAAGGCCATATTCTATCCCATTCAAATGGATCTGAAATTTACAATAAAATTCAAAATAAAACCACTTAAAATGTTGGCAGTGAGTACTAGCCCTGACCCTTGTTTCAGAACCACACTGCAATATACCCAGTGCTTCAACACGATTCTGAACATGGCAAATTCCATCAGCAGATTAAGACCCTCAGTCATTCACATTAGGTCTTTGTTTTGGCCTCTGGCATTCCTCCTGTTTACTTCTATCTTCAAGTTCCAGTGCAATATCAACAACTTGCCAGCTCATTCAAAACCTGCAAATGGCCCATTCCCCTTCCACTGTGAATTAATGCATAAGACATTGGAAATAATCTGAGCATGAAGTAACATGACCAGCTTCTACCTCTAGTAAACTTCTTGGCTACTTTGTAAACAAAGGAAAACAAAGCAAACAACCCCCCCCTCCCCCCAAAGCATCACATAAAATAACAAACTCCAAAAGTTTCCGGTCCTAGTGTTCTCATTTTCTCAAACAATTCAATTCTCCCTAAAGCCACCTTCATTAAAGCTTCCCTACCTTAATATTTGCTCTCACAAAAAAGTCTATTTTCTTCTTGCAAAGTTGTGTTGTGCTAACAACATTAAATTCTTATTCTTTTGAACTATCTTGCTAAAGCAAGCATCAGTTATATCAGCTTGAGGATCTGTTCAGTTCTCACTTAACCTTCTCAGTGAGGAAAAAAACCAACAAACCCTATCGGTCCAGTTCATTCTTTGCCTTCTGAGAATAGTAATGCTCTCCGCCATAAATTCAGCTGTATTCAGGACTGTGCATATGCCACAGTAGATTAGTACTGCTGCAAAATATTTCTACAATTTTTTAATAAACCCTACTGCTATTGAATCTATAAGGCTTTTTTTTTTTTTTTTTTTTTTTTTTTTGCTTGGTTTGGTGTCCACCCGCATCCACCCTTTCTTCTGGCACCAAGACTTGGCTCCCTGTGCATCCCATTTCAGTAATTCTACAAAACCCTAAAGAACTACCTAAGGCAGGTTGATTTGCTGAGTGCTAAAGATATAGAAAGCGTAGGGTATGACACATACTATTTTATAGTAATAGTTTTCTTCAAATGCATATTCAGTTAACAGAAACCCAGGTCTGGCATAGACATGGGCCTATCTATACTCACTATGTGCAGCTGCAGAAAATCACCAAGCCCAGGGGCACTGTCAATCCGAACAAGAATGCCATCCTTCACTGTTGTGCTGAAGCCCACAGCAAGACGGTCTGTCCTTGTGCTCGGTCTGTCATTAGCTGGCCAGGTGTACAGGATGAGACCTCCACTCTTCCCAAATATATACGTGGCACCAGCTACAAAACACAAAACCAAAGAAAAAAGTATTAGTTACCCATTTCATTTACTTATTTGCCAACTTTGGTAATAACGCTATGACTTCCAAGAGGAATATAAGCAAGCATATGCTTTCATTAGTTAAAGGGGTGAAATTAATGCCTCCTACTGGTTG
The DNA here is from genome assembly GCF_965638725.1 of Aptenodytes patagonicus. Taxonomy (NCBI): domain Eukaryota; kingdom Metazoa; phylum Chordata; class Aves; order Sphenisciformes; family Spheniscidae; genus Aptenodytes; species Aptenodytes patagonicus. The sequence goes on along the minus strand of NC_134955.1, from coordinate 49,156,225 downwards.
GGCTACTGATAGCACAAGATGACTCCATGAAAATTTATTAATAGAGTAGACGATGGAAATATGTATTTCCAAACTCGACCAGGTAACAGAAGAGGACAACACATACTCAAATCCTTCTATTTTGTGACAAATGACATCATGAGCCCTCTTTGATATTGGAATTGATTCCATATGTGTTATAAGACACACATGAAATGGTGCTTTAGACTGCCCTCTCCAAATTCTCACATGTGTTCTTCCTTCTATAAAATTGTAAGTTTTCCTTTGAAGGACAATGGCTCTGGAATGCTAGATACTTTTTCTGATGGAAGGATATATGAAAGTGAAATAGCTTTTTATCAGACAAAACATACCTGTTCCTTCACCATTAGCCTTGCACCATTAGACTTGATAACAAAACATGTAATTCCCTCCTTATGGAAAGTTCATCCTTCAGATGAACATGGACTCGAGACTCACAAACACTTCCAGAGAGTAATCTAAATGTGCATGTATGTTATTCAGAACATCCTCATGTTCCTACACACATCACAGCAGGGGAACTACAAACAAACAAGCAAGCTTCCTCTTAAAGTATAAATCACTCAAGAAATTTCTTCTGTATACAACCTGCTGAAGTACGTTTTATCAGTTCCTAAATAAAGACAAGCAGCATTTAAGATAAAGATAAGTGAAGAGCTTATCAAGAATGAATGATTTCATTAGTGCTAATATCCCAGACAATGCCAGCTAGGACACTGCTGTTGGGGAAAAAAACCAAGCCACACCTGTTTCAGAAGCATGGGATTCAATCTCATATGGGGATTCAAAGGGAATATTTGGCAGCTCTCCTTAAGGCTGGGCTTGTCTTCAGCTGAAGACTATTCACACACAGTGGGAGACTATCCTTTTCTCAACACTTGCTAAGAATTTTAGATATCTAGTCCACATATTTCCAGCATTGTTCGTCTTTACAGTGAACCTGGGAACTTGTTCCCTGACCTTGTTTTTAAGGGCAACACCAAACCTCTCCAAAGCTGAACACTGTCCTCCCACATTCACGAGGGCCATCTGAGCTGAGCAAGACAGACATGCAAGTGAGGAATTATGGTCACAGATGAAGAAGCTGAGTAGCAAAAGCATTCGGAGTTCACATTCTCACTGGTACTCAACACTCTGAGTTAGAAGCAGGATTTTATAACTCAGCAGTTATAAAATCAGCCCCTGAGCTTCTTGTAAAAATACAGTTAAAATTGCTGTGCTAGACCCAAATCTACAGGCAGGACAGGAGCAACACTTGTCAATGCTTCAGCCACTTACTGCACCTCATCTTCTGAGCACTGTTACAGTGGGTCACAGGCTACAGAATAGTAAGCAAAAATAACCAGCTCCCATTTACTGCATCAGGGATGAAGTATCTGTAGAAAGTACAGGCAATGTACTGGGTACATTTTCCAGTCTGAATGAAACTACAACTGAAGGTCTTTTTTCTTCCCCACCATATACCAATCAGCAACACGTATCAAGCAACCCCGAACAGAGTAAATGTAATTAGATACAGAAAGAGGTGGGATCATCCATGGCTAACTTCTACACTTGCCTACAAAGCTGCAGCTCCACTAAAGCTCTTTATGACCTGAATTCCAAATAAATACTACATATTAGTAGAAATAATGGATACACTTCACCCCTGCTTGAGAGGCTTCTTCTAGACATCTCAGCACACATTACCAAAACAGACATCAAAAACTCAGGCACACAGAAGGGAAATGATTTGTGAACAGCTGACTCAATAACAGAGTGAAAATGAATCCATGTTTCCTTCCTTCCAGGTCTGTGCATACCCACCAGAACATGCCCAGTAAATTCAAACAAGTGTGTCTGAAATCAGGATTAGGTAGGAAATTTCACTCATAATTCTGAATTAACAAAAGAGCACATTGGCATACTGGAATGGTGCACATACATCATTTCAGTTCCAGAAAGATTAATTTTACAGACTGAACTCTATCTCCTCATTCAGCTTTGAACTCAAGATGGAGGTTGCATCACTATTGAAAAATATGTAGAAAGGGGTTTTGTTTGTCTGTTTAAACGCATCCCCAACCATATCTGTAATCTCTGGGTTAGAGAGAGATAGTTGGAGATGACCTGCTAGTGAATTATCTATGGCTTCCCCCCATGCACAGGTATATCAACAGCCCACTATAAACTACACTACAAATATCCGCCCTCAGTTTATCAGTTTGTTTTAAAAGTTGTGTGTATTGCATTACAGACTAAAACAAGGCATAGCAATGTGTTAAGTAAAACAAGATGAATTAACTCATTGTTGATGGCTTCATAGATTAAAACCCACCTTCCAAAACTATTCTCACTTGAATTGCAAGTTCTCCTCCTTTTCTTTGTACTGGTTATCAGGCCCTTCAGCAGCAAAGACAAGCTTGGAAGAGAAGAGTTCGCTATTTATGAAGACAGATGATTTCTTTGCCTCTCTAAGCACTATTTGGCTGCAGGTAGAGCATGTCAGTGCTCCTGTGAGTGCCAGTTAGAACCAATTATGTCTTCATAGGCCTGTCATGGGACTCAACTGCTTAACTGAGCTCATTTTCTCCTCAGAGAACACAGATTTTTGCTTCTAGGCCCAACTTGAAGATATTCATTACTTTGGGTTTATGCACAAAGATGATTCAGATGCAACAACCAGAGCAGCACTGCCCAAACTAACCTGTTAACTGAAGCCTGATGGCCAGCAGTTGTTTCCTTATTGCCCAGGATCAGAATTATGTCCATAATGATAGATAGGCCACTTGTTTGTTGAGTATGTCAATGTCCCTTTCCTTCCCCACCTTTTTGAGGGTATACAGGATACCCATTGCCTTGTTTGGAAAGAGATGGCATATTAATGTTGCACCAGTACCACTTTTTTCCCCAAAGCATGAACAAAATAGTCACTGCAGTCTGAAAACACAAGGTGCGGACACCAAGTAAAAGTGGAAGAGGAAGGATAACAAGAGTTACTACCACACTGCAATCACATGAAAAAAAACAACCCACCCCCCAAAAAAAAACAACCAAAAAAACACCAAAACCCCAAAAACCCAAAACACAACACAGACACTTGTTTTAAATGCTTCTATTTGACTGCAGCAACCATAAGTTTATGGAGTTTAAAACTCCAAGAGAATTGAACAAGACAAACAGTAGAATTACAACCCTGGACTTCAGGAAAGGACATTTCAGCTTCACCAGAACTTGACAAGGCGTGAACAACTCTATCTGGTTGGCCTTGCTTTAAGCTGGAGGGAGTGAGCACGTTGGACTAATTTACCTCCAGAGGTCCCTTCTGATCTTAAATTGGTAACTATCCTTTCTTTGTGATCTTGCAGAGAATTGTAGACTAATTAAGTGAAGAACTCAGTTAAGAAAAAAAGCTGATGAAAATCTGTTCAGCTTGAGATCTTCTCATTGCACCTAAGCTTTGTTACAGACCTCTTTATTACACAAAAGCACAGTTTTTTTTTTTCCAAGACACTTTCTATTCAAGACAGACAATGGATAATACACTGTTAATGAGCAGCCACTTGATATTTAGGTTTTGCTCATTGTTCAAGGTTTCGTTATATACCTCCTTTAATAAATACAACACCAACCGTGCCCTGAAAGTAGAAAGTCTGAGGGACTGATTAATTCCATTGTATTTATTGCTACAGTGCTTCACCACTTCAACTATATAACACTAACTTCAACCTATACTGCGCAAAAAAAGAAGAAAAAAACCCTAAAATCAAAGATATGAGCACACAAAATTATTTCCCCAGTCAGCTGTGAGAAATCCCACTTCTCAAAGTGCCCTGGGCCAGATTTACTGTACCGATGTGTGAGAACAACTGGGAACAGAATATGTTCAGTGACTCTACTGGGATCCTGCACGCAGAATTTGGTCAGCATTGGGAGCTCAGAGAAGTGAAAAAATACATGGTGAGGGAACACTCCCTACAGATTTAAGCTACTAGGACGCCAGCACGTGTTTAGCATACACAAAGCTTATAAACTCATGAACTTATAGTTTGGCAAAGTGGCAGTTGACTTTTCCCAGAAATGACATAACTTGTAACTATAACTTACAACTTTGGTGTTTAGAGATTTAAATATCAGAGAGATGGATATATTGCCACACACGACTGCTGTTATTTAAAGTCCGCATATCTACCTTAAGCAAATTATGTATTTGCTAGCTATATTCATGGACAGCGCTGTTTGATTATTTAGTTTCAGTCAAAACAAAATAGTTTGAGGCAAACATTCATGGAAAATTCCTAACAGAAATTAGGCTTATAACATTGCTTATAACGATAAGCAATGTTATAAGCCACAGCAAATAAAGCCTCCTAGTGAGTTCTGCTAAGAAACATTTAGTTGAATTTGGCACCACCACCTATAATTTTAAATCAGTTATCACTTTTTCCTCATCATCGCCCAAGGACTTCAAAAACCTATCTTAAGAGTATCCTTCAATCAACATAGTACAACTGCAGCAGCTATATCCTGCCTAAAACTAATCCTGTAAAGCAGTAGAAAACAAGTCTGTCACATCTGCACGATATAACTTCTTTTGTGCCTTAGGGATCCTGTGAATCTTCCCATATTAAATATTCTATTGCAAATTCTCTATTTGCATCTACTAAGCCATGAACAGTCCTTTTTGCCTCAGCTACAGCACACGACATACACTTGTTTCACTGTGGCCAGGAAAATGCGACATTTTACAGGTATTATAGCAATGTTTATATATTGAAGGGTTAATTGCAGCAACTGTGCACTGGGATGTGAATATGAGTTTAACATATTATGAATGCCACAGTTCAGATTTTTACAACTAAAAAGTACTTTTAAGATAAGAATTATGAGGAACCCAGGCCAATTTAAAAGCTACAATAATTATATGAGTTAACACAGCAAAATTTATGACCAGGGTCCCACATCCCTTCGTGACAACATTGTTGCGGGCAAAACAATCTCAACTAGGGTAATCTCACTTAATTAGTTTTATTGACAACATAAACTTTTAATTACTGATGCAGGCATTGGGAAACAAAGACAACAAACAATTAAACACTTAGGGAAAATACCCTTCCTTCCCCTTCTCCAGGCTCAACTGCAGCCCACCAGTTCTTCTCCCCCTTCCTAGTCTCCCCTCCCTCTGGGCTGTAGTGAGACAACAGGCAGTGCAGGAGGTCAGGGTCAGTGCACAGAGGTTTCTTTCCAGCATTCCTCGATTCTTACTTACTTTCTGTGCTCCAGCATGGGTTATTGATGAACTGCAGCCCCTCAGGGGTGTCTATGCTCCTGTGTGGGTCCCTCCACAGGCTCCAGTCCCTCAGGAGTCTCTCTGCTCTGGGCCGCAGTCCCCTCAGAGGCATACCTCATCCAACACAGAGTGCCTTCTTCCAAGAACGTGTCTCCAGTATGTCCCAAACAATGTCCCCTTCCACATGCTTCTCCCTGAACCTTCTTCTGTGTCCCCTCCTGCTTATCCTTTGGTATCCCCTCGTGTGCATCCTCCCATGAACCCTCCCATGCTACCTCTCCTGCCCCCAGGGGCTATCGCCCTTTCTTAAACATGTCCGAGCAGCAGCACCATGTGCTCCTCTGACAGGTTGAAGTTTTGGCATGTGGTGGGTTGTTTTCATCCAGGTCAGAGCTGGCTGTGACCACACACAGGGCAGTTCACTGCCTCCTCCCACACTGGGTGCTCTGCAGCCCCCTGCCGCTCATGACCCAATACAAACATAAATATCCTGATTGTGGTGGTAATTCGCCAAAAACATGAGGTACATAAACCTAATGATAACATCTTCCTACCTAAAATAACATGAAAAGGCATATGCCTTTCTCTCAATTATTATGTCTTTATTCTCTTGCATAGAATTCTTAAAAAAGTGTAACTACTGTTTTACTTCTTAACATTTTTGTAAAAGGACTGGAAACTTACTTTTACATTCCTCAATAAGGGGACAAACGGAAGACACATGATTTTTAAACTCAAAGACTTGTAAGTATACAAACAAAAGAACCCTATTGCATTTTCCTTATCCATTGCTTGTTTTTTTTGGACTTCCCCCCTTCCCTTTTTGTGCCTCCTTTACGGTCCTACTATATTTTCTGCTTAGTCCGGTAGTTCTAATGAGTGTCTTGGAATACTTCATATGCTGGTGTAAAGGTCCTACCATGTTTATTAATAATCATAACCTTCTGCTTTCTAACAAGAAGCTATCAGTTCAACTACAGGAAAATTTGTGATGATGGCATTTTGCTCTTTCTTGGCAAAAACCTGAAATTTAGGTTATTTTCAAGTAATATTGTCAAAGGATGGAATCAGTAACACATTGTACGTGACCACAGGTAGTTGTTACACGAGCAAAGCAAGACCAAATTCACATCAGGAAGGAAACCTTGGTAGCACCTGTAATTAACAGCCCTTTAATCAGCAGCCCTTTAAAGCAGCAGTTAAATAATGAAGACCAGATAGTTTATGCAGACATTCAAATATTCCCACAAATCATAGAATCATAGACTCATAGAATCATTAAGGTTGGAAAAGACCTCTAAAATCATCAAGTCCAACCGTCAACCCAACACCACCATGCCCACTAAACCATGTCCCTAAGCACCTCATCTACACGTCTTTTAAATACCTCCAGGGATGGGGACTCCACCACTTCCCTGGGCAGCCTCTTCCAATGTTTAACCACTCTTTCAGTAAAGACATTTTTCCTCACATCCAATCTAAACCTCCCCTGGTGCAACTTGAGGCCATTTCCTCTTGTCCTATCGCTTGTTACTTGGGAGAAGAGACCAACACCCACCTTGCTACAACCTCCTTTCAGGTAGTTGTAGAGAACGATGAGGTCTCTCCTCAGCCTCCTTTTCTCCAGGCTAAACAACCCCAGTTCCCCCAGCCGCTCCTCAGAAGACTTGTTCTCCAGACCCCTCACCAGCCTCGTTGCCCTTCTCTGGACACGCTCCAGCACCTCAACATCCTTCTTGTAGTGCGGGGCCCAAAACTGAACACAGTATTCGAGGTGCGGCTTCACCAGTGCCGAGTACAGGGGCACGATCACTTCCCTACTCCTGCTGGCCACACTATTTCTGATACAGGCCAGGATGCCATTGGCCTTCTTGGCCAACTGGGCACACTGCTGGCTCATGTTCAGTCAGCTGTTGACCAACACCCCCAGGTCCTTTTCCGCCAGGCAGCTTTCCAGCCACTCTTCCCCAAGCCTGTAGCGTTGCATGGGGTTGTTGCAACCGAGCAACAACCAGCACTTAGCCTTCATTAACCTCATACAGTTGGCCTCAGCCCCTGGTGACCCTTGTCTCATTGTACCTGATCTAGGCGGTTCATTTACTATTTCCATCACCAGAAAAGGCACTAGTAAAGGAATGCAAGTTAGATAGAATACTGGCATGAAAGCAAGTGAGAAGAGATCAGGCATACATCTGCAAAAACTCAGTAAGGAGACAAAATTTGCTGCAGCAGGAAGCATCATTATTTGGTCACATAATAAAAATGCAATTCCCAAAAGCATGGTATTTAGAGAGCTATTCTGCCCTAGCAAGTGGAGACGAACAAAGTAAAAAGGAAGAGCTGCTAAGACCAATTTCTGTTCTAATAGAAGACTGATAAAATAGATTGGAGGTTTTGCCTGAAATCTGATCAATCTGATTGCTGCCCCAAAGATTAAGGTCTCTCCCATATGTTCACAACTTATGGTAAACTGCATATTTGATCACTCAGTTTCTGGTCAGGGAAGCAACAGTGGCATAGCTCTTCAGGCCTTAACTCAGTAAGACAGTTCAACATCTTATTTATTTATGCTTGCTACACTCTTGAGGAAAAACGAGCCATGCTTTGAACATCAGCTCTAAGGCGTAGTTAAAGCAAACAATACAGATTGCATGAACCAGAAAAGAGCACCAGGACTTTCAAATGGCTTCTGACTATTTATTGCTCCCCAAAAGTTTATCACGTGGCAACATAGACAATAAAGTATCAGTTGATACCGATACACTGTCAAAAGGACATGAATTAGCTGAGTAAAAACAAAGCTTCTGACAGTTGTTTTTCCAACTTAACTCCTTCTGGACACATCAAATGGATTTGCACAGCATGTGTGGTCTAAGTTTCCTCTAAGTGAATTTCTTAGGAGTAAAAACGTTGAAAAAGTGACAACAGAATATTTTGAAGACAAAGAAATGCAACAGTGTCCATATGCATTAAGAACAACAATAGTGGTGAAAATAGGTAAAGTTTTTACCTAGTTTTGCAATATACTCCTGAATAGCATAGATGATTTGTCTGACTATTCATTAATTGAAATCACGTGAAGTGGATCAACTCTAGGTGTGCTGGAACATCTACATTGTCTAGAGATGACCTAACAGGTGTTTCCCATTTCCATCTTCTGTGATTTTTTTTTTTTTAATTACTCCTATAGGTGTTGTCCACTAAATGCACTGCATACAGCTTTTTTGCCTCACTATTACACTAGATGTAAGATAACATTTCCAGCTACCATTATCAAACAAATTAGGAATGGAGAAAAAAAGATCAAGCAAGAAGTGATCTGACTGCATTTAGGAATAATAAATGGTTTTCAGATTAAAAGAAAGACATTAACAGCACTAGTACCAAGTAGTGTGCCAGCCCCATTCCTTCTGCCCTTCCATATTTACAAAGGCATTAGTCTTGACAGCAGCTATTCTTCCTTCTCCAGTTATAAACTGTCATCCAGTTACCCTCAATCTTAAACTTAACTATGTTGTTATCCTAACCTTTATTTTACTCCTCCTCTTCCTATCTCACTTCATGTCACACCAAATAAAAAAGTTCTTAGACAAAAAAAATTAATCAGGGCTCAGGAGACAAAAAATAAGCTAGACAGACACACCCTCTGCCTTCAAGCATATACACCAATGTTCTTACAGCATATGGGATGATCTGCAATATCAGGATATTCCAGGGACGCCTTTGAGTTACTGTCACCTGATCACACACATCAAGAAAGAGAAGTCTAGTCAAAACTGAGTATCATCAATCAGAACCACTCTTCCTCCTCGTTCTCCTAAAGACCCACTCTCTGGCACTTGCGCATCTCTGCCCCAGTTGCTGCATTTTCCACACCCTGAGTTTAAAAGGTCTCTGTCTATTAATAGAAACACCTGCTTGATTAAAAAAAGGAGGGGAGGATTTTGAAAAAGATTAGAGAGGATCTAATCATCATCATCATCTGGCTCACTTGACCATTCCATCACAGGATCCTTCCTAGAAGAAAACAAAGACAGACCTGATACTTTTTATGACATCACTGCTGAAACATCCTTTTATTTGCCAAGAGCTTTAAATTGGCTAAGAATGAAGAAAATTTTAAATCCTGAAAAATTGAAAGCTTCCAGTCTAATCCTCAAAAAAAAAACCAAGCTTCCATGCTTAAAAGGAGTTTTCATGAACTAGCTCCTGCTCCTTTCAGGATGCTCTTCTCTTGACAAACCCTCCAAGACCCAGATTGAACACCATACTCATCTCATGTCTCAAAAAGCAGACATTGTTTGACATGAAACTGAAATTCCTTTCCCACTTTAAAATATGAAGGAGCTGCTTCTATACAAAAAAGAGGAGGAGTTACAAAATCTGCAGGACTAACACAAAATGGAAGCAGCAATTCGGATCATGCCTGCTTTCTGTGTTTGCCTTTTTTAATGACAGCAAATTAATGAGTCACTTTCCTCCCAGTAAGTGTGTATCAGCCAACAATTGGATCCGACGGTATGCTACTTCTTATTAGTTACACTGCATTAAAAAGATTGGAAGAGGAAAAGGGGGAGAGCAAGGGAGTGTTCCTAGAACTACTAGAAGATCCAAGATAGCTTATGGTTGATCTACAAGTTTCCCTAGATCAGGGATACTGGGAAGCTTAAGTTTTTTCCCAAATCTGAATTTGCCATGGGGCATGTTGGGGATGTTTATAATCTCAGAAGGAATTTAGGGATTAGTTGCTAACTAAAATGGACCCAAAATGTCCATAGGCATGTCCACATAAACATAACAGATTGCAACTAGGAAAATATTTCAGTAACATCTTCATTTACATTATAACAACATAACTGGTCAGACAAGGATCTGGCTAGTTCACTGTCATGTCTTCAGCACTGATCCTAAGTGGACACCGAGGGAAAACTAAGAGTAGAGCAAGCATATTTCCTTAAAGTACACACCCAGACTATGAGCCTTTTCAGCAATTAACTCAGCCTCATGTAGTTTGTAATCCCAAAGAGATCTTATTTCCAAGTATTTATACAGTCTCTCCTTGAATGCATTTAGAAGTTTTGCATTCACAATAATGACTTACAAACCTTTAGCAATGACTCACACAAATCTACCACTGATGTAGCAAGCTTTTGGCCCCACTAGCCAGCTGTGGGCCCCATCAGAATGGGGCAGATGGTACATCATCCTGTACTCTAGCAACACGACCATAGCCTGTTAATAGATGAAGTGATTATTCCCCTTTACTCAGTGCTTGTTAGACTGCATCTAGAATAATGCATCCAGTTTTGGGGACCCCAATACAAGACAGATATCGACAAACTGGAGTGAGTTCAGTGAAGGGCCACGAAGATGGGTGGCTGAAGTGCCTGCATTGCGAGGAGAGGCCAAAGGATTTGGGCTTGTTCAGCTTGAAGACAACACAACTTCAAGAGGACATAAGGGCAGTCTCACAGCACCTGCAAGGAGGTTATTGAGAAGACAAAGGCAGGCTCTTCACAGTGGTGCACTGCTGGCGAACATGAAGCAATAGGTAGGCATAGCTGAAGTGAGAGAATCTGACTTGATAGAAGGAAAAAGCTTTCTCTTCACAAGGACAGACAGGCAGTCAAACAGGTTGCCCAAGGAGATTTTGGAGTCTCTGTGTGTGGAGGTTTTCAAGACCTGACTACATAAAACCCCAAGCAACCTGCTCTGACCTCACAGCTGACCCTGCTCTGAGCAGGGCTTTGGACTAGAGACTTCCCAAGGTCTCCAGCCCAAGTGATTCTATTGTGTGAAGAACCACCTTTTTCATACTTGCTCTTGGTAAATAGATTACATGTTCCCTAGTTCTTGTACTGGAAGACATAGTAATCTGTCCCTATATCTATCCTCTCAGTGTCAACCTTGCCTTGCTGACTTTTATCGTGCCACCACCCTCAGCCCTTAAGTCATCTCTTTCAATAGAGACCAGTTGTGTTATCAAATTCAGCCCTCACAGCCAGATGACAGATGTCAATCTAGAAAAGGTCCAAAAGGACAATTTTTTTTGTGTGGGTTTTTTTTTGGTTTTTTTTTTTTTTTGGTTTTTTTTTTTTTTTTTTTTTTTTTACACACCACAGAAAATGAAAAACATCATTAAAAAAAATGTACTGCTCATAAAAAATATAGAACTTTCATCTACTTCTACAGGAATACAAAAGGCTTCAAACAATGCACCAGAAGAGATCAAAAGAAACTACCAACACTACAACTGAAATATGAAATTTGCTGGGTAAAAGTGCCCAGAAAACTGTGCCCAGTTACCGTGACCCTTGCAGGACATGTTTACTGGGGTCAAAGTTAACTACCACCCGGAAAGAGACTTCAATAGGTGCAACTGTGACTAAATTCAGTAAAAGTAGATGAAAGTATTTCTTAGCTGCATTCTGCTGCCAAAGAGGAGCTGGAATCTGGATGCATTTTCTTATTTCTTGGTGTTTCCTGATAAAAGAGCGCACAGAGACGATGTCCTTGGAGAAGCCCAGAAGGCAGCATGCCAGAGGAGCTGAATACAGAGACTACTGTTAGCAATGAGAAGCACAGCAGGATTCATAGCTCATTTGGGGCCTGGAGGAAGAATAGGGATGTTAGTTCACTACAGTTTTACAGAATCTGAATGGTAACAAAATGGCCTAGATACAGCTCAGGATGGATGGAGGCCAAATTGCTACTATTGATCTCAGCCCATTCAACTCCCCTCCAAAAAGTCTCTTTCTACTCTTGATCCTTCAGCTATGGTTTATTCCATTAAAACAAATAAACTATCAGGAAAAAAAAAACACCAACAAACCTAAAACCAGAAAGACAACCACTGTTCTCTCAGTTTCCTTTAGTCACTGTAAGTAGCATAACCCTCTTACATGACCAGTTCGCAGACTGGTCCTTCATTGTTCCTTACACACCTGTTCACATTTCATTAGTCATAGGTATTAAAACAGAAAACACAGTTTACGTTTATGGTCTTCACTGCAGGAGATCAAACCCAAATTTTCAGGCTTGAATGCTAAAAAGAGTTGGGCCAAAAATATTGGCTATTATATATTCATCAGAGCCCCAGAAGATAAGAGTTTTACCAAATCTCACATGCTAAATCAGCAGCAGAGTTGGGAATAGGAAGCAGGTTTTCAGAGATCTAACTTCTTGCTGGTCATTGGCATGGGTTTATGAAAGGCAGGTCCTGCTTGACTAACCTGATCTCCTTCTATGACCAGGTGACCCGCCTAGTGGATGAGGGAAAGGCTGTGGATGTGGTCTACCTGGACTTCAGTAAGGCCTTTGACACTGTCTCCCACAGCATTCTCCTAGAGAAGCTGGCTGCTCATGGCTTGGACGGGCGTACTCTTCTCTGGGTAAAAAACTGGCTGGACGGCCAGGCCCAAAGAGTTGTGGTGAATGGAGTTAAATCCAGTTGGCGGCTGGTCACGAGTGGTGTTCCCCAGGGCTCAGTTTTGGGGCCAGTCTTGTTCAGTATCTTTATCAATGATCTGGATGAGGGGATTGAGTGCACCCTCAGTAAGTTTGCAGACGACACCAAGTTGGGCAGGAGTGTTGATCTGCTCGAGGGTAGGAAGGCTCTGCAGAGGGACCTGGACAGGCTGGATGGATGGGCCCAGGCCAACTGTATGAGGTTCAACAAGGCCAAGTGCCGGGTCCTGCACTTCAGCCACAACAACCCCATGCAGCGCTACAGGCTTGGGGAAGAGCAGCTGGAAAGCTGCCTGTCGGAAAAGGACCTGGGGGTGCTGGTCGACAGCCAGCTGAATATGAGCCAGCAGTGTGCCCAGGTGGCCGAGAAGGCCAATGGCATCCTGGCCTGTATCAGAAATAGTGTGGCCAGCAGGAGTAGGGATGTGATTGTGCCCCTGTACTCAGCACTGGTGAAGCCGCACCTCAAATACTGTGTTCAGTTTTGGGCCCCTCACTGCAATTAGTCTATAGGACCAGACTAGAGCTAGTCCAAAGTAAAACGTAAGAAGTAAAATGCCTACTACAGTATGGACCTCAGGATTTTGTTCTGCAAACCTACTCTCATGCTGGTTGTTACTGTAGACGCAGCCTAGTCTTCTAGGACTAAATGGGGCTGTTTTGGTCTACCAAGGAAACAAACTCAGAGTTCTGGGCTTTTTGACCTCACCTCAAACACAACGTTGTCCCTCACAACTACTGGAAGGCCACTGATGAGAAGAAATGCATTTATAGAAGCTCACCATTCCCAAGGCTCTCTAACCTTCTCCAAGGTCACATAGCGGGAACGTAAAAACAAAAAGTATCCAGAGCTAGTAATACAGCATACAAACTATTCTGTAAATGACATGCAGCTTTTTCTTGCTATTGCCTCCTCTTCTTGCCACCATGACAGGACAGCCACCATTAGGAGAGGTGGACATACATGAGCGTTATACAGGCAATCTGTAAAAAGGTACCATGCCAGAGTAAAAGACAGGTGTAACGGTTGTTTAATCATTCTCACCATGAAGTGCCAATTCTTTAGTCTCTTATGACATTCATGAATGATGCAGAGGGCTGGCATGATGAATGCAGAGCAATTCCGACTGACAGATACTTTCAGAGAATTTATATCCTTCTTGCACTGCCAGGACAAAAGGGCTCTTGAGCTGAGTTATCATTTGTTCCATGAGAGGATTTACAGTCTTGCCAGCAACTCCTTTTACCTTACTCTATAAAGCGTTTATTTTGATATACTGATTGTGATCATTCAAGAACAACTGTATCTGAAGAAAGTCAGCAGGGGAGAGAAAAAGCAGAGTGGTTCTGAATAACTTGATCACCCTGACCTGGGACTTCATTCCCCTCAGCCAGTTTGCTTTGTCTTTGGTATTAGTTCTTTCCCAGTGTCCTCTGCTATCCCAATTACAAATGTAATACCACTCAAGGGAGACATCTAATCTCCCATGCCTGGCTACTCTTCTTTCAAGGCAAAAGATGAAGTTTAGCCACAAAAGCCACCCACCCTAGTCCTTTCTTATCATTTCACTAGAAAACACCTCAGCATCACAGTTTTTACACCACACTGGAGTGGTCTCCATCTTCAGCTACAGGCAGCAATAGCTCCTGCCACAAGATTCAGTGGCAAAGCTGCACCTGGGCCTTATCTGGAGAAGCAGGGTGACACAGGCATGCAACACCACAGCCTCAACAGTACTGGGTGACTAACATAGTCCCATTGCCATGTGTTGTGGTTTAACCCGGCAGGCAGCTAAACACCACACAGCTATTCGCTCACTCCTCCCCGCCCCCGCGGGATGGGGGAGAGAATCGGGGGAAAAAAAAGTAAAATTTGTGGGTTGAGATAAAAAGTTTAATAGGACAGAAAAGGAAGGGAAAATAATAATAATGATACAAGAATATACAAAATAAGTGATGCACAATGCAATTGCTCACCACCTGCTGAACGATGCCCAGCCAGTTCCCGAGCAGCGGTGACCCCTCCCCCAGCTAACTCCCCCCAGTTTATATACTGAGCATGACGTCACATGGTATGGAATGTCCCTTTGGCCAGTTTGGGTCAGCTGTCCTGGCTGTGCCCCCTCCCGGCTTCTTGTGCACCTCCAGCCTTCTCAGTCGGTAGAGCATGGGAAGCTGAAAAGTCCTTGACTAGTGTGAGCACTACTGAGCAACAGCTAAAACATCAGTGTGTTATCAACATTATTCTCATCCTAAATCCAAAACACAGCACTGTACCAGCTACTAGGAAGAAAGTTAACTCTATCCCAGTCGAAACAGGACACCATGATGAACACATCACCATCAAACATGGATTGTAAGGCATTCTGGCTTGCAAAAAATGCAACACTTCTTCCCTCTGGCAGAGGTGACCAAGAACTATTATGACTTTGATATTCAGCCACTCTCTAAAAGTTTTTCCATCACTAGTGTTTTCTGAGAATTTCAGCAGTTACAATCTAGACTAAAACACATCATCACCTGAGAGCTCCTGAGTCTGTGGCCTTCAGTTGCATGGAGCAATAGCATGTGTCACACAAGTGAGGGTAATGAAAGGGCTGTGGGCTGATCACATTGATCTAATCATCACAGCGATTTCCCTACACTTCATTTTGAAAGTATTAGATGACTTCAGACAGAGAAGCAATAAGTTTCTATGAATATTACAGATAATATCCATATCACCCTCACAGAGAAGGCTATTGTCTTTTCTTACACATTTTAAATTATGCTTTAACACTACATTTTTGCACTTGTGTACAGTATTTGATCTCAAATGCCCTGGCATTTCTTATTCTTGAAGGGGGACTATACAAACTAAGAGGAGGAATTTAACTTGCTTACCTTTGAAATGAATCTATCATTATATTAAAAGGTAACGCACCACATCACCACACAGTGCTAAGGTAGACCAGTGACAGGTGCTACCCAAACACTTATCTAGACATGGAGAAGGGACTTCTTAGAGCAGCGAGTGAATCATATGGTATTTAATAAGTATTGCTAAGAAGTTTGAGAGAGACAAGTTAAATTAATAAAGCTGAACAAACAGCTAAAAAGGGGTAGGCCATGTCCTCTTAACCTCATCTCCTACTCCCACTGAGAAACTTTGATTAAAATTGATAAAGATTTCCTTCACTCATATTTCAAGTGTATATTAATCTCCACCTCTGCAAGCACTGAACCTCAATATTTTAGTGTCAGTCTCTACTGCTTTATTGTGAATTGCCAGCTGTAGTCCCATAAAGCATTTACTTACCAAATCATTTATTTAGGAGACAACACAGGGAACAGTTCTCTTTCGGGTACACCTTCCAGGGTGCCAAAGGCATACAATTCTACAGAAAGCTCAGTTCTGTGCTTCCTAAAGGGGAAAAAATCTTTCTCAAATAAGCTGGAAAAATAAATCCCAGTATATCTTTTTTTTTTTTTCCTCTCCTGTGCTGTAAATGCAAACTATTGATTTACCTCTAGCTCTTTCATGCCTTTCACATGCTTCAATAATACAGAGGATTTGTTCTTCATCCTTTCATCTCCAGGCCTGGAACGCCTCTTAAGCCCCACGTTAAGGGTCACTTATTCTTCCTCAAACTGCAGCACTTGCATCCTACAGAGCTCTACAGGTGACAGCTAGAGAGGCATGCAAGTAGCACATAATCACTTACCTCCTGACTTCTTTGGAAGGTAACAAAGAAAGACAAAATTTTTATAAATCCTAGTTTTCAAACTTTCGATCATTTATGTTTGGTCTTTTAGAAGCATCCTTCTGAATGTGATATCACAACAGTGAAATGTGGATGAAAAGTAATTTCCGATGCCTGCACCTTGCATTAAGTTGAGCTGGCAGCACTGAATAATGCTCATGGCTCAACCATCAGAAACCATAACTCCATACTCCCATAGAAAACAGAGAACATGTAGGCCTTCTCACCACAAATGTCTAGAAACAAAGAACCATCAAATAATTGGAAGGAACCTATAGAGGTCATGTAGTTTCCCTCTCCTCCAACTCAAAGCAAGGCCGATGAGATCAGATTGCTTAGGAACTTCTCCAGCTGAGTTTTGAATATCCTAAAGAAAGGACATTCAACAACAACTCTGCTGGCAACCAGTTCCAGTGTTTTACCACCCTACTATTTAAATCACAGTTTTCCATATTCTATCTTGTGCCTGTTGCTTCTCATACTATAGTTGTGGGTCTCCAAGAAGAGTCTTATCTATAAACTCCTAGTCTGGTAGTTAAAGACAACAACAGTATTTTCTCCCTCTCTCCCCTTAGGGTTGAACAAACCCTGTTCTCTCAGGCTCTCCTCATATGTCACGTTTGCCAGCACCTTTACCACCTTGGTGGCCTTCTGCCAGACTTGCTCCACTCTTGATAGCTGTCTTTTACTGTGAAGCCCAAACTTGGGCACAGTACTCCAGATGTGATCTCACAAGTGCTGACTAGAGGGGAGGGATCCTTTCCCTTGCCCTGCTGGCTGCATTCTTGCTAAGGCACTATGAAATTCGCCCTCTTTGCCACAAGGGCATACTACTGACTTAAATTGAAATGGTTATCCACTTTTTCTACACAGCTGCTTTCTTCCATTCAGTTGGAACATAGCCTGTTGTCCTGCTGCACAGGAATTCTCCGTCCAGATGTAGGACTTGTCATTTGCTTTTGTCAAACTTCACAAGATTCATGATGGTCCCATTTCTCCAACCTGTTGAGGTCCCTCTGAATTGCAGCTCATCAACGACTGCCCCTGGTTTGGTCATTTGCAAACTTGCTGAGAGTGCACTCTGTCACATCACCCAGATTATCAACATAGACATTAAACAGTACTGGCATCAGCATCGACCTCTGAGGGGCATCACTAGTCATAAACTGCCTGTTGGACTTTCTGCCATTGAGCACAGCCCTTTGAACTAGCATTTGAGCCAATTTCCCACCCCTCTTATCATCCACTTACCTAGCCCATATCTCACCAGCTGGGATACAGGGATACTGCAGGAGACTGTATCAAAGGCTTTGTAGAACTCAAGGTAAACAATATCTCCTGTAGCCCTGTTGTTCACAAAGCCAGTCTCTTTGTAGAAGGCAATGAAGTTGGCCAGGCATAGTCAGCCCTCAGTAAATCCATGTGGGCTATGCCAAGTTAGCTTTTTGTCCTTTGTGTGCTTGCAAGTAGCTTCTAGGTGAATTTGCTCTGTAATCTTCCCAGAAACTGGTGTTATGCTGACTAGCCTGTAATTCTCTAGTAGACGTGGCATTTGCCATTTTTTTCCAGTCATAATATCCCATTAATAACATTTTCACTGTTTTTTTTTTCCCCCACCTACTTTCTCTGAGTACCTCACAACTCCTCACTATATTTATTGAAGATCAAAGTGCTACAGTGTGATGTAGGTCTTGGATCTTAATATTTCTTCTATCCTAGAAAGAATTTCCTCCCTTCACATGTGCTGTCCTCGATATTCCTGTTAAAAATAGATCTCTCCTTGTGACAACTCAGGAGATCACTTTCAGTCTCAGGGCCTGCAAGCAAGTGTTACTTCATCTATTTAAGGGCCTGAAAAACATAAAGAGAAGTTCCTGTTCCAAGATCAACCACTTAGTTCATCAAACAGCAGAACCTGCTCCTGAGCTATACGATTAGCTAACTGTTTCATGAAACACACCAAGTGCTACCAGTGTTCTGTATACTGTAATGCCCCATTTTCTTCAAATCCAGAAAAGTGTTTTCCTTCTCATGGGAATGGACCTAGAAACCCAGTTCATTAATCTGATCTTTTCTCCCATTTTGACTAAGTCAAATGGTCTCTCTCATGTAGTATACGTGGAGCTATAGGTTGGCTCTTCAGATTTAGGTGTTCTGCTCCAAATCCAACTCAAAACTCCTCTCCTTTGTTCTAGAGAATAAGATTACTACAGAATTGGTTTTGCTTTTCCATAAGAGAATGCTATTACAAGATTCTTGCAAAGCCTGTGGGAGCTGCATTTCTTCAGGGAAGTCCTTCCAACATGTCATTCTGACAGCTATATCTCCCCTTCAGTACTACTAAATATATTGGAATGCATACTTAGAGCAGAAAGCAAGTTACAGGAAAAGCCAGTTTTCTTTCGCTGGTCTCGGAAGTTCAGGCTGTTCCATGGGCTCATTTTTCTTTGTTCAGAGGTTCGTAGGCTATTCTGAAAGGTGGCTTCCATAGAGGGAAAACTTTGAAATACTTAACACATTTGTACATTAATTTATTTCTTTTTATGTACAATCAGTTTCCCTGTCACTTTTGCTAATCCTCAAAGTTATTTATATTTAAAACAGGATCTCTGGCTTTTATTCTCTCAATTTGATTCTCCAGAAGTCATAAAATGCTGAATTGATAAGATGACAATAATTGGCACAACAGAACAGTAAGGTCACAAATGTAAGGAAGAGGAATGTCATTCTGACCATGCAACAAGTGTAAATCTAGAGCAATTCATCTCAGGTCAGTGACTTAATTCAAATACATTTAGTTATAAAAGAAACCATGCCCATTGCAGTATTTAAAGGCAGTATCTGCTTGCATCTTAATTCATATTAAAATACAATACCTTCTGTAACATATTATATTGGGGAAATACTGGGGAAAAACAATCATTGGAAAACTGAAGTCACTACTAGTGAAATTTTCCACCTGTTACAGAATATGTACGAACTTCCTCCATCAATCATATTCTTCCGTGACAACGTATTCCACAAGTACCTGGGATGGCTCTTTCTCTTTCAAGACAATCCTGACATAACACTGCCAGAGTAGATTTATACGACACACAGCGGAGCAGTGTAATAGACATTTCTGTCCAGTTATTTTAGCATTAGGCATAGTCTATCAGCAACCAATTACTGTCATGGTAGAGCAAGAGGAAATTGAAGAATTGCTAGTGCTTACATAGCAGCTAGACCATCCAGTGGAAAAAGCTTAGAAACCAAACAATGCAAAAGATGTACAATCCTCTCTCCTGAGTTAGGTCAAGAGGCTATAAGCTGTGAGGGAGTTTAAGACTGTCCTGTGCAAGCTAATTTGCACTGCTGTATCTACAGCTAAACTACATCAAGCAGAGTGTATAAATAATGCCTTACAGAGAAAAGAACAGACATTGTGTGCTAGTGGATGCCAAAGTAAGTCTTACTTGTCTCCTTACAGAAGATCAACCAATCCAGACATTGAGCAGCTATGACCACACTGAGTTTGGGCATGATAAAAACTATGGTCTACATACATTTCTGTAGTCAGTCAGCAAGGACTCAGAAAATGGCAGCTCTCTTAACCACTGGTGAAAAGAGTTGGTATTTCAAGAATAATATCAGTTGACTATTTTACACCATATTTGCAGATACACTACACTCACTTGTTTTGCACATGCAACATTACAAAAACAAGCTCTTTGGTGGGTAGAGAAGTATTGGATTTTTTTTGACATGCCTCTTAGGATGAACTCTATAGAAACAAAGGAATCAAGATAAACCATACCAAGAAAATATCAGCATTAAAAAAAAAGAAGAGAACAAATATAAATTCCCAAAAGCACACGTCAGGCTCCCATGACAGTGGTAACTATACACGCTTGCCCAACTAACAAAAACACAAAAGTGTGGGGGTAGGGGAGGGCTCTTAACAACATGCCAGCATCTTGCTTAACAAATTTACAGGAAAGCATGAATTTCCATTGTTGCTCTGCCCTTACTTTCAGATGTGGAGATTTCCATCACTAAGTACTACATAAATTGAGATACTGCATTTTAGCATGCTTCCTTACTGCAAACATATTGGCATAATTCTTTTTATGAGAAGGGGAAAGGCTAAAGAAGTAGCTTCCTTCAATGAAACAGCAAAACACTGGCATCATACATTTTTGTACTCATGTTTATTCCTCCTTCCATGCTAACCTTTGTATGCAGAAAGGAAGAATAATCCCAATATTTTCTCTTCCAGATCTTCTCCCATGACATACATCTTCAACAAGACCCATGAGAAGCGAGTCATGAAATGATTCGTAGAGTAAGTAGCATTTAATCAGACAGAACAGTGCCTGGAAGTTCCTAGTTACGTATGTATACCACTTAAGGTTGGTCATCGATTAGACTCTCTAGAGACTACTGCAATACAATCCAAAGAAAGATATTTCTATTTTAAAATACAACCTTTTCAATACTCTGAAATAAAATTCTTCTTGATTCCAGGAACACAACCCTATTACTGCAGCTCCCATTTTTCCTTTCCTTTTCCTTCTGTTCCTTAGTACATTCATTTGCATCCAGTTTGACATTACAGGGTAGCATCTCCAATACAGCAATTACAATTAGTCATTTGTTTGTTCAGCACCGGCCCAAGGGGATCCTGATGTAATGGGGGTCTTTTGCCTGCCACCACTATACAAACAAATAATCTGGTCAACACCAGGGTATGTGTCAATAATGTTGAAGCATAGACATCTTAAAGGTATGTATTTTTCCCCATTAACTTGAACTCAACATATTAACCTATTTAAATTTGAGAAACACAGATAAAAGTGTTGGCTAACCACACTCCTTTCTGCTCCAGTATAAATTATCCAGAATGAAAAGGACTGACTGATAGAATGAGATTAAAAGTTATATACTCTATATACAGCTTATCTAAGGAGCGTGTTTGAACGATGCCTGTAGTGAGAAAGGAGATAAGCTTTCAAAGTGGCACCAAAAAGGAACAGCTAGGTGTAATGAGATGAAACAGGAAGAAAAAAAAAATGAAACAAAAAAACCTAGGAAGTAGTCAGCTGAATTATCAAGGGGGACAAAAAATTAATAATGATGATGAGGGTCTCTCCACGTTCCCCCCCCCCCCCAGTTCTGAAGCAGGCCTTCACACAATCATCCTTCTCACTTCAAAGCCATAATACCTAAGCCTACCATCAAACTTTCTACACGCCTTTCTAGTGGGGACACAGGAAAACTGTCTTGCAGAAGTGCCTGTGGGCCCTGAAAACCCAGGTCCAACACTACTGTTCATGGCAACCAATACACATTGCTTTATAACTACCAAAATTTTTATACAGAGCCTTTAACTATGGCATCCCAGCACTGTTCAGAGGTGTACTTAAAGTTCTTTTCAAGTGTCAGTTCAAAGAACATTACCACCAACATTTACTTCCCCCCCCCCCCCCCCATGTCTGGAACCTTTTGCCTGGGGGCTTTTGTTTGACTTTGGTTTTCCTTTTACTGGGCTCCGCCCCCCGCCCCGGTGATGCCTGCCAGAGGCATCACCATGGTAACTAAAAGACCTCCTGAGAGGATAACAAACCCTCAAAGTTTTCCTTCAGAGCAGTCTTCAGCTGTTGCAAACTTTCCCCATTTATCTCTTCACAGCCTCAATTAGAGCAATTGCATCTCAGAACCGATTTCTTCCTCCCTCCTACTGAAAAGGCTTTGGTCCACCTGTCAATTGGCATCCTTGCTTCATTACTTGCTGACAGCTCACAATACAGCTCCCTTCCACTGGCAAATTACTCCTAATCAATTCCTTCTGTAACATTATCTCCTCAGCAATTCAACCTACAGACACATACCCTTGCACACTGGGAAGGGGCTAGTGTGATGGCTGCCTCCCTGAGGAGCTCCAGCAGATAAAGAATTTGGTGCATGGGATATTTTCCTGGGTTTGCTGCCGGATTGTTCTGGGACACTGAGCAAGTTTCAGAGTCTCACTCTAACCTTCTGCAAAGCGGAGAAGAGAAATATTTCTCTAGCTACACAGGGTGCTTTAAGAGGTGTTGATGGAAGAAAGCTCAATTACTCAGGATGCAAACTCTTCTGACAAGGGGCAAGTAAATAAGCAAGCAGCGTTAACAAACACTGCAATATATTATGATTGACCATCTACCCACAATAAACCCCCTAATGGTAATTTGTTGGATTTTCAATCAGAGTCCCTATCAGACAATGCCTTTGCTTTAATTCCTGTTACTCATCCCCTTCCCTTACGCCAATAAGCTGAAATGACAAATACCACAGAAAGACAGCTACCCATTCTGTATCCAGAGACAAAAAGAGCCTTCACAACTTTGATGCATCATCTAGGGAACTTTAATCACACTAAGTGAACCAGGCTGTCTGATTCAGAGAAGACAGAAAAGACTAAAGTCATCGTGAAATGTGACCCATTCCAACAAAGACTATTATAAATTGCTGTTCTGACAGGTGGATGTTGTTGCATCCTGTTATTTCAATATTTCTTAATGCTGCCTTTATTGTGTGGTTCTGTACTATTCCCCACACATCAGTCTAGAAGAAATGTGCTTTAAGAGTTTTTATGTATGTATTTCTATATAAGTGTCTCCTTTGGTTTGATTCTGTTGCCTCTAATGTTGCCAGGAAGGAATTATAATTAGCTGCGAAAACACAAGTTTTTAATAGTTTGTCAATGTGCCAAAACACATTGAAAGTACCAGTGAATATGGATACAACAGACTCATCAACTGACTGCTTCTAAAAGATGCAGAGCACACAAGGGCACATTGCTGAGATTTTAAAGATCTTTCTTTGCTAGCACATTTAGAACTGCTGAAATTTTCTCAGTTGACATGGCTCTGAATAAGGACATCTGCTTGCAGGCTTATCATAGAGAGAAGCCACAAAGGTTTTAACTACACTGCCTCCAACACTGTTGCTACCGAGTCGTGAATTTCTAGGGCTGAGAACTAAGTTCACCTTTGAATTGTTTTCACTCCTGGCTCTCCCAGGTGAGGTTGCCAAGAAGATGAGCAATCAGAGTCATGAGTGATAATGGGAACTGCCAAATGTATCCCAGACACACCAGCTTCTGGCTCTGTTCTGCACAGACACAGCACTAAGCCTTTAAGGGCTAATGTAAAGTCATGGAGCAGTGCTTGTTCAGCCTCCTTATTATCTGTAGGGAAGCAGTTTTTCCTCTTTGTGCTACAGAGCACAGAACTGTGGGCTGGACACAGATCAGAATTAGGAACATAATTCTGCATTCCTATTTTTCCATATGGAAAAAGTAAAAAACCCCACCATCTTACCTTAGTACGAAAATCTTTCTGGCCACTTCATCACATCAACTGAAACAACAAGCTACAACTTTTTTGGTTTCTTATTTTATTTTTAAAGCACTTAGTAGTCTAGAGGGCGAATGTTTGTGGGTACCAGTAAGCATGTGACAAGTGTAAAGGATTACTACAGACTGACTGGATAAGCCATGTGTCACTCAAAGTAACAGATGGGGAAATCACATGCTTTGTACCAATATCCCCAGAGACACAAGCCTGTCTAGCCAGTAAGTAATATCTCATTTGAAATTAAAGGAAAAAGGAAATAATACATTCCTTTTCAAATCTGTGTTGGCACATAAAGAGATGGCCTAAAACTATTCATTAAGGGCAATGAATGTCTCCCAGGAATCTCTAATAAAGAGCATATTTAGAAACAGAACCTGATCTTATAATTTAAACAAAATGTTTTTCTATCACTCCTTATTACTCAGAAAACAATTATCAAGAGAACATGATAATGAAATCTTATAAATAGAAGATTTGAGACATACTACCACACGTATATGCACACACACACGCCTTCAGTAAGATCAGCAAAGAGAAGACAGCTAGCTCACAACAGACAAAAAGTATTTATGAATTCTTTTTGCTATCTGTTTGCATTGACTCCAGGCACCCAATATACTCCAGGGAGGCAAATCCCAACACCCCCATGAAGCTATCATACAGGTTCAGCAACCTCCTTGCTCAGCCACATTCTGTTAAAAGTGAATTCCAACAAAGACTATGAGGTCACCTTCCACTTTTGTTATTAAAAACACTTGCGTGACACTGTCTTTATAAAATGTGATGATAGTTCCCAACATGGAATCATAACAACACCGTACAATTTACATACATTTTTCTTTCTTATATTTCATATTACTTAGAAAGAATAAATACTATCCCTATTTGACGGTCAGGGAAAAAGGACCTCAGTGGTCCACACTTCCAGAACAACCTGCAATTCCCAGTAGACTATCTTAAGAAGTGCAGTAACACAGCATCTCTTTGGCCCCATGTGATTTACCAAGCACCACTGACCTGGGAGTCAGAGAGACAGTAGAGAAAGAATTCAGAATTCCTAACTCCAAGATAGGGGTCCCAAAGGTGGCTAGGAGTCTATAAAGACTATCTGAAATTGGTCTTATCCTGGTTTTGGCAGGGATAGAGTTAATTTCCTTCCTAGTAGCTGGTACAGTGCTGTGTTTTGGATTTAGGGTGAGAACAAAGTTGATAACACACCAATGTTTTAGTTGTTGCTAACTAGCGCTCACACTAGCCAAGGACTTTTCAGCTTCCCATGCTCTACCGACTGAGAAGGCTGGAGGTGCACAAGAAGCTGGGAGGGGGCACAGCCAGGACAGCTGACCCAAACTGGCCAAAGGGACATTCCATACCATGTGACGTCATGCTCAGTACATAAACTGGGGAAAGCTGGCTGGGGGGGCCGCTGCTCGGGGACTGGCTGGGCATCGGTCGGCAGGTGGTGAGCAATTGCACTGTGCATCACTTGCTTTGTGTATTATTATTGTTATTATCATTTTATTTCAATTATTAAACTGTCTTTATCTCAACCCACGAGTTTTCTCACTTGTGCTCTTCCAATTCTCTCCCCCATCCCACCGCGGGGGGGAGGAGTGAGCGAGCAGCTGCGTGGTACTCAGTTGCCGACTGAAGTTAAACCACAACAGGTCTGCAGAACAACATTAGTATCAAATTTGTTTCTGTTTAGAAGCTGTATGATGCATTCATGATCTTTCCTGATAATTTTTTGACAGTAACTCTATGGTCGAAAGTTTGAAAGCCAGAGAACCCTGCCTGTTCCTTACAATATCTCAGCCATTTTGATAGGGGTCTATGCTGATATCAGAGAGTTACAAGCTTCTGATGAGAAAGAAGCACCAATAATAGAAGTGACAAACCCATTTTCATGGAATGAGAGTGGTACAGAAGAGTCTCTAGTAATAAACAGTTAAGAATGACAAGTACTGAAAATAAGAGGCAAAGTCACAATCATGCCTTCATAAATCTTATCCCTCCTAACATATGCAACAGGACCTCTGCTGCTCTTTAACTGCTCTCAGGAGCAGTTATGTATCACTGGAAGGGAAAAATTTCTCCTGATCTACTAGTGGCACAAGAAATGTGAGCAAAGCTGATATAGCACTTTGATGCTTATGAGGTCTGTCTTTGTTTAAAACCAAGTAACAGCATCCTTTTTTTTTCTTTCCCCTCCAAGTGTTCAAAATATAAATCAGAAGAGAAAACCCCCCAAAACCCAAGAAATTTTACCTTTATGATTCAGTGGGTACTACTTTGACTGCAATAACTGCAATTCAGACCCCTAACCTCTGCTCCCCGCTGCTCAGACTGGGAGCCCTGAAGTGGTTTTCCACTGAGGCACTGTATCTTACCCCACAGATCCACGTTATGTTATCCTCCAAGTGCAGTCTCCACATAAGACCTAGCAGAAGCAACAAGCTATACAACAATTACAAAAATTACAGTCAAAAAACCTGCTGCTCAAGAGAAGAAAGGGTGCATACAAAAATGCACTGAACTGGAAATGATGCTGCAGAGCCCTGCAGCAGAATGGTCTGGAACATCTAATTAGCTATTGCTGAACGGAGATTTGTTTTAACTCAAAAGTTTCCTTTTCAACTCATTTGTAAAGGTTTTCACTAGAGAACAACAAAAATTGTTTCCAAATCAAAACAGAAGATTAATTTGTGGGATGTCTGCAAGAGACATAAAATTCAAACATCTGTACTATAACCAGAGTTATCTGCATGGCATAGAAGAGGCTCAACTACTGTTTCTTGCTTTCTTTCTGAAGCCCAGACCTAGAAGTTTTCCAAACACATCAAAGAAAGTTCTGCTGCTGTCCTGTTGTCCACCCAGGAAGGTTTTCTACATTCCATTTTCTCCGCAAACTGTCCAAATAGAGACTATAGAATAACTAGAGAACCAAGACTTCAGTTCAGAGCACCTTGTGACAGTCAAAGGAAATATAACCCTGTATTTTCCACACGGGAAGTATAATCTCCTTCTGTTGCTCAAGCGTCTGTTTGTGAAGTCTCTAAGATATGACAGACCACTTCTGCACACATTGTCAGTTTAGGGAGAAAAATAATGCGGAATAATTTCTGTCTTTAGAAAAACCGCAGATCCTCACATTTATTATAAATCACTTAAAACTGGTTCACAAATATGCTTATATCACAGTGTGCAGGAATCTTCCTATTACCAGTAACGATGGAAAATAGTATGTTCAAGCATTTGAACACATTACCCTCACACACAGATATTTAGCTCAGAAAATATCCAAGGTGGGGAGAAATATGCACCAAAAGCATCACCCCTTTTAATGGGTGTTTACATGTTACCATGTAAATATTTCTAATATTCCCTCTAGTTTTCAGACTAGCAATGATCAACCATGCGGTGAAAGGTTTCTTTTGCCTGAGAAGGCCCGAGCTTAGAGTTTTTGGTTTCTCTTGGAGCAACGGACTGTATATGTAACCTCCAAGGAAAGCAGGGAGCTCCCACAGTATGCTGACTTAAGGAATAGTAATGCTCTCCCCAGCTGAGAAAAATCCTCAAGCTTAGGTCTAAAGGACGAACAACTAACTAAATAGCTTAGCTTGCTTAAAAACCTGTGGAATTTTGTAGAGTTTTATATGCATGGACTGGGGAAAAGAAAGCAGGCAGTGCATTTCCTATATTCACATCATTGTTGCCAGACCTTTAACAGCACAAGTATCCTTTGGAGCTCACCGTGGGATCCTCTGCTGGGACTATCAACAAAAATAAAAATCCTGCAATAGGGACAGATCCACTGAAAGTTGACAGTTTTCACCTGTTCATTCTATAATACATAAAAAAGTTATTATTACTGAAACCTAATCTGTAAGACTGCTAAATTCCAACCTTAAAAATAAGTATTCCTAAAGAGCATTCACTTCAACTCTCACTGCAAATGTAATTGCAGCATCACCTGGGAGTTAAAATAAAGACTTCCTTGTTACCGGAAACAATGCAGCGTGTACTTACTAACATATTTACCACAAACAGACAAAACAAACATTCAAATTACAAAATAAAGACAGTTCTAAGCCATCTGGGATCCTTCCTACAATGTCCTTCCCTCCCTACCCAAGCAGGTGCTGTTCCTGCACATAATGAACTCAACTGCAGATCTTCCAGGGAACTTCAGTGCATCAAAGAAGAGGCACTGTTTCTCAGCTGAGACTTCCTTAAGGCAAATCAGAAGGGTAAGCACCATCACATCTTCACCCTTCCTTGTATGCACTGCATTTTGAACACGTAAATTGAAACTCACTGCTCTTCTACCCCTTCATGTTCCAGGTATGCAAGTCATGAAAGGATTGAACCTACAAGTCTTTGATCCAAAACCTATTGAGATCAAAGGCTTTGAAACAGGACCTTTAATGTTTGGAAGGGATTTCAAATAAGCCTCTAATTGAATTTATTTCTTTTTATAGCGTTAGTCTTCATGATGGAGTTATTTAATGTATAATGGGACAAAGTTTTGAGAAGCTCCAGTGAAGACTACATTGATATAGAGAAGGGCTCAAAGAATCTTTTTGGGTTTATTATCTGTAACTGCTCGTATTCCTTTCACCTTTATTTAAGTATCATGTGCTAATAGAAGATTTTAGCCAGAGGGATACAGCTGCTCAGGATATCCTGTGTTCAGCTCATTTAATTGTGTATTATCAACCATTCCCTGGAGAGCACATTTAATAGATGATGAACCTGTTTCACGAACAAGCTTTCTCAAGAGCATTGTGAGATTTGAAAGCCCTGACAGAGAGCAACGATCTGTGTAACTTCATATTCCCTGGGGAACACCACTGCTCTGTTTGAGCTGTCAACAAACGGGTGGGGGAAATTCACAGTAATTCTATAAATAAATAAATAAATAAAATACAGTGAGCACTCATGGTGTTGGGCTGAAAAAAGATACACTTGCGGGCTTGGTGCTAAATATTCCAGTTTCTCATAGAGATTAAAATATACCTCTCTTCACCCCCCTGGCCATTTTCTGTTTATTCCCTTTTAGCTTCCAATCCTGTAGTCTCTACATGTACAGACTGGGGTAGAGACACAAAACCTGAAAATAGTCATTAACTGAAGAGAGGCAGATGTTGCCGTCAACGGTCACTTGTGAGCTGCAGTCACTGGTCTCTGTCATATGTAACTGTCCAGTACCCAGAGGAGAGGACAATGAAGGAGACACTGAAGGGGAAAGAAAGTCCCTAACGGAGAGTAGCTTGACAGTAGGCAGAGCACAAGAGACATAACTGAGGGTATAATCAAGACACAGGCAATCTTTTCCTGCTGTGTTTATGCAACGCTTATTTCAGCAACATCCTGATCCATTTATAGATAGGCAAAACATATTATAGACAGCTAAATACATGGTGAAGGGTCTGAGGAAAAGGACTGCCTCTAAGCCTGTGCAGGTGCACAGCAGCATCCTGGATGATGGCAATTTTCAAACACACTCCCATGTTTAATCAGATCATGACAAAAACTAAGATCTTTTTAAGAAAGCTTGTCAATACAATATTTAGAGGAAAACAAATGGCTGCAGAACAAATATCATGACCCACATATGTATACGTTTTAGTAAACTCTGCTTCTATATTAAGTCTTTGTGTCTTAAGCTTACAGTACAGCCAGCAACACACATTACATTTACCTGACAAATTGCAGGGCAAAGAAAAAGCTATGTAACGAAACTAGACAAAAGGCTTGATGAACTGGTTTCAGAACAAGAAAACCAGAAGGGGAAAGTGCCCACAGCAGTCCACAGAATAACTCATTACAGCCAAGCAGTACCACAAGTTTCCAGCTCTCTTGTTGCAATCAGGAGCTATAAATCAATAGAAGTCTTCCCATTTCACTACGGTAAGATCTTCCTTCCATCAAGTGATTTTCTAGAAGAGCTGGATATTCCAAAGGTACCACTTTTGGCCTTCTGCATTTCTTCCTTTTTTTCCCCACTGTTTCCAAAGAAACATGGATGCAAATAACACAAACTGAAGAAAAAAAACCAAAACAAAACAGACTGGGAAACCTAAAAGGACCTTCTCATGCAGTCAACTGTGTCAAAGGCAATAGTGTTTCTCTTCAGATCTATGTTTATCTTGTTTTAATGCAGTGGATAGCACCCCCTTTTAACATACTGCTTTTTATCTATATATTTTTATCCAACTAGGAGAATCTAGAATCACTTGAAAATTCAATAACTGACATTTAGGCAACACAAAGCCATTTCAATTCAATTAAACAAACACAGTGTGTTAACCTTCAGCAAAAGAAGTAGCTGTTCATTTTTATAGGCTGCTGTAAACAGATTTCTGGGCTTCAAAGCCAAGATCAATAAAGCTTCTGCAAACAATAATAATCTCACACACACTCCATCGACAGCTGCTCGGAAAATATAGTCTGATTCTAAAGGTCTTAGTGATTGGGTGCTTTCCCAGTCTTTTCCTCTTGCTCTCTAACATCGGAGTGCAAATGCCAAGACCTTAGCGAATTCCTTTGCAGCAGCAGCTAAAAGGAACTGCCCCTTCCTCTAGCAAGAAAGACTACCTATTGTGGGAAAACTTGGGGGAAAAAAGTGAACCCATGTGTTGCACAACTACCTAAATACCGATGAGGCATAAATTATGCAGCCTAAGGCTATAAGACACTTTACTTCCATAAAACAGGACAGAGACAGGTGTTAAACCTGCCTCTTTTCCCTTAAGATCAGTGCTATTGGATTAGCACTAATGGAAAACTTCCAGTCACCCACAGAATAGGTACAATCCATTTGCCAGCTCCGTCTGCAAGTGTCTTGCCTTCTTTGCTATAATCTTGCTAATGAAAACTAACAGAGAGCAATTCAGGAATAGCAACTCCTGAATTCCTTAGTCCTGCTAAGGCTGCCAATGCAAAGCCCAGCCTTATGTTCTTATCTACTCCAGTAAACATTTTACCACTTCCTACTTACATCCCCAGTATCTTTTCAACACCCTTTAAGGGGGCTGGGGGGGGGAGTGGGTTACATGGAGGTTTTTTGTCTGTTTGTTAAATAGTTATTTGAGGCAGAGACCACATCTTCTTCAGTAATGCCATACTTCAAGCCCACTGATATCTGATAGCCAGCAAATACAATGGCAATGGTGTGCTTTATCAAGTGCAATTCAATTGCCATAGTGGACACCTAAATTACTGGCTGATCAGGAAAAACAAAAAAATGCAAAGAGGCAGATGGCAACTCATCTTTGATCGTCCCAGCTACATTAATAATAATATTGAGGAATCTTGCAGACACACAACATCTCAAAAATTAATATTTAACATTAAGATGCAATTATGCTGTAGTTACATAATCACATACGGCCAGTATTAGGATTATGATTCTATTGTGGGATAAATCTTAGATCCTTCTTATGTTTTTTCTTTTCTCAGCCAATTGCCCAGTTTCCCAAGGAGAAGGGATAAATACACAATGAGTACAGAAATTTGGAGACTTCCTCCTATCTTCTCTCAGATGTCAATGAAGGATCGAGGTGAGAACTCGAACTGTACTCTCTGATAGCTCAGACTGGGCCTCACTCAGGTCAGTGGATTAGGCTGCTTGAGAGCAACTGAAAAGTCTTACCCCTGAATAGAAGCTTAAGGCTAAACTTTGCTTAGTCAAATGTGAGGGATTTGGAGGGCTTCTGTGATTCCACAACGGTTGATCCAGCTATTGCATTAAAAAAAAAAAAAAAAAAAAAAAAAAAAGCAGCACATCTTCACTGCATAATACTTCCCTACAACACCACACAGAGTATTGCAGGATGCATCATATATGAAAAGGAAGATATCACTTGTATGGCTCTTAGATACTACACATCAACAAGCCACATTACATAAATTTCATTCTGGCAGTGCTCAGGACATCAGGCATAGTCATCTGACGTGGTGAGATAAAGTACAGTTTAATCACAATGATCACAGATATCAAAGGAACTTATAGGATATATAATCCATCTTACTAATGGAAGGAAAGCATTCCTGCAAATGGCCAGCTTTAAAATTACAGCAACACTATGACTTTGACAGTACTACCGCTAAGTTCAAAGTCACTCTATTTTCATGTTGGTGAAAATTAGAACAGGATTGGGTCTTCGGAGGGTATTTAATGAATCGGTACATGCCACCATGCTGGTAGCGTCCTAATCAATATGTACCACATATTAAGCCTACTTGATGCACAGATGACATTCTGCTGAATACCTACAGCTTGCAGATGCAGTAGGTCTGATGCTTGCTGAATGCCTTTGGTTTGTATTTACTGTATTTCTTTACTACAGTCCAAACAAATTCATTCATGGAAATCTCATCCAGAAGAGTCCAACAGCAATCTAGCATTTAGTAAAATCAATGATTAAAACAAAAGCCAAGCAATGAGCCTGGCAGGGTATATTCCCATTTAGGTTGATTCCCAAATCACCTTGGTAGATGGTAAAAGAAACTAGTTCACGGGCTACAGCAAAGCAATTCCTTTAGGTCTTCTAGGTACAAGTCTATACTATCTATAGCAACTACTTTTCCTTCCTTTCTCTAATGCAAACTAGTGCCAGATTTACAATTTGCCACTTCCGATGCAGTTTATAAGGAATACAAAGTTCTCCAGACATCAGTGCTGCTGGAAGGTGGGCACTATTCTGCCCAGTTGGCAGTGTTGTTTCTGCTTTCAAAAGCATTCAGGAACATTAGCCACATTAAACACAAAAGCAACTGTGTTCTTCTTAGTAAACACCATTTGGATCGCCTCGTAAGAGGTTGCAATGAATTGTGGTGTATTTGCAAGCCTACTTGGTTCTGTCCACTCCTTTGCCCTTAGTTTATGAATGAAGTCGACCTTTTGCTATGAATGCATCTTCTGAAACAAACAAACAAAAAATGGATACACATAAATTCAGCAACAGCATAACTGTGAGGAGGCACTGATGGGACTTTAGGGAGCGAAAAGGAAACTGGGTAGGGTTACACAAAGCATCTGAGTCCTACTGCAGAGGACTCACCTACTGCTGAATACAGTTCACCAGCAGAACTGTACTGTCTAGTCATGTGGAAAGAAACTGATAAGCTTACTTCTTACAAAGGCAGCACTTCATCATACCTCCAACTTTAGAGGTTAAAGGTTTACTCAGATGGTGGCAGGTAGCTCATCTTCATCACACCTGGCCTAAATGGGGAAACCTGTTGGTGAGAAAGGACATGCTTTATACCTCTCACCACTAAAGACACTGAATTTGACCATTCATTTGAGAGCTCATGTTGCTGTCATTCTAATTTTTATCTCTCTCGTTCTGCATTGTAAAAACACCATGATTTGACCCTTGATGCCATGTGGATAGAATAGACGTAGTTGTTCCTGTATCGGTATCTTAATTTACACCCTTACTAACATGAACAGCTGAATGAAATCTATACTTAAAAGAAAAAAAGTGATGTAAAACTCATCTTCCCTATCATCCCATAAAATTATGTTAAAGATTAGAGACTAATCTTCGTGAATCACACAATCCATTTCCTTGAGGCATTCAGCTAGTTGAGTCATCCTTTGGACTTCTCAGCAATTTGACCAAAATACCAGCAAAGAAAGCCTCACAACATCTGCAGACACGTATGTGGGGAGAAGTCATTATTTGTCCTGGCCAAGCTAAAAAGGAAGATGGAAAGACGGAAAGAGGCACGTTTCCGATATAGTATATATTATCTGAGAAAGGACAGGAATATTAGATAGCTATTCTGTTATTTTATTCTACCTTCCCTCCATTCTTATCTTCCTCCAAACACACAGTTAATGGGACATCAGCTCAAAACTGGAACACCAACTACTGAGTCAACACTACAACTCTTAGCAGTGCTCTTTAAGAAGGAAGCATCTCTTCCTCCAGATATAGTCCACATACAAAAATAATCATTACATATCTCTGATATAGAAGTAATATTTTTAGAAAAAAAGTCCAAGCAGAAGGCCTTTAAAACAACGTAGGAGTATGAAAAAAATGTGTGAAACAAGTCAGAGTTGATGCCTGTCCTCAGTAGTTATGGCTTTAGTTAGGAGTCTCTACTAACAATGCGAACCTTTTTGCAGTTGGCTCTTTTCCCAAAAAGGATTCAGAAGTGTAAAGACTTCTTAATGAATTTCAAGTTGTACACCAAGAGTAGGAACCACTATAATTATCACAGCTGTTTTAACTCAATAGAATAGAAAGTACAGTATGGAGCATTTCTGGTTCATTCTCCCCAAATGCAATTTAACAGACCTGGTTTTCTCCAAATATATATTGTGAAAGCTGCACAAAGCAGATTTAATGATTTGACACTTCTGAATTTCCCTGTGATTTCAATTGGTTTCAAACATGACAGCGCACTGGAAGGACAATATACATACATATAAATACCATAATTACATCACCACTTTTCAGAGGGAAGACATTCCAATTCTACCCTCATGGAACATTGCTGTATTGCACCCAACAGCCCAGATCTGGCTGTACTAGAAATATTAGGATAATTTAGGGGGAGTAAAATGAGTTAACTAAACAGAAACTGGATTACTTCGGGGGCAGCAAAAGGAACAGACAAGGGCTCCCTTTTACATACCTGCTGTCCCTCTGCCTATGTTACATATAAACCAAATGCACAGAGTTAGCGCCACATTTTGAAGAGCGCCCTGACAAAGTTTGTGCTAAACTAGGATCTAACAGGGAAGGCTATTTGCTACACAGAACTTCTCGCTTTTGCACAGAAAACACCACCCATGGCTTCCCCAGGGCTTTCTTCTTACCATCCCATACACTTTTCTAAAGAAAAGAACAGCATTTCTCTTGTTTATCACATGGTATAAAAGACTTTGGAACAGTGTGGTTAAATTATAGCATTTTTCAGTTTCCTTCATCACACTGGCATTCATGTCACCAGCATTTAATGGATGTTCTAAACCTACATAGTTGATGCCTCTGCTCAAAAAAGTGCCCAAGACAGCAAGGATGCTAATCAGAAAGTGTTCTTCAAGTTTTCAGCATAGAAATCTAAATCTGAGAATTCAATACCTTTTTTTCTCCCTTTCACTCCAAGAAGCACACATGCAAGATGCTGGCAGCAAAATAAAATATAGCACCACACTTCATTTTGAATCACCATCTCTTCTTTCAACTACTCTATTACAGCCTTTATTAGTGGAAATTAGAAGTAAAGCAAATAGCTAATGAAGTATTGTCCATCTAGTGCTATGGTGCAGCCCCAGGACATCACAATTACATGCTTTCTCACAAGACAAGCATCAAAGGAAAATAAATGAACTTGTCCAAATGGTACAACTCAGAAGCAGCATGAATGCTTCGTGCTGGCTGCAGCAAATAGTTAGCAGGGCCAGTCAAGTATATCGGTTTTGGAAAAGTCTTGTTCTCTGAGGGGAACAGGGTGCAGAAAGAGTGATAAACAATAACAGAAGTGCACAGGGAAAAAGAAAACAGTGAAGAACTGAGGACCGATTGAGGGGATAAAGGAGTAGCGTTGGGAGGAAAGAAAAAGATCTACAGATAATTATTTCTACATATAAGAGAGGTAAATAAGTAAGAAGTTTTAGAAACATGCAGACACACATATTCTGCTACTTGATTACTGTAATAGACCAAGAAAACATTCTTTCCAGCAGCACCTGCCTGCCCTTCCCAAAGAGGGGTCATGCTCTGATCTTCTGACTTTATTAGAATCCTAAGCAAACAGAAAGCCCTCTAGAAATAATTACAGTTGTAAAAGGTCCACCTAAAAATACAAAGAAGTAGTCATGGCCAAAGCACTCGGACACAGTACTTTGGCATGTTTTAATGCCCCTTGGAAAAAAAACAAACAAACTGCCAACTATTAAGTGGGCAAAGTCTGTGCAATGGGTTTGATGATTCACTAAAAGGCTGTGGATTTTTTTTTTTTGTGGGTTTTGTTTGGTTTTTTTTTGGTTTGGTTTTTTTTGTTTGTTTGTTTGGTTTTTTTTACAATCTCTGCTGACACTGTGTATGTTTTCATGAGCTGCTGCCTGACTGCTAAGCGGACAGCATGGGCTGCAGGTTGTTAATTTGTCTTGCCAACTGGATCTCCTTCAGGACAAACCCTGAGGGCTCTCCTCTGTACTGTACCATGGAAAGCTCTCACCGAAAGCAATGGATCAAACTTTCAAGCACCTACAGCGACTATGGTCGATAATAAAAACTGCTCAGAAAGCAAGACTTGAAGAAAAAGATTAAGGAAATTCGGATTCAGTTATTCCAGCTGCTTGCTTTATCCATCCATCTCTTATCAATCTGCTTGTAGATTAATCAATACCTAGATGGCAAATGATTTCATACACACAGTGACCTTGTAAAATATTCCAATAAGAAGAGAAATTCAACCAGGCTCTCTTCACAACAATAAGACTACTCGTTACAGATCCTGTGAACAGTGGGACCATATAGCTGAAACTAATATTAAAGTCACAGCAGTACATTTGGCATTAATGCCAAGTACAACATACCTGCAAAATACCTGCTTTCCATCCCCTTTGTCAGGGGTGAGGGTTTACATTTGTGCCCCCTGCTTTTGTCTCCATTGTGCTGACACAGCTACTTGGAGTGAACCAGACCAAGAAACTGTTTTCTTGAGTTATTTTTCAGCTGGATCAGTTCATGAGACTGGTTCATATCACAGACTTGCACAGCAGAGTCAACACCCTCCAGGTAAAAGCAATAGCCAGCAGTGGGAGTGTTTAACTTGGCATTGCTGCCTAGAAGATCTAAACACTGCCCAATGCTAAAGGAGACAGTATCAAATACTAAATCATTAAACATTCAATACTCAACTATTTTTAAGTCCCATGCAAAAGACACCACCACCCTACATTATCCTTGCACAAAAAAGTAACCTGACACATACTAACCTAAGTCGGTATGTGGGTCACCAATTGTTCTCAGATCACAAACCATAAGAAAGGGACTAAAAAAAAAAAAAATATTTACTGCACCTCTCCCCCCTCCTTTTTTTATCATTAATAAATTTTAAAAAATTACAAATATTGAGATTACGATTCTGTATACAGACTTGTTTCTATACTACCCACTTGTTCTCTCTACCTCCCCAGTACTGAAGAAGAGTAGAAGACAGTTTATTTTGGATTGTTTTCCTCTTTAAACTTTAATGGTTATGTTATTTTAAAAGTAAGTTAGAGAAGCACTGACCCATCAGATGCATCAAGAACTTCATCTAGTATTAAGATATACAAGTTCAACAGGTGATTTTTGCTTTCCCACTTTCCTCTTCGGCTGTTGTTCAGCCTACTTGAACCTGCCAACACAGCATTTCTTTTCTTTTCCATCCCTGAAGTAGTGTGTCTGGGAGGATGGTATTCCCAACCCAGACACAGATGCTATGGCAGCATCTGTACCATTCTCTATACAAAGCATTTTGTCTCACTGAAAGAGAACATAACAAAGTACACCCTTACTCGGTGCACAAGATCTGCCCTACCCATCACAGCTCCTGGTATTTCAGACTGGCTGCATACAGTATTCTTACATTACATCTGAGCTTTAACTTAAGAAAAATATGCCATTAGAGAAAGCAGACAGGGACGGAAAGCTTACTGTTGCTTTACTGGCAGAAACCACAGGTAGAAAAATCCACATGGTTACAAAGACTTAGGCAGCACGTTCCCCAGTAGCCACAAGTTGAAATTGTTCAAACAATGATCAAGAGCACTTCAAAATTCATTAGGGAACACATTTCTATTTCTGCAGCTGGCAAGAGGAACACATCTAACACATCACAACACAAGTATGAAATCAAAACCTGCTAGAAGCTTTGAAAGAAATCTTGAAATTAGGATTAAGAGGAAACATACATACTTCACTAAGGGGTTATCCAGTTCTGTCCTTAAACATGCTATAGTGGACACATGACAGGTATCAACAAACCATGTCCTATAACTTTGCTTGGGTTTGGTTATGATCCATGAACTAATTTTTTTCTTTAGAAGCTTTTACTTCAGGTTCAGATGTTTTGCATGTGTTTCACGTTTCAACTGATCTTGAAATGCATCTACCAGCTTCTGTATAATCTGACAAAGATCTATGCAACCTAGAGGTCTCGACTAGACAGACCTCTTGAAATTCTTGTAAAATTTCTCAACTCCTACTGCATCTATCACAGATACTAAATTAATTACCTATAAGTAATTACCATTTGAAGTTAACCAGATTTAGCAGCACAGTTCTTGAAGTGCCACGGGACCTCTTGAAACAAAACTTGAAACACGCTGTTGATGCTGCTCCTTGAAGCAGATCAAGTGTCTGAAGAGCACTGTACGAAGGCGGCAATGGGGAGGAATGGCAGAGCAGTCAAACCTTATCAGCCTTGAAAAGCCACACAGCACCTCAGACCTGGTCACGATGAGATGAAGGAAAGAATAACCAGCCCTCAACTTCCCAGTAGTTGCTTGTGTCTGCCCAGGAAAGGTCCTCTACCTGCAAAGCCTCTCCTCCCTGCAGAAGGGGAGTAGGCAGGAGGGCTTTGGCTGCGAGATACTAGGACTGTACAGGCTGCTAAATTTCTTTGCCATGAGCCACCATCACAATTTTGTCACTTTCATCGTTAAAGGCGCTCAGTTTGCCTACCCCAATCCTTTCACAGCCTTCATCCGAGGGAAACATTGTGCACAAAGATGTAAAGAAAACTGTAAGAAGCAAGAAATGAGAGAGAGAGACTCACTGCAGTTAAGGATTCAAAGTTGATGAAGTACAAGTTTTTTAGGTTATTTTTAAACATTGCTGCAATACTGTAATGTGCTAAAATGCTTAAAAGCCAGCATCGTAAGACACGCTGCCTCAGATTCTGTAATATGAAAGCACTTCCAACACACCACTCGATGTGTCAACAATTGAGCTTCAGGGGTTTTTTTTTTTTCTTTTAATTTCTTCCTTAAATAGTATTCTGATATTCAAACAAGAATATTAATTACTTCATTGAATAGAAGTATCCTAGGGCTTTTCATCTCCTGTTCAGCATATTATGATGTACTACATGGATTAGATTGCACCAGCTGCTAATTTTTTTTAAACACTGTTCACTCAAACCTTCTACATGTGTGCTATTACACAGGAATTGTCAGGCCAGTTAGGACTAATGCAGCCAAACCTCAAGTAGTGGTTATTTGATTGCTGTAGGGATAAGGCTGAAGAAAGGATGCAATAATGTTAAGAAATAAGGAAAACTCTTCAATGACTATACAGGCATTACTTCATGGTCAGAAAAAAGTTGTGGCTAGTTTGCAGCCCCCGTATTGATTTACTTCATGACCTTGAATCAGTCCTTACAAGTCGCACCAGGCATGTTATTAATTGAGATCCTCAGTTAAGAGGTACTAGAACCGTGCAAAATTAAGGCCTATTTCAGGAACATCTGCCCCCCCCTTAATTTTTTTTTTTAAGTCAGGTGACTTCAGCAAGAGAGAGATACTAAAATTTGCTTAGCCAGCCCCCCCATACACAGCCACAATTTTTCCCCCTTAGGCTCCTTATTTCCCCCACAAACACATGCAAATTCACTTGCAGCTGAAAAATTTCAAGAAGCAAAAAACATTCCGGAGATTTAAGACTTAACAGTGAATGGATATTTATTAAGTACAGGGAGCGGACAGAGAGTGGCATTGGTTAGTCAGGTTCCACACTTCCCTGCCCCTCTTCTATAGTTACTTTAAAGACAATAAACTTTATTATAAAGTATCGATAACATCTTCCCATTTAGGCTAACAGGCTTATCACGCGCTCCACCACAGAGTATGATTTTAATTAGCAAGATGGATCTCAGAGCTGATATGTTCTGTTGTGCTATAATTCCTGACTTTACAGTAATTTTCTCCTGTTTTTCACACTATAATGTGCTATAAATCCTACTTAGGCTGCCTTGCTGGCCTGTTGCTGCTCAGAGTCAATCTTTCAGGCCCTCCGTTTCCATAACAACTTCCCACCATCCTCCCCTTCGCAGGATTATCCTATGGCCCCCTGGGGAGACAGCTGCGATGCTCAAGGGCTCCCAAAGCTGGAGCTCCATTCCGTCACCTCTCTACCTTTGACGGGTTTGATTTGCCCAGCCTTGCCACACTGCCCATGCCCGGGGCTGCACACAGGGAAGTGGGCAACCTGTCCTCTCCATCCCTCTTGAATGGAGAAGCCTAGAAAAATACCAGTTTGGCTGGTTTAATGCCTAAACAAGTCAGAAACAAATGAAATAACCTCTCTTCCCACTCCAGCGCTTTTGTTTCCGTTTTCTTTCTTTTTTCTCAGTGTCCTCTGCTCCCACGTTCAGCTTCCACACACACTTTTCACAGCCTACCGTCACATAACCTTAGTTGTTCTTAATTCCCAGCCTTTGTCCTGTTGCCTATCTCCTCATCTTCTTCTTTTCCCCTATTTTATCTTGCTTCTTGTTCCCTTTTTCCTCTCTCCTGCTCTTTTATATACTCCTTTTTCTTCCTTTTACTCATATGCTACAATGCTTTCTAAATGCAGCTATGAGGATCCAGAAACCATTACAAGGTCTTCCGTCAACTGCTCCTGCTCCCCCAGGTCACACACCACATCCTACCAATACTTAATTAAGTTTCAGTCATTGAAAAGACAAACAGGCTTTTTCTTCTTTTTTTTTTTTTTCCCTCTATCGGTCTCCTTGTTTACTTTTTCTTCAGTCTCATTTTGAGTTGTTAAACATTTATAACTCAGGAACAAGTATCAATCTGTCCACGCTATTTCAAAGAAGCAAACAAAAATAGGGTTGATTGTTCTCTTGAACTAAGGGATGGTAGGCAGAAGGGCTGCACGTGAAATAACAACTTCTTTGAAGTCTTTGTGTGAAGATGGCAATTGGGAGCCTCCAAATATTTGCAGGCAGTGGGGAAACAGCATTGCTCAGATTTCCTTCTGCATGACCTGTTCATTCTCCAACCCCATTGCTGTTTTTATGGATGCCATTCCCTACAAACAAAGGATACGTAACTGCTCGCAATAAGAGATGCTATGGGGATATATGCACCACCTAACCTTAAGCACCTAATATAAGGAAAAGCTCCTAGGTTTACAGCTTACGGACAGGACCTTACACATCAAATTACTCTAGCCTTTGACCTAGCCACGTAGCTGAATGCCTAAGTTAGGTTCTTCAGTTAGGCTGGCTGAAGAAGGAACCTCCTTACAGAAGATTCTCCCATAAGCTTATTATTTCCACAGAACCTAACAGACATCTGCAACATGGCAAGTTTCCAGCTGACTTCAGTGGGATATGACACACTCAGGCACCACAGTACTTGATCATACATATGGTATGGTTAAAAAGCAAAATGACTTATACATGGAAAGATGGGAACATTCCCATCCTTTACTCTTCAGAATAAGGAAAGAGGAAGCTCTACTAGCCAACAAATGGAGCCCACAGACAGTAGTCCTAATTTGAGAGTAAACATTATGGTAATACAGTATCAGATTGCTGATGCAGCTAATGAAATATCTCATGACTTTGCTATAGACAGGCGATTGTCAGCTACAGAAAAAGCTGGAAATCCTTCATAATTCAGTAACATCCCTACAGTCTTTACATTTCAACTCTAGGTTAAATTTCCAAAATTTTCAAGTGGCAATCTAGGCTTTGAAATACCTGCTGCCCTTTCGGTTCCAGAGCTAGCTTTCTTAACAGAAACCTTCACAGAGAAGCAGAAAGCAAAAAAGTGCAGCAAAAGAATTTGGATCAACAAGAAACAAACTTTCCCTAGGGAAGCCTCACTTGGGAGATTTTTTTTTTTTTAACTAAATCTTCATGCTGATGATAGTTTATGTTTAATAGACCTCATTATTAACGTAAATAAGACCTTCCAGATCCATTTAATTTAATAAGCAATATTTTTTATTCACCGGAATCCCTAGAGCAATATGGCTTGTAACTTTACTTTTTGGAATTTTTTATACACACCGAGAAGACTGATTTTAAGGTTAATAAAATATTATATACTTCAGAAAGAGGTAGAAAATAGTAGAAAATCCAGAATTAATTTCTATTAAGAAAACTTACCCAGAAGTAAGGGTATTTTTCAGAACTACAGTCTTGAAATAGATTTCTGGAATTTTTTTGCTCACATTAAGAACAATTTATTGCTCACGTGAGTCAGGATCTCCTTCCTTGTACAAAAGAATTTCAGCAGCTTAATGATGCAATATTTGCCGTAGTCTTTACATATTCCATATTTCCTTCCAGGACTTCAATCATATTAAGTGCCTTACATCATACACTTTATACAGACTGGTAAGTGTAATATATTTGTGACAATCATTGCAGGAATTTCAGCACCTTCATGAAAACAAAGAATGAGCCAAGCTTTGTCTGAACCAAAGCCTGGTTTAACTTGATCTTTTCTTCCCCTTTTTACTCCCCAATCTGTTTCTTGTTTTAGAACTGGACTTCAGACTTCATGGCACAAGGACCATCTTTGTTCTAATTCATATAACAGATCAAGCTGTTGCTAGGTGTTATTTGAGCTGCCGCTGCTGTAATAACAAAGTAATTATTAATGATAGTTTTTAATTGGCATATATGAAGAAGAGGCATTCCATGCTAGATCTACACTCTATCTACTCTGATGTTCCACCTTTGATGGTTGTCAGTACCAGATACTTCACAGTATCTGCCTTAACCCACTGGTTAACTCCTACTAATAGCCTCCTCCCTCCTGTGAGCTAGAGCTCCATTTAAAATGCTCTTCATCTTACTAAAGTGAACAGAAACTATTCAGATGTGTCTCAGATTCCGTATTTCAAGCCACTGACTCACTTGAGCATTAAA
Organism: Aptenodytes patagonicus; assembly: GCF_965638725.1. Classification (NCBI taxonomy): domain Eukaryota; kingdom Metazoa; phylum Chordata; class Aves; order Sphenisciformes; family Spheniscidae; genus Aptenodytes; species Aptenodytes patagonicus. Next base: position 49,113,434 of record NC_134955.1, on the reverse strand, counting down.
CATTTAATAATTTCTCCAGACTATGTTCATGAATACACTGAGTGCACATCTACAGCTATGTTTTCAGGGAGCTAGCTAATACCTCACCTGTTCTAATAAGGGCTTTCCACCCACATGATGGAAGGACTGTCCTGCTTTTAGCAGGACTAGAGGAATTCCAGAGAGCAAAGCTCATGAGAACCATGAAAGCTAAGTCTTTAGTTCATTTCCCTCAAAAGGTTCATGTATTCCCCACACACACAGAAGTGTTTTTTGCCATACACATATACATTTTCCAAACCTCACTTTGAAATGCAACTTGAAATCAATGCCACTAAAGATATCCCCAAACACCTCATGAATCAGCGACATATGTTCCCATAGTGACATTACACTGCATTGACAACAGCTTTGTCCACAAGGGTGAATGACTAAGTCATATGTCAGCCCACAACCTCGATGAGCTCAAGATAGTCAGGCCAGTCAAGACAGTCAAGCTGATAAGCTGGAAACAGTGTTCACAGAAATAACATGTTCTTTATGGCTCACAGTAGATTACCTCAGGGCCTTTGCCTTTAAAAAAATAAGCTGCTCTTCATTGCCAGCAATTGTCTTCTTTTGTAAAGCCAAGCCCCAGTAACGAAACATGAGGTTGATGTTCTCCAAAAGCATGAGATAACTTAAATTTTGGCTGTTGTGGTCTCACTGTCCCTGCCACTGCACAATCTTCACCTCTCCAGACCCCACGCTGTCGTTTGCATCACAAGGCAGATGGACCAGTTCAGAGTGCTGATCCATCTAAAAACAGAAAAGTTACTTTTCTGGGGGCTCTGTTCACTTTTGGCTGTTTAAGGTCACACAGATAACACTTCACCTTTTCACCTGAATTCCAATGGCAGCACCAGCATAAGGCCAATGGATATTTCATGGACATTTCTGGACATTTTACAGACATTCCACAAGGGTAGTCTATAGACTAAGGGAATGATATCTGTGTGTTATATCAAAGGATGGAAAGCGAGGCGGGTGGTTAATGAGGTTGTACTGGAAAGTATGGGACTCGAGCATGACGTAGATGGTATAGAATAAGGGGTGGATACTGTCCTGGTTTCGGCAGGGATAGAGTTAATTTCCTTCCTAGTAGCTGGTACAGTGCTGTGTTTTGGATTTAGGGTGAGAACAAAGTTGATAACACACCAATGTTTTAGTTGTTGCTAAGTAGTGCTTACCCTAGTCAAGGACTTTTCAGCTTCCCATGCTCTACCGACTGAGAAGGCTGGAGGTGCACAAGAAGCTGGGAGGGGGCACAGCCAGGACAGCTGACCCCAACTGGCCAAAGGGACATTCCATACCATATGACATCATGCTCAGCAATATAAAGCTAGGGGAAGAAGAAGGAAGGGGGGGGGCGTTCGGAGCGATGGCATTTGTCTTCCCAAGTAACCGTTACGCGTGATGGAGCCCTGCTTTCCTGGAGATGACTGAACACCTGCCTGCCGATGGGAAGCAGTGAATGAATTCCTTGTTTTGCTTTGCTTGCGTGCGCGGCTTTTGCTTTACCTATTAAACCGTCTTTATCTCAACCCACGAGTTTTCTCACTTTTGCCCTTCCGATTCTCTCCCCCATCCCACCGTGGTGGAGTGAGTGAGCGGCTGTGTGGTGCTTAGTTGCCGGCTGAGGTTAAACCACGACAGGCCAGAAGCTTGAAGGCTGCTGCTACACCTAAGGCTGTCTTACGTTGTCACAGACCAACATCCTGATGCCTTCAGCAGCACAAGAACAGAGTCTAACTCATTTTGAGCTCAAAGAGGACACAAGAATGACATTTTCTTATTAAAACATTTCAGTTGAATAAATTGTTAATGTACCCCTTACAAAAAAAACCTGCTTCCCTAGATGTATCTGTACCTCAGTGATTGGTTAAGAAAAACTCCCTCTCATTGTGCAGTACAGATTGTAAAGTGATTTTAGAACTTCCAGGTATATTGGAAATAAAGTTACAGTGCACCATAGACATGCATTACTCCTGTTGTTCAAGAACAAATAAACCAAACCCACACCAAAATCAAACACACAACCAAAAATCACGCACATACTTGCTCCGAAGCCTTTCATAGGTTTCAAATCCCTGACAACTTATACCATGCCCATGACTTTGCTCAGGACAGTCCATCAATGGTAAACTGACCCCATTCCAACAGTACCACACACTTCCAGCTCCCTAACACATACAAGCTGTAAACACTGAAGGGTATGATTATGTGAAAATTGCTCTAATGCTCCTCTGACAACACTCCAGCTGAGAAGTCTCCCTGAGCAGTGAACAGTTGTTGTGAGGGATCTACATCTACTTATCTTGGAAATAGCTCCCAGACAAAGCCAGTGCTTCAAAAAGATGACATGCTAATGATTATCTGAGGTCTAGTTTATATTTTCAAAGTTATTCTATGCAGGCTTGCAAAAAAACCAAAATAAAATAAAAGTTAAAAAAAAAAATCATGAGTTGTATTGTGAAACATTACACTTTCTAAAAATTGGAAGGCAAATAAGGAACCTGTAAAACTATCCTTGTGGACTGAACCATGCAAATTTCAGTCCACATCTTCAAGGAAAAAAAAAAGTTTCACTGCACAAAAACCTTTCCTGCAATTTGCATTTTTGCTGAACCTTTCAGCAAGAGGCCAGACAATGGCCAGAGACAGGACATCTCTCTATGCACATTCAAAGGCAGCTGTGCATGTGTGGAATAAGAACAAGGGAAGTTGGTGGCCTCCTGAGTAAGAATTAGCTGTATGGTAGGGATAAACAACAGGTCCCTGACTCCTTTTCGGTTTGTTCAATATCTGTTTATCAACAATTTGAATCAATCAGTTTTTAAACTGGGAGCAAAAAATAAAAATGAAGTTAGAAATTTCTAATGGCAGTTTGCTTTTCTACACAGAAATGTATTAGATACTGTATGTTTTGGAAACAAGATTATCCTCAACACAAAAAGGCAGGAAATTCAAGAAAAAAACAGAAGGAAATATTGCACTTATCTAAATTATGTCTTTAACCTGGGAAATTACTTCAGTGTAAACTTGTTCCAAGAGTTGAGTAATAGCCATGAGAAAGCATACATTTCTAATAGAAGAAGCAACTCGATGATGATACTGGCTGGAAGAAAATTAAAATAAGGATCAGTTTTCCTACCACAGCATTACCCCATCTGGGTTTTAGAAAAAAATATTTCCTCCTGATATTGTATTTCTCACATGCTATATATAGCATTATCCAGGGATACAGGTAAGATACCAGTTAGCTAGAAGTCTATTTTGGTTGATAACAAAGCTTATGCTCTCCAGACTGTATAAAAATCAGGTAATGAGCTTGCAAGCTGTGTTCCACTGCACTTTCATGAAAGGATCTTGGTCTCCTGGCACACGCAAGTGTGGGGAGAGGCAGTTTCTCCATAGGTAACTGCACTTGGTGCTAGTGGGCCACATGACGGGGATATGCTGCTGGGACCATATGTTGAAGTTCAAAATAGACTCTTCAGAGCAGAGACATGCCGGGTGCCTGAGGTCAGAAGCATAGCACTGCAACACAAAATGTTAAAGTCTCTGACAATTTTTTTTTTCTTTTTAAAGCCCGTGATAAAACTTTACATAACAGATTCCACTGGTTCATCACAGTTATTCATTACCAGGTAAATAACTATTGATTTCAATGTCCCCGCACGCATACTGACTCAATAAACCATTTCTCCCCTGATGAGCTACAGCTGTCTCCAAGATAAATACCACCCAATTTCAAAACTCTGTTGTATCGCATCTACTTCAGCATAACTACTGCAGTTTCTGTTCAGTGACATAAGTTAAGCCAATGGATGTCAGGAACTGCTTTGCTTATGTAGCTAAATGTGCATGCTTTACTTTTCTCTATATTAGGTTTTATGGTCAATTTTAGTATCCATAATAATACTTAGCACTTATAGGATGCTTCACATTTACAAACATTAACTAATTAAGAAATAAGAAGTGGAAGCTACCAGAGCAGAGCTAAGCCAAGCCAGCCTTCTCTCCTGTGGGCTACATACCTATTGCTTGAAGCATAACATGCCTTTTCTGTTCCAGTCCAGTTTTCACCCTAAAATGCCTTAAGTGTATCAGTCTCAGAAGGCAGAGAGAGCTCTTCTTGACGCCTTCCACACCCACCCACACCTGGCAGCACTTCCCTTCTCATCAGAAACAATCCCTTCTATCCCTGTCAGGGAATAATATAAAAGAAAGAAAACTGAGTACCCGCCCAAAGCAAAACGTCAGATCTTACTCTTTTTGCAACATTATCAGCCATCTCCTTCTATGTTTATTTAACCCTCCCTTTACTCAGATGCCATTCTAATCCCAAAATTCACACAGCTCATCTTCCTTGGCATCTTGTGCCCAGCATTCCAGTCCAGCACACATTCTTGGGGTACCTCACCACCAAGCTGCCCCTACATTTTTAAAAATATTTATTTTAAAACCTCTTTTCTTCCTTATTCCATCCACCAGCACTAGCCACCCATACTTCTGCCTGCACACTCCACTTCCACCCTTTACCCATCTGAGCTTGAGAGCACTGACTGCATCAAATCGGGCATGGTTATATTTAGCGGCTCAGTATCCACAAAGGACAGGCTCCAGCCATTTGAAATCTCCATTTAAGCCCCCTGCTGAGCTTGCAGGCTTTCAGAGCCAAGGATGCACTGAAACTTAGATGGACACTGTGCTGCCAGTGACTGACTTATTTGTGTCAGTGCCTTGCACCAGGGGAATACTTCAGATGCACAATCTGCAATGATCTTGCACCAAGCTGTGTGACATGACATGCCAAGGCAGAGGATTAATGGTTCCACTCCCCACCCTATGTACACAGATGTAAAAAGCTAGCATAAGGTAGTTCCACAAGTTAAGTTATGCAGCTGCTGACTCAGGCACTCATTTGTGCAAGGAACCACTATCAGCTAAAGAAACCCTTATTATCCTGGAGGTGAGAACACTTCTCACATTCTGCATTATTTTTTTTTAGACCAGGGAGCATCAGGTCAGGGACAGCACCAGACTGGCTCAGTGCTCCATGATGGACTGCATTTTGCACTCTTGCGTGTGCTGGATTGTAGTAGCTGCAGCAGAACACTTTTGCTTTCCTGCTCCTTCTGCAACACTGGCATAAGCTCATTGCAACACATACAGACAGGGCTACACTGAATGATAAGCTGGATATGTTTTTGAAGCACTTTCCTGAGCAGCAGATAAAGCGTAGGGTTTCTTCAGAGGTAAACAGGACAGACTATTTTTTCAACAAGAAGTTAAAGCACAGACCGTCCTTGTATAAGCTGTCCAAATCACCTGGCAGTGAGCGTGGTGGCACTTCCAGACAATGGAACACAGGTTTGTACCTGCTACTTAACGTAAGAAAACGTACCTCTTTCACCCACAGAAACATTTGGTTCTTACATTGGTTTTTATCTGTAAATAGAAGAGCACTATGCAAAGAGAGAACAAGTATCATTACACTTATATTACTCATAGGAACACATAGGCAAGGAAGAAAAAAGAGGTAGCTTGCACAAGATCGTGGCATGGGACAAAGAAAACAGCAGCAACAGAGCTCAGGAAAGGAGAAAGCTTGGCTTAACACACTGTGGATGTAACTGCTTGCAAAGATTTGAAGTGTGCAAAAACAAAGTCAAAGAATATCTTAAATAACTCTCAAGTAGAAGAAAAGGATGAAATTAAGCATAGGAAAATGTAGTTTCAATGCCAAAGAGTATTTCTTTTGAGGGATTTTTTTGTTAGTAATATGTGATGGAAGACATTCAAGACAACATGCTGGAAATACATTGAAAGGAACAATGCTGAACTGGCCACTCTGAATTTGTTCTGCCTTGCCCCCCCCCCCCCCCCCCTTTTTCTTTTTCTTTTTAAAGGTTTGCACATTTTTTCTTTCTTCACTTTCAGCATCAGACAGATGCCAGAATAGCACTCGATATTAAGCAACAGCCTCACACTGGTACCTTTGGAAATGAGCTTCAAAGCCCTAATTAAGCCAATACATCTTTAGCAACGTCTATAACCCTTACATAGGCACAGCAGTGAGAATCGTGCAATCATGAAATATAAGCAGGAAAACAGATGGTCTTAAATAAAATAAAAACTCTGCCTGCAATTTGTTTTGCAACATTGTGTGAGGTCTCCAACTTGATAAAAAAAATAGGGAGGAGCAACACTGAAGAGACCTTTGCCTTTGAACTCCCGTGGTTAATTTTGGTTCATAGACTAAAATGAAACAGCAAAGATACAAATTCAAAGGAGTCCAAGAACACGAGTCTATGCCACAGAACTGGAATGCAGTTTAGTATAAATGGGAAAGGTCTCAGAAGACAGCAATGCACTGATTTTCATCAGTGCATTTCATTTTCAGCAAGATGCAAGCAGCAGCAGTTATGAGAAGGGAGCACCATGGGCCTCTGTGGGGGCGGGGGGCACGGTCTCAGCTTGAAGCACGCTAGCAAAGCTGGACATGTCAGCAGTCATGTTGCTTGAGGTCAGGACTGAAGCAAACTCTTACAGTTTGTCTAAGGAACCCATGTTTGAACTGTCAAAGAACGCTTCAAATTCTAGACCCACTGAGCAAAACCATACCAGAACCATAAGGGATGCTGAGTATAACAACTGAGGTTTTCACCAGAGCCAAGCACACGGAATCACGTATGTGCAGAGGGATGCTTCATGGTGAGGTACACCTGCCAGCTTGGAACAGCATGGGGATTACGGGAAGAAGGAAAATGTCAGAGAGAGTTCACAGGCATTGATAAATTATCTACCCCATGACACAGCTTCCAAACAAATTTCATCAGCACATCATTACTCAACTCCATTGATTTGGAAAAGAAAACAATCGATGCCAAAACCAACATCCGTGACATCTTTAAATATGATACTGCAAACTCAGGAGTGTAACTTAATAGTTGAGCATTTTGAAACACTGTAAGTTTTATTCAAGCACTACAGGAGAAGCCTTTCAAATTTGAGCAAAAGTCATCCAGTGCACAGGCTGGTATTGTGATGTGCACCTGGGCTGCTGCTACTGGAATTGTCACACTAATGTAAATAAACACACACCAACTTCGATGTCTCAGGAGGATTCATGCTATAAAACCTGCTAGTAACAAGCGATTCATTCAAGGCGTGAAAGAACTGGAATCTGCACACCAAGTGCAAACGAGACCAACAGTTGCATTTGTTCACACTCAGTCTCTATAACAGTTGGTCTCCTCAACAACATGCAACTTCTGTCCAGCTTCACCTTCCCCAGCTCAACCAACTCTCCCTGCCCAGTTAACAGTGAGGTATCTTAGCTGTGTCATCAAATCTGAAGCTGATGGAATCTAATATCAACCACCAACTGGCTCTGTTACATGCTATCAGCACTTTAGCTATGTCAGCATCCAAGCAACTAGCTCTGAACAAGTCTAATGCTACTTCTGCAGTGGACAAGAAGCTGGGCACTGCCTTCTTTCAGGCACCTACTGTCCATTTCTCTCCTTTTAAAAAATCTGGGAAACCGTCTAAGTTACGTCAAATTTAACCGCCTAGTTTCATAGCCTGGATGGATGCTTTTCAAAGGCTAGAATAAAATCTAGGGAGCCCCACATGATCAGAATGGTGGTGATGTCAACAGCAAAGTTAACTAGGTGAGGTGCATCCAAGCAAATCCAAATCTCACTTTAAACAATGTGGGCATACCTGCAGAGTATTTTTAGAGCTCTGAAAACACTACTCAGACATCAAAGAAGGACACAAAATAACTAAACCTAATCTTTCACCTGGCGGGCCTGCTGAGGTGGGAGGAAGGGAGAGCAGGCTTGCATAATGTGCTATATAAGTCTGGTAACTGAAACCTAAAAGAAAAGTACTGTCCCCAAGATGTCCAGACATAACAAGCACTCCTTTGACACCTTTTGCAAGGAAGGAAGATAAACAAAAGGGATCCAGGGACAGACATGAAATGTTTTTGCTCTGCAAGTTTTCTCCTCGCTTTTGGTAGTCATTCCTCTTCAAAAGAAAAAAAGATGCAGGGGAGCATGCCACAAGGCAGAGAGAAGTCTACCATTGTGATAACATATGGAAGTCTGTCTTCACAGTTAGCCATCCTAAATTTGTGGGTAGCTTGAAGAATTGCATGCACCAGTTATTGCCACTGAGGAGGAAGAAGGAAGAAGGAATCCATAGCAGGGAAGAAAGATGGTACACAGCTCCATGTGTTACTTTTATTGCTGCTCAAGAACATATCAGAAGCCACAACAACCAGAGATAACGAGTCATAACACAGGATTACTAAAATCCTGGAGCAGCCTTTACTGTTCAGCACAACAGGCCACAGGACTCAGACCTCAAGCAACCAGAGAGCAGCTGCTGCGAGAGGCGGGAAGCTGCCCTGGCAGCTGCTTCAACCATCAAACAAGGACTGTAGCCTTACCCCAGGAGAAGAACAATTGGATATTGCATACTACTAGGTGTATTTACCTTGGTGAGGGGGGTTTCTTCACATGCTTCCTTCCTACTTTCAAATAAACATACTGTTGAGGGGGGAAGTTAGCTCACTACACAGCAGAAACTCACTCCAAAGCAAGATGGTCAAACTCGGCAGTCCCAAGCCAGGCTATATGCAAGCCTATGGGATGCAATGGATAGTTTGCAGTGGTTCCCTGGAAGCTACAAGGGATAGTTTATACCAATTTAGATCACCTTTAGATTCAGGATGACAAAACTAATCTCAAATGTGGGCCTACCTCTACCACATTTTAAATAAAAGAAAAAGTCTTATTTGTGGGGGAGGAAAACCATGGTTTATGGCCTCCAGCCAACAAGGACCCCCAGCTCCACACCAGATGAGGATTTTACATGACTTGGGTTTCGGTTTCTATCCGGCAAGGGTCGATGCACAGAGACCACCCGCAGCAACCGTCTCTGGAGGCAGCAAGCTCCCACGTTTGCCTCTACACCCTGTCCATACACACAAAAGCAGCAGGCTACCTTGTACTTAATGTGCAGGAGATGGGGGAATTTCATCTGCGGGTCTGTGACCAGCTCAGCTTTTCCACATCCTTTCACAGCAGCTTGTAATCGACAGCAGCCCTAAAGAATTAGGGTGGATAAACTGGAGCTAGAGGTTTGAACAACAAGTCATAGGAATGGTTTCAAACAAAGAAAGCGAACTTAAAGCAGAGAGTAATTACACATTCAGTGCTGAACCAAATGCCTGTCACCCTAACATCCAGCTAGTCCACCTTCCGCTGGGGCTAGGAAACATCTCTCGCTACTAAGAAACTTCCACGGTCTTTCCACAGTCAAGACAAGGTGTCACCTCAATGTAGTCCTTGTTTTAAGGACTAGGTTAACACTAAGCTACCCATTGACCTTGTCCTTTTTGACCATGTAGTGCAAAGGTCATTGACTTACTTGAATTATTTTTCAGTAGAAAGGTTCATAATGAAAACTTCCAAGTTCTGCCAAGAGTTTGCACATTAACTGCATGTGTTCAGCAGATGCTTGGCCGGGATTAGTCTGTGGTCTGCTTTTAGACTGATTTCTGAAGCGTTCACCATGCATTACTGCTATGATTCATCAAGGGATACTGTTTGTTTTCTTGACTTTATGCAGGACTTTTTCTACTTACAAATTATCTATGAATATCCTTAGTTCTTCTCTGAATACTATCTATTAATCTCTGCCCCTTTAGTGGCTCATAAGTGTTCACAAGTAGATAAAAAAACCTGAATACTAAGTAGTGTTAAAAAAGTACAAATGTTTTGTTCCTGTAGTCAGAGCACGTTGCTTCTTGAAAGACATTTTAAGTTCTCCCTTGCACAAATGTGATACTCAAACACATCATCAGTAACTTTAAAGCAAAGCTGGGGTACCTTTTCCTTCTCAGCATTCATTTCAAACGGGATCCTTTTGGAATGCCAGGACACAAGTAAATTCTCATAGTTTCAGGGGGATTCTCATATTATAACCCTATAGAGGGGCTGTATGTTAAATTTAACCCATGAGCCGCAAGTTTTTCCACCTCTACCTTAGGGATTAGGAAAACTATAGATAGGGCAGGAAATAATTATTATATATTTCTGTCAACCTGTACACTTTAGCTGATCTCAGAAGACAAGTTACACAAAACTGATCCAGTCTCCAGTTGAAATATGTACACATACACACAGCTATTCTAACCATAGAGACCTCAACTTTAGACAGACTGTTCCTTTTACACTGACCACAGATTACATCATCTTAGATATGTCACCACAGGCTTGAATCCAAGCTAAAGAAAGCTTTTTTACATCTTCCTAAAGGGTCAAGAGACTGATGTTGGGAGTCAGAGCAAGCTTTCAAGACCATTTCCGCAAAAAAAAAAGCAAGTAATTTTATGAAGCAACTTTAAAGCTAAATGGAACTGGTAAAATACCAACTTTATTTCTATCCCACTCCCCGTTCTGTTCTCCCATTTAAAACAAAACTACTACTGACCCAAGTTCATCAACACAGAAATACACTCTTGACCTGATCCTGGACAGTGAGCAGAAGTATAGCACTGTGTAAACTATACAGTAAGGTATGGGATCTTACACAAAGGACGACAGAATTTGCACAGAATTTGAGTTGAGTCCTCTTTGCTCATGTTTTCTTCATTCTCAACCTTGTGACCTGAGGACACAGCACTTTTTTTTTTTTTTTTAAAGGTAAAAAAAACCTACAGCTGTTTCACCTCTGGCATTTACACAGAGCTGTCACTTGCAGATAAACTACACCTGCACATACCAGGTCCAAAAACCTTTGCTTAGAATTCACCAAGTAGGCATTTCAACAGCGTAAGCTATCCATTCCTGTTTTGAAACAGCATGAAACTCATGGCTTTCAATGGCAGAGAGATGGAGACACCAGAACATCAAAGCACATGGGCTCAGCTGCAGGTATTGTTTTTATTTTGCCAGAGAGACCCCACCACAAATACACTGAAAATAAGTTTTGCTTTTCAAGAGTGTCCTAGTGACAGCAATACAAAAATAATTTAGGACCAACCATGTAATTACGTGCATTTATTTCAACCTTCCATTACTGGAGATAACAAGATGAATAGTGAAATGTGAACTTTAACAATCCCGTAATTATAGTCACTGAACCGTATGTTATTGAAAGAATTGTGCAAAACCCAGATGCAAAAGAATCAACGGCGTATGTAAATAGAAATGAAACAGTAAAATAATCAAGTGATGAAGAAGTAATGTGCAGCACTAAATAGCTTCTCAGCATCTCTTGCTATGATGTTTAACAAATACTTTGGGTTTTTTTCTGCAGTTTGTCACCCCTTCCACTACCATAAATTGTTCAGAGGTTATTGTTGTAAGTGGCCCGGCAGAAAATATCCTGATAGCTGCTGGCAACAATTGCCTCTAAGCAGAATTACAGGAATACTGTGGGATCTTCTGAGGACTCAGTTTACACAGATGAGAAAAACTTAAAGAGGTTGTTTGAGTTGACGAGAACTAGCACCAGTTCTTAGCAGAATGCAGGAACCGGGCTGAGCCTGTGAGAAGCAGCCATTGCCTGACTTCCCGCAGCCGAGCTGCAGCACTCACACCAGCTCAGAAGTCAGCCCGCCCCGGGGCAGACTGGCTGTATGAGCCAAACTGCAGACACCAAAGGCAGAAGACTATTGTCCAGAGGCAAGTTATCTGGCATTGAAGTTTCTGTTCGTACACAGCACAGCCACCTATTTTACAGATATTAACTTCATAACTCGTGTTCTTTATGATGAGTAGAGGTGAGCAGGAAAGGACAGATTGTTCTCTTCTCCTCCAGAACAGCTATTTTGTGACAGATGAATATCTGTATTGCAAGCAGTCTGAAGCTGTTTTTGTTTACAGAAGAAGAAACATTCAACATGGATTTTAACACTCCTAATACATCTTAGCCTCCTGTGAGTGGCCTCTACTCCATTTAACCTATTACTTGACTTCTGGTTTTGATGGCACAAAGGTGAACGAACTCTTTAATCCTAAGTGTATTTCCCCCTTCTTCATACACGCTTATCTCAAGGAAGGAAAGCAAGAAACTGAGCTACCATCTAACAGTGCAGCAAGAATGCTGTCCTAGCATTCAAAATGCAAACTTATTCCAGTATTCAACCATTTAGTCAAGTTACAGCAGATCAGCAAAGGCAAACAGTCACTTAGGGTGTGGAATAGGCAAGGTTAGAAATACATCATAGCCTTCCTACTCCAGGAAGCAAGAACACAATGCCATCCTCTCTAAATGTTTGGGAGGAGAGTTAAAAAGAAATAAATAAAAAATTCCATGCTAGCCTAGACACTAATCAGTGCCAGCAGCCCAGCATTATTCCAGAGCTTACTTTGCAGGTTAGCCATCACAGCTTGCAGTGCCCACAGTACCTAGGAAAGCCCTCTTTTCCACAGCTCTCCGCACCTAGAGTGCTCTGCCTGTAGCAGCTCATGATATCAAGCTACCATACAACACCAATTTGCTCATCTTTCTCTGAGGAGAAGGGCATTTTATTCCATCATTCCCCTCCTAATGTTACAACTGGCCAAGCTTAGCTTAACAGTCTTTTTATCATTCATAGGCCTTTTTGCTAGGACCATCCTTAATCAAGGTTTTAGTTCAATACTATAGCCCAAAACATGAGACAGCTAGGCAGCCCAGCCTCAGATCTTCCAGATCTCAGAAGCCACTATGCTGTTTGTCACCACCATCATTTCTCCTCTTCTAAAAGGCAGAAGAATCCAAAGTGCCTTCTCTCCTTAGGTTTCCTGCCTTAAATAACTAAGCCTTTTTACCACTTACCAATATGCCAAGTATCTTTCCAGCTTCACAGTCCTTACTTTCTCCCTGCTAAACAGGCTCATGGTTTTCCCGTCTGCCCAGGCTGCCCTCTTCTACAGCATCCAAATTCAGCTGGCCACTGAGTCCCAGCTGGAGGAAATAATGAAGCTGCTCCTTAGCCTTTAACAGGCTGCAGCTGTGATGTTTCCCACCCAAATACTGAACAAATTCAAGGCATTTCCCGAGTGAGACCAGAAAGTTTATATAAACAGAGTACGTTAAAAGTTGTATGTGTTGCATTTTACATCATTATTGCTTGGTGGCTTTTGCTGGGATATATCACTTATTTTCTTGCAGGCAGTCACACAGTTCTACACATGATGGATCATTACAGTGTACCATCGAGACTTTCAGAGTGAACAGAGAACAGCACTGAGGACTTTGCAATTTGTTTCACCAGGTTTTGGCAAGACTTAAGGAAACGTTTCATTCTACATGTTTTAAGTGTTTTTTAACAACTAGAAATGTGTCCTTGTTTGTCAGGTCTCAAAACTTTTGTTGATATTAAAAATACACAACCATCAGAGAGATACATGCCCAGGAAATCTCTGTCAAAACAAAATTCCAGTGAAAAATAGAAGTAATTTTTATTTGCCCTCCTCCTGCATTTCCCACCGGTTAATTACGCATCATGTGTTAATTCAGCAGCATCTAATGAAAACATCCTCTGTGCCCCCACCTAAGAATGCTCTGCATAGAGGTCAAAGACCACCGATTGTCCTTTTTTTCCTACCTGTGGCACCTTTATGCTTACTTATCCCATCTGCCACTGAAGGAGCAATCCTGACTCTACAAGAGTTGACAGAAACTAAATTCCTTCCACCTCCCATTAAAAGGTTTGAACACGCCTGTTTGATTAGAAATACCATTAATGCTGGCAGAAGAGAAACTCAGACCTGAGTAATTAAATTGAAAAAACATAGGGAGCCCAACTCCAACCCCTCTCCCCAGGTAGTCTGAAGTACACAATGTTATACTCTGTAAACAGAGGGCAAACTCCAAACTCCTTAGACCTTTTTCCCCAGATTCAGTGAAACTAAAGGATAAATGCAAACTGCCTGTGTAAGACTAAAAGATCAGAAATATAACTTCACTGCAACAGTCTGACCCTAAAATGTTACCTATAAATAGTAACTAATTCACAGACCTGCCTCTGCCTTTAATCCTGGAGCAGACGCAGTATTGGTTACCTCTTTCATATACTTTAATACATACTTTATCTAGAGTTGGTGCAGTAAGGTACCATTTCTGGTATTTTCTTTCCCCAAACACAGGAAGGGAGTTGATTTTCCACAACATCAAAAAGTCCAGAGCTGACCCTTTGTTGTTTAGAGACTGAAAGTAGATGCATTAAGTGAACATCATGGGAAGAGCCGCTCTCAGCATGGCCCTTCCTAACCCTTCTCCTACCTGCTTAAGTGTGCAATTTTTACTTTCCCAGGAACAAAACTAACACAGAAGCAATAATCCATTCCCAGAGTTCTTCAGCGAAGATTGACAAGCATCCCACTTCCTGGTGTCCCCATGTTATTTTACATGGAGGTAGCATCGACAGTCCCATCCGGGAGAGAGTTGCTTCCCTTCTGTGCAATTTGTTCAGCCGTAAAGTAGGACGCAAACAATTCCGGAGCTTAAACTAGGAAATGTGAAGTTATGATCAAATGAACCCTAAAGGATACACTTAAGCCAATAGAGTAAAATCAGAGAAAGAAGATGAGGAAAGATCAAACAACCATGATGTACATTAAGAAGCCAAGGTATTTCTAGTGGATTTCTTCAGTAGTTATCAAGTTCCAAGGAGAATTTCCAAGTGCTCAAAAATTTAAGATGGTACCAAAAAACTGCATATGCTTCCTGACATTTTTTATGCTTCTCTTTTGATCACAATAGCAGCAGACCCCTTGTATAAATTGTACTTTGTTAATAATTCTAGTAGTAAATATGATTTAATACTCTATTTGTCCTGCCCAGTAGGAACACAACAGACATATGAACTACTGCATAGCCAGGTGCTTGCAAGCTAATTAACACCTTTATTGTTGGACTAAGCTATGACGAGTTGCAAAGTACATATCTAAGAAGGAAGAAAAAGGGAAGAAAACACACTTACGCATGGAGGGAGAAAAGAAAAAGATTAGATAAGGGTGGGGGGAATAGCACCGCAAGCGTTTTACAAATCTCTGCTAAAATCATTGCTTAGTTGGCTGGGTGAGAGGAGGTTAAGAGAAAGGCAAAACCTGTTTCTGAGCTCCTGTTTACTTCAGCAGATAAACAAGTTTGGATTAAAGGGGAAAAAAAATTGAGATGTCAGCATACTTCAAAAGCAGAGCATTTTACTCAGTACACTTTCCATTAGCTGGATTGCTTCTAGCTCTCTCTCTCTCTCTCTCTCTTTCGCTCTCTAATATTTTCCTCACTGATTTAGCTTACAATGGTGTCAATGACAAAATTGAAGTTACTGATAAAAGCATCATGGAATCAGTCTAATCCATGCAGCATAGACACGCTCTTCCCTAATTTCACCAAGTATTACTGTTGGGTAATATTCTGCACAAAAAACCCCAGAAAAATAAAAAAGACAGGCTTAGTATCTTTTTTTCTCCCCTTTCTCCCTCCATACCTCTTCTTTCTCTGTCCTTATGTGGCAGAAGGAAAAACAAACTATAGAAATTAATTTGGGTGGTCTGGACACCAGAGAGGAAAAAAAACAAACATAGGTTAAATTTTATATCTATAAAGAAAATCTGAGGCCAGATTCCTTTTTCATATAAAAAGCCATGAAAGTGGGTAAACTAAATAGGCCTAGACCATCAAAGAATCTAAATGCGATCTTTAAGATTATGATGGCTGAGAGCCATTCATCTTCATCTTTCTTTCTGCTTTTACCAACCCTCCCTTTTTCCATATACCCTTTTGTTTGCTGTCACCTATGAGGAGCAAACACTGGCGAGGCATGATAATAGTCTTCAAGTACCTGAAGGCTGCTGCAAAGAAGGGAATAAGCCATTCTCTTCATCCAGGGTGGATAAGGCAAGAAATAACAGACTTAAGCTGCAGCAAAGGAGATCCAAGTTAGATACAGGGAAAGGCTTTCCATTACTTAAAATACTGGAGCCCTGGCATAAACTGCCTGGGGCGGTTGTTGAGTCTCTGTCACTGGAGTTCTCTACAAACAGCCTAGATCACCGTCCGTCCAGAATGACGCAGGTACCGTTTACCCTGCCTTGAGGCAGGACAGATGAGATGATTTCTTAAGGCTTCTTCTTATCCTGAGATTCTGTGATCTCACAAGTTAAAAAAGGTCTGGCTTGGGTCTGGTAGGTACTTGGAAGACAGGTCACCTGAGAAATTAGCTGTGGAGTGATTTCTGGGAGTTCTCACCCCTCTAATCAATAATTAGTCAATGTCCCCACTAGGCACTGCACTACCAAAAGTGTCAATGACTCAGTAAAAAAGGACTTTCTCTTTTTATACTATTCCTTCACTGTTGGCACAGTGCGGCTGGAATGCTCCCCTTTTGAATAAGACATAAAACAAAAATTCTGATGATTTTAGTTTATTTCGGTTGTTTCCTAGATCCCAACTCTAAGTTGAAGTCTCAGCTACATCCCAGTGTTTAGACTATCTGTCTGTGGTTTATCATCTTAGTGAGTCCTTAGATCCCAATTAGTTACAGTGGGTGTTTCAAGAGGCATATTGGACAGAGATCTTCATCTGAATGGTGCTTTGAAGTGGCCAGGAAATGCAGAGTTGATCAGCAGTACATGTTGAGGGTGCAGTTCCAGCTCTAGCAAAAACGGGTAGCTCAATAACATCACATGGTAGCGAAAATAAGGCAGACACAAATCCATTAGGCAGAGAGAAGATGGAGAGAGAGACATATGGCTGCATTTGCTTACTTGGTTTTGTCACAGTTGCCAGACTTGAGTTTTAAAGTCATATAAAGCATAACCCTGGAAACTTTACCCAATCAGCTAAATTTTGCATGCAGTAACTACTGATCAAAAAGCCCTAATGAAAGTTGAACAAGGCAAAATAACACAAAAAGTTTCTAAGAACAGGAGATGGCTTTGCTTGCTTGGAGGCTGTGCGTTTCTACTGCATTAAGAACACTCCAATTACATCTTGAAGCACCTCCTGGAGCAGCAAAAGGAGGAGATTCTCACCTCAGTGTGATCTTTCCTATCTGATCGGGTACACTCACTTCATTTCTATAAGCAACCCTGCCAGATAATGAAACAAACAACAAAAATTCTCCTCTTCAGGTTTGGAAGGCAGATCATCCTAAACACCACACAATCAAAATACCCCAATACAAGCAGATCAAAGGCACCATAGACAAGAAATACTACCAAAAAAAATATCTAGGAACAGTTGAAAAAACATTATAAGAGCTCGGTATAGTCCTTTCTTCATTTATTGTCATAGAGCACAACCTAATTTTGCATAGTCAGATATGTACAAAGTATTCTAGAGATTATACGTCATTTAGCTTTTGCTGAGTTCTAGCTAAAAGACATCCAGCAAGAGAGAAAATAGTTTCCTGTGGTCCTTAGCCACCTTCATTAAACACAAGTGCAGCTGATAACCAGGCACGGCAAACCAGAATATTACTGAGCACTTTGGCTCTAACACCACAGTTGTGACTACAGTACCGAAGCTGCTCTCTTGAGCTGTGCTGCTGATAAACATATATACAATATTGTTCATACCAAACACACTAGAATGCTAGGCACCATATGAAAAGCAAAATAAAAGCAGTCATTGGGTAGGAGTCGTCTTCTGCTTAGACCAGTGCCAGGAAATATTATCTCCACTGCCTGCACGGGAGTTATACAGATGAAAAATCTGTGTGAGAAGGGAGTCAGAGGCAGTCCTGCATCAGAGGACTTCAGCAGATGGACTGTTATCAGAGAGAGTGGGGCTCACTCAGTGTCTCACTGAGATCAAGCTTTCCAGAAAGCTCAGACAATATTAACAAAGCTGCAAGCTACTACTGCAGTCTAGGGTCACTGGCAAGATCCGTATGACTCCAGGAGCAGACAACATCAAGAGCAGCAAGACAGGGAGAGAGTTGGAATAAATATCACAAATATATGGTGTTTTTCCACTCACATTTACAAAACTGCATAGTTGGCACATGAAAGAAGGAAGCGATCACCGAAGAGAAGGAAATAATGAAGTCAGATGGGAGGAGGGTGCCCAACACAAGCCTACAGAGACTGGAGCAAATGTAAGGCACCCAGTGGAAACACTAGAGAAAAGAAAGGTAGAAATTTTATATTGCTTTTGATTGCAAATGATGCAGAAGATGACACACTGTTAAGATTCAAGTATTTTTTCCAAAGCAGCGAAAAATAGCAGCATACAGACATTTTGCATCCAGCAGCAAAGAAGTTGTAGTGCCTAGGCCTGAACAGGCACATTACTAGGTATCCATTATTGATTGTGTCTTTACTGGTGCATTCATCAAGCTGCAGACCCATGCATCTCTCACTATAAATCACGCTGGATATATGGAGTACCTCATTCTTATTTATACTAAGGCCACGTTACTCGTTCAATGTAAAGGATCCTTAAACAGGTATTTTTTCAAGCACTTCTGTATTGCCTCTGTATGTCTTTTACACCACCATCACTTCATAAAAAGGCCTTGGAATAAATGAGAATCATGTTTCTAGGTTATAATCAATTATTGTTCTATACTTTTTACTGTGGATGTTATTTCATTTCATTACTGCCCTGTTTTCCAGTGATGTCTATTGCCAAAGACTGCAGTGAGAACATTACCTTAATTTTACCTTCACCCTGGGCTTGTCAGAAGCCTTTTTCACTGGCAACATAAGGAAAATTCGAAAGTCTAGCCAGAGCAACTTCCCCTCCCTTTGTTTACAGGACATAACTATAAGATGTAAGGTGCCCATACACAGTCATGATGGGGATAATAGATAAATCCAGATGTATGTACTATACACAGGATAGCAATATACCAATTAACTAGAATTAGATTAATAAATTGCCAGGCTCTGCAAATAAAATCTACCAGTTAGAATACAAACTGCACAGCTATTTGCATCTACTTGTAGTGTGCTCTCAGGAAAGTACTAATCACCTCTTCAAATCCGTACATTTCATCAGAAAACATCATAAATTACCTTTCTTGTAACTCATATGTGGGAACACATCTTTCAATATACTGTGATTATACCAAATATGGATCAGAAATCTACAGTTCCAGAATCTACTCTGTGGCCCCACCCATAGTAACATAGTGCAGGATTTAGTGGACTTAACACCACTTACAGGACACAGAGATACCACATACAGCCATAAACTTGGAGCACAAGATGCAACTCCACACTTTCTCATCCAGATTTCTCCCATTGCCACAAAACCCCTGCACAATTTCATCCCGCAGTGAATATTGCCAAATTTACCTTTCCAAACTGTCTAAAGTATGGAGTATATTTTTGCCTGGCTGGTCCACAATTATGGAGAAAAAGATAGGAAAACAGAAGAGAAAGAAAAAGGAAAAATAAATGAGCATGTGTGAGAAGAAAAGGGAAAATGTTAAAGATGGTGTGAGAAGAGTGAAAAATGGACAGAAGAAAGAAGAAAGCAAGTCTGCAACAAAAAAAATTAAGAGGGGGAAAGAAGGAGAAAGATAATACATGTTTACTACAAGATGATATGTAAGACAACATATGATCCCCATTAGAATCCCCCATTGTGACCGTTGACAATTCACTACAATACGGCACCTCAAGTATCCATTATTCTTTTCAATCTGCTAAAGAGTAGATGTTGAGATGAGAGATGCTGAAATACGGTAGCAACATTTCCCTACAGCCACGGAGCCCACTATCAGCACAGATAAACCTGTGCCAGGATACCTTCCTTATCAGAATATGGGCAACAAACATTTTAAAATCATGTTAGATTGAAAAGATTGTCTTTCTTGCAGCTCCCTTACAGCAATCAGAAGAGCAGCACAAACATACGTTGGAATCAGAACACCTTCTTTGCCTCTTAATAGTCGGGTACTAATTATGTTCTGAGAACCAGCGTTAAAAGGATGATTTCTCCTTGCTGATCTATGCCTTCTAAGATGCTGAGCTACAGGGTTAAACACCAGCACTCTGGCCCAATCTTAACCCTTTTTATACTCTAGGAATAGAGAGACAGGTTTGTGCAAATTTTGGTAATCAAGCCTTCTGAGGCCTGCAAATTGTATCTAATGAGAAGTGCCTTGTTGTTTGCTCCTAGGAGAATAAAAACCTGCTGTTGACAGCAAGAGATCTAATCTATGGCCAACATTTCCACACTGAAGGAAACATGGTTAATTACAGAGTTTTATTTGTTTGTGAAAAATTCTAGGGGAGCAATAAAAGGAAAATTAAGGATCATTAGCAAAAAACCTTCTTGATAGTGAGCTCTATCTGGCTATGAAATTGTCTCTCAGAGGAAAATGCTGGATGCCTTAGTCTATTGGTCATTTTAACTGGAATGGATAAAAATCCTGTAGAAAGTAATGGGACTCAACACAATTTACTGAGAGCTTCAGAAATTCCTCTTGAAGTCTCCTGAAGAGGTACAGCCTTCGAAGCAGGGTTCTACCAATGGTCTTAAATCCCCTAGAGAAAGATTATAATTCTAAATTCACAATAAACAATACACAGGACTTCTCCATATGGGAAGTATCATACGAAGTCATCATACGAAGTCATCATTCACACCGCATGTATACACACACCACACTTGGCATGGCTTATTAGGTCTTTCTTATCTCTAATTTACACACTAATATTCGTGGGGCCTTCCATTTTTATATTTCAGGTTCATTATCTGAAATACCACTTATTGAGTTATACCAGTGCTGAATAGTTATGAACTTGGGATAATTTTGAGAAATATCAGTATAGTTTTCTGTAAATGACCACTTTGATTTGCTAGTGAATTCCATGCTCTGTACTTAACACTATGATAATAATTATCTTTATTTCTTGTGCTGTATTTTTTATTAAATGGTTTTAGTTCTTTGTTAGTTCCTTGATTTTTTTTTTCCTCCCATGGTTAATGTAAGTAGTCCACTAGGAACCAGGATATCTTTATTATCAACTTACTGTTTGTTCCCTGGGGCAAGTCCCATTATTTCCATGAGCTGTGCTTTCACCTACTTGCACAATGCTGGCTGACATATTTCAAAAAACCCCGATAGGTTTATTTACTAAAAGGCTGTCAGAAGGGTTAGATGTAGAACAAAATTCAGGAGCTGAATTGCAAATTAGAACCTCTGACTAGGTCCTCATTCCTCATCAGCTTCATTTTAATAAATTAAATTTATTCCCATTCTGAACAGGGATATACTCCATTCTAAATACCACATCACTGGGTGTGTTAAAAAAGCAGAGCAACAGATACAGACAGATTGATGTTGCGGGCAGGATTTCTTCAAGTATTGGTCCTTATAAAGCGGAGAATTAGTCTTTCTGTACACCCAAACCTCAAGGGACTGCGCAAGCAAGGATGTCTCAGAGACTGTACTGCTTCTTGATACAACTTCTTAGCATGACTTTCCTACTCATTTTTGTACCTTCAGATACACAAGACAATGTCAGTGGTGGGAAACTAGCGTAAATTATTATTGGCCAAATGAGTATTAATATTGCATGAAGACTTCCTGGTTTATAATCCAATCTTTTCACAACTCAAAATCCCACTTCCCTATTATTTTCTCCAATAATTCCTGGGAGAAATAGCAGACCCTACCATCCTACTACAATTCTTCTGCCCATCTTTTAACTATTTCATGCTCTTCTGGTTATGAAAATCAGGAGACTGTCATCACAGCATGACTTGCTAGACACTAGCTGCTGGCAGCTTTGATGAGTGATAATTTAAAATTTAAGAGTGATGGATGGTCAGCATATGAGACGTAAGTACACTTTTTGACCTGTCTCTTGAGAGATACTTTCCTGCTCTCATCAGTTGTAGAATCACACTTTATGCTGTTATTTCAATTATAAATAATTAGTGCTTAATCAATTTTGTCATAAGGGGCCAAGCAAATATCACAGAGTATACTGAAGTTCATTGGATGATAGGTTTTAATAGCCATGGCTCATAATCACAATAAAATATCTTCCCCTGATGTGTTGTGACAAACAGCAGTATTTCCTCACGATGCTTATTCGTCACATATGAACTCTCTGTAAACCATTTACCATTTATTATAAATAAGACTAGGTAAAACCCAAAGAAGAACATGCAAAGGCTCTGAAGAGACAAGAGCGTTTTGTGCTCAGCAGGCAGTCAGCTGTACAGTCGCACGGAAACACATATAGCCTCACCTCTCCTTTGACTTGAAACAAGAAGACCGTTTACTATTGATTCCTATTGAATAATCCTATTGATTCTAAATAGAATATTAGATACTGTCTGAGACTCCTATAAGGGTGGGACAACTTTCAGAGCCTGATGAAATGGTTGTGTACAATGCTCTCTTACTAGTCAGTCCCTTTTATGCTCTGCAAGAATAACAACCCTTCTAGTTTCCCTGAAGGTGACTTCCACCCACAGGAGGAATGCCAAGATACTTAATGTAATACTTAATACTCCAGCTTAGTAAGATTATTAAAAAAGTGCATGCAATAGAATAGCTGTGCCAGTGTTGCATATGGGCAAAATACTCTGTAAATGAATGCAGGCACTTGGAATTTTCACTTATGGAAATCGATCAAAATATTACATAAGTTGTGCCACATGATTCTACCACTGATGCTAATGTTATTATGAAAGGGTTATTCCTTAAAAATATGCAGTTATTTAACTTTAGGTAACAAATCGAGGCACCACATTAAATGTGCACTAGAATTCCATGGAATCCTTGTTTTCGTTTTCTTTATCTTTTCAGTTCCTTCTCCCCCATCCCAAATATTAAGTAGTGATTTCGTATTTCCTCGGGGACTTGGAGAAATGCCATTTCATTTTCTTGTATTCCTTCCATTTTTCTAGGATGATTTATAGTTGAGAGAATATTTTTTACATGAGAGCCCAAGTACTGTCATCTGATTAGGAAAAAAGAAGGACTTAGTCCACACATGGGAGGTGAGAAGATTCAAATCCTAAACTATTCATTTCTTCTGTAAAAATAAGTATAGCTTCCATAACGCTACATGCATTAATAAAAAGTGAAGGCTGGCATTTCCAAAAGTCCAGCTATTCTAGAAAACCTCTAAGGCTTTCAAATCCTTGCACCATCATCTTAGAAGAACTGAGACAAAATAGAGAATAGAGCTGGTGAAGCTCTAGGAAACTCTCCCTCTTTTTCCTTTAACCTAGGGAAAAGCCTACGGTGGTGTGCTAACAAGGAAAAAGGGGAAAAAACCTACCGAGGCCCAGTTCAATCTTTGCTATGGCATAATCCGAAGTCCTCTGAAATCCAAAGATCTTGAATGAGGGCAGTGGGATGTGGATAAGCTTTTCTAAACTGCATCATGGAACCTGCAGCAGAGTCTGCCATGATTGACTGTAGTTTGCGCATATCAATATGCGAGCTGGGGTCTCTATCAGCGCCCATCAAGTGTGCACAGAGGTGCACTTCAGGTGCACCTTTGAGCAATAGAGGGTAATCACCGGTGCTTGAAATTGGCTGCCTTTTACTGATAAGCTGTACATGGAACTGCATATATTTCAAACACACATACTAGTGCTTTCTGCAGAGGGAAAATGATCCTAGTAGAAGTCATATCCACCTCAGAAAGGAACAACAGAACTGGAGAAGGTACAGAAAAGGGCAAAATGAGGAAGGTTTATGTGC
Source organism: Aptenodytes patagonicus (assembly GCF_965638725.1). Taxonomy (NCBI): domain Eukaryota; kingdom Metazoa; phylum Chordata; class Aves; order Sphenisciformes; family Spheniscidae; genus Aptenodytes; species Aptenodytes patagonicus. The sequence goes on along the minus strand of NC_134955.1, from coordinate 49,089,709 downwards.
AAAGAGAGATTAAACTGACTAAGATTCTTCAACTTGGAAGACACAATTAGGAAGATTTACAAGAGAAATACACAACGCCATGAAAGGCACAGAGAAGATGAATAGGGAATAATTAGCCACTATTTCACAATAAGGAAGAGACATCAGATCAGCAAGCCAAAGCTTTATGAAAAAATAAAAGGACTTTTTCCACATAATTCGTAATTACAGTTGTGATACCCATTTTGCAGGATACCACAAGTATAAATGGACTGAAAAAGTCATTAGACCAATTCACGGAAGAAAATTCCACTGACTATTTAAACTCAAAGATGTAAATAAAACCTCTGAACTTGGAAGATTTTTTGGGCCGTGGGAAAGTATTTCAGGAAAAGAAGAACTATGCTTCTACACTGGTTTTATACTTTTTCTTCTTACTATAATATTTTAATTTTTATTTTGACATCTGACCATGACTGGATATGATCAAGAGCATCCAGCTGTGTATTAGAGCTAATTAACACTGACAAAGATTCTCCTTTAGCTCATATAGCAGATTGTCCTGGTTTCGGCTGGCATAGAGTTACTTTTCTTCCTAGTAGCTGGTACAGTGCCGTGCTTTGGATTTAGTGTGAGAATAATGTTGATAACACACTGATGTTTTAGTTGTTGCTAAGC